>NW_028230450.1:9235173-9545069 GCF_043228905.1 Azolla caroliniana | reverse complement strand
TCATGTACAATTTTATTAATAAGATGTGTACCTTGATCGCTTAACAATTCTATCGGACACCCAAATCGACACCATATATTTTTGTACAAATTTTTTGTTGTTGATGCTACCGTACTATCCCTGAGAGGTTTAGCTTCTACCCACTTTGTACAGTAATCTGTGGCGACTATGATGTAACGATTACCTGTGCGTATGGTTACTGGTTTAAATGAACCGACAAAATCCAATCCCCATTTTTGAAATGGCTCCAAAGGCAAAATAGGTTGGAAAGGCATTCTGTCCTTTTCTGTGGGTTGCCCCAATCTTTGACATAAATCACATTTTCGACAATAGTCCACTACATCCTTCATTACTGTCGGCCACCATAAGCCACTGTTCCATATTTTTCGGGCTGTAGTTTCTCCGGTATAATGACCACCTGCAATACCACAATGAGATTCTCGCAGAATTATCAATTTCTCAAATTGTCGTACTGTCCTTCTCCAAATTGCGTCTACACCTTTATGATAGAGAGTATCGTTCAAAAAACAATAATTCTGACTATGAACAACTAACCTTTTCCTCTCATCCGCCGATAGATGCTTGGGTGGTAGCCCTGTTGTAACAAAGATTTTCATCTCGGAGATCCAAGCATCCTTGCTTTCCTCATTTATTTCTTGTACCTGTATTGCTTCCACTCGAAAGAGTTGTCCATCCGGAAAATCGTCTAGCACACCTATGCCTTCTTCTCCCGACTCTAGTCGGCTAAGATAATCAGGAATTGCATGTTGTACTCTTGGCCGATGTAAAATGTCAAACTCGAATTCTTGCAGTAGTAATGTCCATCGTGCTAACTTACCAGTTAATTCTTGTTTAGAGACCAAATAGAGAAGAGCAAAATGATCGACATGGAATGTAAATTTCTTGCCCAAAAGGTAGTGGCGAAATTTATTGATACTATAAATCATTCCTAACGCTTCCCTCTCAGTTGTTGAATAATTTCTTTCCGCTGTCGAGAGTTTCCGACTAGTGTAATACACTGGTCTATACCAGTTTGGTTCAGATAACTGCATAAGTGCACTGCCAATTGCTATATCAGATGCATCAACGAGCACATGGAAAGGTTTATTCCAGTTTGGTGGTTGAACCACCAGAACTTTAGATAACATTTTCATGTTCCACACTTGTCCATTGAAAAGGTGCTTTATGCACTGCTGTGTGTAGAGGAATGGCAACATCCACAAGATATCTAATCATCATGCTATGCCATCTAATTTGCCCCAAGAACCAACTAAGGCCCTTAGCATTTGTAGGTGTTGGTGCTTCTAATATGGCCCTGACCTTGTCTGGGTCAATTGCAATTCCTTCTTGGCCGACAATATGGCCTAACAATGCCCCACTAGTAACTCCGAACGCGCATTTTGCCGGATTCAAGCTGAGCCGACCTTTCCGACATTGCTCCAAACATAGTCGTAAATGTTCGAAATGTTCCGATTTCCGACTATACACGGCGAAATCATCCAGGAAAACTTGCATAAATGAGGGAATGTATTCCGCAAAGATTTCCTGTATAACCCTTTGAAATGTGGCCGGAGCTATTTTTAATCTGAACATCATTACTACTGCCACAAATACTCCCCATTCCGTAACAAAGGCTGTCTTTTCTTGATCCTCTGGATGCATCCTTACTTGATTATATCCACTAAATCCATTCAGGAAACTATACATTTCATGACCAGCGACTGCATCCAATATCCCATCCGTAAATGGTAATGGAAATGCGTCTGTTACTGTTGCTGCATTTAGTTTCCGGTAGTCGACGCATACTCAAATTTTCCCCTTCTTTTTCGGGACAACTACAATTGGACTCAGCCATGTAGCTTTTTTTACTGGTCAAATAAACCCTACCTTCAGGAGTTTATCTATTTCCTCTTTAACTTTAATTGCATAATTAGGATTTAAATGATACTTGCGTTGTTGAACTGGTTTCGCATCTTTATGCAAGTTAATTTGGTGTTGGCAGAAAGCCGGATCTAGCCCTTTCCTATCTTCAAAAGACCAAGCAAAAACATCCTTATATTGCTTTAGTAACCCAAGTAACCTTTGCTTATCCGCTGGTCTCATATCTTTAGCCATCAACACTATTTTCGGTTCAAACCCCTCATCATCTTCTTCCAAATTTACTTCCTCCAATCCCAAAGCCTGAACCCGTTGAGATACCTTCATTTCTCTTTCGGTAGGTTCCTGCTGCATTCGGATTTCTTTCATTGTTTGCTTATCTAATGGTAATTCCTCTTGTGAATCCATGTACGGTGTCAGGGCTTGTAATATGTCTACTTCGAACAAAGGGATAATTTTTGGGTTATCATTAAAATAATGATTCTCTTCGACCTCATCTAGTCCTTCCATCATATTTACGGCCTCTGCATGAATTGGCAAACATTGTTTGCTCATCGTAATCTTATTCTGAGTAGACACCCAGATTTTCGTCTTGCCTTTTCGAAATGTTAATAAATTTTGATTCCAATTTTGCTTGATATTAGAAGGTTTTAACCATAGACGACCTAATAGCAAAGGATATGCCCCAGGAGCTTGCAAATGAAGCACCACTACTGATATTTGAAAAGTGTGACCTCCTAATACGACATCCAACTGCCGTAGTAAACCGATTGGTCATACTGTACTGGTATCAGCCATCCTTAGCCAAAATGGACATGCTTCCCATTTGGTAATGCCAAGCCTATCACAAGTAGTTCTATTAATTACATTCATGCCTGAGCCTCCATCGACAATAGCACCTTCTATTTCTTGCCCATGGATTATTACTTTAATAGAAGGATTTTGCTCATCCATAATTGAAGGATTATTACTTGGCTAATTATAATGAACGGGTGCCTGTTCCGTCCCTTTTTGGGCAATTAATGTTGCCACTTTCTCTGTGAACCTAAGAACTAATTTGAGTAATCCCATCAAAGGTAATGATACCTGGCAATCCGCCAAAATTTTCCAAGTTTCTTCTTGTTCCGGTACGGCCATAACTCTGGGCAATTCATTGGCTTGATTGATCTCATTGTCTTGGAGCATTCGGGACACATTGTTTTTATTTGCTTCTTCTACCCATTCCTTGGCTGCTTTCTGAACAACTTCCTGAATTTCCCACTCTGATTGTTTACTTTTACTTCTGGTGGTCACTTGCTGAATTTCCGGCATGACCATGTGCATAACCGGTGTTTTTCCTTTTCCATTAGACGGTCATTGATTTGCATAATGTCTCTTGTCGGCAAATATAGCAGGTAGGAACAAATGTTCCACTCCCTTCACCTTGCGCAAACTGATGATTTCCATCTTCATTAGAATCTAGGGGTTGTTGAAATTGTCGTGACGCTTTTTGCTTATAGAATTTTTTATTCTTATAATGATTTTGTTTAAACTGACCTCCATTGTGTTGTTGATAGTTGTTATCTTGTGCCGCCGAAAAATCTTGATTTTGTTGATAATTATTTTGTCGAGCGGTTTCTTGGTATCCATTTTCCGGAAAAATTTGCCGTACCGGCGTCGTTGTTTTGTTAAAAAGATTATATTCACATTGCTTGACCGAATGAAGTTTAGAATGACATATTGTGCAATGTGTTCGTAAACTACATTCTATTGCAGAATGCGCAATATTCAAACAAGTCGTACATTGCACTACTTGCCGAAACTACAACTCCTCCCATGTTGGCAACGTATGATGTAATGCCGACATATCCATACTCCTTACATTTTTCGGATTCCGGCCCATAGCGATTGCCTTATCAATTAGTTGTTCGATCGTCTGATTCCGGAAATCGAACACTGCTAATGTTGTTCGTAATGGTTCAGGAATTGCTTCAAGGAATACATCCTTCAATTCATTGTCCGGAATAGGCCTGGAAATTTGGAGTTGTAAATTCTGAAAACGGATGACAAATTGAGATACCGTTTCATGCGGCTCCTCATATAACACATAAAATTGCGCTATCAGATCCTTCCGAGGAATCTGACGATCAAATAATTGCTGAAATTTGGTGTTTAATTGTTCAAATGTTTCGAACGTACGGAAACCATTTTGTGCAAACCAATTAGCAGACTGACCATCTAATGACAAAACAAACTCAACAATTTTAGATTTGTCTTCGGCTACTGCCGATAACCTCTGAGCTCCATGGTTAATTTCCCATGTTGTCAAGAAATCCCTAACATGCACTTCTGCATCAACACCTTCGCAAAATTTAGAATACGGGTAAGGCATATTGTCTTCACTCCAGATATCGTAAAATGATATCTCCTGATTTTCGTCCGACTGACTATCAGTTAAATCGGGGAGCGCAGACCACCTTCTACTTGTTTCTGGTTGTAATGCTGCAGCTGAATCTTTTGCTAGTGTCTTTGTAATCGAACGTGTACGAGGACGTTTACAACTGACTGGTGTATCTGGACCAGACGACATCCATTCGACTTGTTCTCTGCTAGCTCCAGATGTAACCGGGCATGCCAAAATTATACTATGTTGTTTGGTCGACAATAACTATTGCCGACACAGTATAAGTTGAACGTTGCTCACCAAACATTCTACCAATGAATTGTGGTTTAGACGAATGGATACTAAAATGGTTGTAAACTTATTGATGTTTAAATAGACATCGAGATCGCTATTTACGTAATAAGTTATGACAGAAAGGAAATAGATTGACAGAGTGTTTCGTACATAGAGATTTCCTAAACTAACTTTATATTACTAAATAAAACGATGTCTCTTTACACTACCTTCGGTTCCTTTGGAAGAACTTCCTCATCAAGAAAACATATTGCCAAAAAGGCAAGAACTACAAAATCTCTAACTAACTATAATTTCGGTTTTGGATTTACTACGGCAAATGCTAACTCATCGATCCTCTATACTGATCCGACTCTAATTCCGACTCTGATTCCGACTCCGAACCTTCTACATTTTCGACTCCGACACTTCCCCACTTGTCCGGGTAACAAGATGACACTTGATGAACCGGCCGGAGTCGGACAGGAAACCGAACCGACCAAAGAAGAAGAATCGGACACTAGAACCGGACAAGACCCCGAATTGGATTCGGATGAAGAACATACATAGGAACCAGTTGTCGAAAACTAAGGATGGAGATATCCTCTCAGAGAGGGAAGAGCCCCCTATAGATTTCCGGAAGATGAGAATGTTTTGCTAACCGACAAGGGAGCCGAAAAGCTTTGAAGAATCAACGAGGGATGCCCACAACCGAAAATGGTTGAGTGCCATGCAGGACGAAATGAATTCCCTGCATGAGAACCATACATATGAACTGACAGAGCTTCTGAACGGAAAGAGAGCGCTCCAAAACAAGTAGGTGTACAAGTTGAAACCGGGAGATGCAAGAAATCCAGCAAGATACAAAGCCCGGATTGTGGTGAAGGGATTCTAGCAGAAGTAAGGAGTGGATTTCGACGATATCTTTGCCCCAGTAATCAAATGACATCCATCCGGGTAGTGCCGAGCATAGCGGCAAGCATGGAATTTGAGGTCGAACAACTAGACGTCAAGACGACGTTCCTACACGGTGATCTCGAGGAAGAGATCTACATGCAGCAATCAGAGGGATTCATCAAGAAAGAGAAGGAGAACTTGGTGTGTCGGTTGAAGAAGAGCTTATACGGACTGAAGCAAGTCCCCCGGCAATGGTATCGGAAGTTCGACTCCTTCATGACTGATGAAGGATACCACAAGATGCATGCCTACCACTGCTGATACTGCTGTGAAGAAGTTTGACGGAGGAGACTTCTTGATACTGTTGTTGTATGTGGACGACATGTTGATCGTCAGACGGAACTGTATCAAAATCGGGATGCTGAAGAAGGCCTTGAGCCGGTCATTCACAATGAAAGATATGGGTTAGGGAAGACAGATTTTGGGGATGCACATAATCTAGGACCGGTTGAAGAAACAATTGTGGTTGTCATAAGAGAAGTACGTGACAAAAGTGCTTCAAAGGTTTAGCATGTCGGATGCTAAGTCGGTCGGGTCGACACTTCTAGCAAATTGCAAACTGTCCGGAAAGCAGAGCCGGAAGACAAAGGCAGAGAAGTTAGAAATGATGAAGATACTATATGCCTCTGCAGTCGGAAGCCTCATGTACGCAATGGTGTGTACATGACCGGACATCGGATATGCAGTCAGAGTGGTCAGCCGGTTCATGAGCAATCCGGGAAGAGAACATTGGGTCGTCGTCAAGGGGATACTCTAGTGCCTAAAAGCCACCTCGAGCTTGTGTCTCCGATTTGGCTTAGGTAAACCCCAACTTGAAGGATTCACCGATTTAGACATGTAGCCTGATGCGGACACTAGTCGATCGGTCTACATTCGGATACGTCATGACATATGCAGGGGGAGCCGTATCCTAGCAGTCGAGGCTGCATAAGTCTCTTGCATTGTTGACAATGGAAGCGGAGTACATGGCGGTCGTGGAAGCCAACAAGGAAGCAATCTAGATGAGGGACATCATTGGAGAATTGGGGATCTGACAGGTGGAATACCAGCTCTACTACGACAACCAAAGTGTCATCCACCTTGCAAAGAACACAACCTACCACTCCAGGACGAAGCACATCCAAGGTAGATACCACTGGCTTTGGGAGAGAGTAGAAGATCAAGACTTCACTCTAGTGAAGATCCACACGGAGGAGAACGGATCGGATATCCTGACCAAGGTGTTGTTAGCCGACGAACTGGAGGAGTGTTAGAGACGGATCAGATTGACAAGGAACCCCATGCCGGAGTGAAGGGGGAGTTTCTTGGGAATCCGGTCCCTCCGGATGGGGTAGGACGAGCCGAAGCAAGGAGATGGATCGGATGGACCCAGAAGGGGTCTGACCGGATATGTTGTGAACCATGAGAAGGGACATATTGGTAAATATGTTCCTATGTGCCATTGAGGACATATTTGTAAATATCCCCTAAGTTATATAAGTATATATATGACTAGGGTAATATTGTTGTTGTGATTCTTTTATTGTTGTACAGAGAGAGAGAGAGAGAGAGAGAGAGTGTGTGTGTGTGTGAGAGAGAGAGAGAGAGAAAGAGAGAGAGAGAGAAACATAAAGCATTTTCTGTTGTAATCGCCGGTTTGCAAAGACAGAGCTCGAGGTCATTGCCTCAGAGTCTCACATTGTAATATCTTTCTCTCATAGTGATAGTTGGAGTCTGTGGGCTCCCGTGGTTTTTCCCAATCAGGGTTTTCGACGTTAACATTTGGTGTCATCTCTTTCATCTTGGTAAGTGCATTGTTACTTTCTGTTCAATCTCCCATTTGTGTTGTGGAACTCAGTTGTGGCCGAGCGCTATTTCTATCACATTGTGACCGGGTTTTTTGTAGTGGGTGCAAAATTTGCTTGATCGATTTATTCTTGACTTCGACTGTTGTCGGTCTCCCCTCGTTTCGATCGACTATGATTTTGACCGGTTCTATCACCTTGTTCTCTAAATTGACTCGGTCAGTTGATCGTCTCAGTCGAGTGGTGGGCTTCTGCCGATTCGTCGATGTTGAGTCCCATCAATTTTCGATGAATGTCCTTGGTGAGGACTTGGCTGATCATCTCATCTAGATTTAGGATCGAACGGCTATTGGCGAATTTCGTGCAGAATACCTCCCAACTCGCCGGCAAGCTCATTAGGAGGGCAAGAGCTTTAACTTCTTCTTCGAAATTAATCTCTTAGGAGGAGAGTTGAGACAACACCCGGGTGAAGGTGTTGATGTGGGAGGTTGCAGGATCCGACTCTCTCATCTTCATATTGAACAGTTGTTGAATCATTATGAATTTCGACGAGAACTTCTTTTCGTACACTAGTTGCAACTTCTCCCATAATGAGAAAGTTGTTGTCTCCTTGGCCATGCTGAAATAGACATTCTTGGACAGATTCATTTCAGATGGTGGAGCACACGATTTCGTCTAGTGATCTCCACTCTTCGGCTGACATCGTAGCGGGTTTTTCGCTATGTCGAATAACTTCGACTTGTCTCCTGATGATCAACACATCCTACATCATCTCCTTCCACAAGGCAACATTTTTGCCATCAAACTTTCAGATTTCAACTCTTGTTCTGGACGTCGAGGCCATATTCTTTTTCGAAAGTGAGGTTTTGTTGACCTTGTTTTCTTTTTCAGCTTTCTCTGCTTCTTTTGTTAGCGCCGAGCAGCAAATCACTCTGATACCACTTGTGGGAAATAATGCGCGGAAGAAAATGAGGACCTATTGGTGAATGTGCACAACAAACAACACAAAGAATGTGATATGGGATATGATTGAACCATAGACACATTATATGAGCTCAAATGGAAGCTTTCTCTATTTCTTTCTCTCTCTCTCATATTCAAGATATATACAAGAATGATCAAGAACCCATCATTACAACGTTAGGTTATTGCTTATATATTAAGCCCTAACTTTTTGGACATGTTCACAATAGGATACAAAGTGGAAGAAATCGGCTCATTATGCCAACAGGAAACTCACAACATTGTGCCATTATTGGAATCAACATTGTAGAGCTCAACCTTCCATGAGGCTCTACATTGGTACTACATAACGTCTGACATGTACTTGAGCTCTCATGACCGCTAATCTTAGTCGAACAACTTGACAAAGACAGAATTTGTGTTGGCTTCTAATTAGGAAGGTGGACACTCCATAGGGGGGAACCTCCTGCTTGCTCGAGGTCCGAAAGTACATGCATTGTACCCGCTATATGTCACACTCAAATAGGGCGACTTGTTTCTAGTACATATTCCCATGTCATCGTTATGGCACAGTCGACTTGGACACCTCAACAAAGCCGTCATCATGCACTTATCTAGAGCTGGATACATCCCCAAACTCTCCTTCTTGGATCACTGATTCTATGAGCACTGCCAATATGGCAAGCAAGCCGCGGCTTCACACCCGAAGGTAGACAACTGATTTGGTCCATTCAGAAATCTGGGGTCTGATGCTGAAAAGAATAGTGTGGAATATTTCTTGGCCACAACCAAGTCTTGAATCACAAAAATGGAAATGGAACACAGAAATGGGAAGTAGAGAGTACGGAGAATGTGTACGTGGAAACCCCTAATGGGAAAAACCATGGGAGCCCACAGACTCCAAGCTATCACTATATATAGGAAAGATACATCAGAGACTCGGAGGCAACAACCTCGAGCTCTGTATCTTCGCCAATCGGTGGTTACAACAGAGTATAACTCTGTATCTCCTCTCTCTCTATACAACAGTTATATCGACAACAATATGACAACAACACACCTAAAGTGATTTCCCTAAGTCATATTTATACTTATATGAAATTAAGTCTATTTACAAATATAGCCTCAATAGACTTGTTCAAAACATATTTACAAATATGTCTTCTCTTCCAGTTCTCATCGGGTCCATCCGATCCGGTTTCCAGATCTCTTCCGGTTCTCACCAGGTCCTCTTCATCCATAATCAGATCCCATCTGGAGGGACCGATTTCCCAACAATCTCCCCCTTCACTTCAGCATGGGATGTCTCACCAGCCTGATCAGCTTTCGGCACGCTTCCAATTTGTTGGTTGTCAACACCTTGGTCAGCATATCTGACCTGTTCTCCTCTGTGTGGATCTTCGTTAGCATGAACTCTTGATCTTCTACTCTCGCCCAGATCCAGTGGTACCTCCGCTGCATATGTTTTGTCCGGGAATGGTAGGCAGCGTTCTTTGCAGGGTGGATGACACTTTGATTATTGGAGTAGAGCTCATATTCCTCCTATTGGATCCCTAGCTTTCCGATGAAGTCCTTCATCTAGATTATCTCCTTGCCGGCTTCCACAACTACCATATACTCTGCCTCTGTGGTTGACAACGCAACCGTCTTCTACAGCCTCGACTACCACGATACTGCTCCCCTTGCATAAGTCATGATATATCCGGATGTAGACCGGCTAGTTTCCGCATCAGCCGACATGTCCGAATTCATGAATCTGTCAAGTTGGGGATTACCGGAGCCGAACCGGAGGCACATACTCGAGGTGCCTTTTAGATATTGGAGTATCCACTTGACCGCGTTCCAGTGCTCTCTTCCGGGATTGCTCATGAACCGGCTCACCACTCCAATTGCATATCCGATATCCGGCCAGGTACAAAAAGCTTCCAATAGTAGAGGAATATGGTATCTTTGTCATATCCGTCTTCTCTACCTTTGTCCTCGGACTTTGTTTTCCGGATAGCTTGCAATTTGCCGGAAGTGTCGATCCAACCGGCTTTGTCTCCGACATGTTGAACCGTTGAAGCACCTTTGTCACGTACTTCTCCTCTAACAACCACAATAGCTTCTTCGACCGGTCCCGGATGATATGCATTCCCAATATCTGTCTTGCCGGACCCAACTCCTTCATTGAGAAGGTCTGATTCAGAGCCTTCTTCAGCATCCGAATCTTGCCTTGGTCTCGTCTGACGATCAACATATCATCCACATATAGGAGGAGTATCAGCAAATATCCTCCGTCAAATTTCTTCACAAACACGCAGTGATTGGCCTGCGTCTTGTGGTACCCTTGGTCGGTCATGAAGGAGTTGAACTTCCGGTACCATTACTGGGGGTCTTGCTTTAATCCATATAAGCTCTTCTTTAGATGGCACACCAGGTGCTCCTTCCCTTTCTTCTCAAATCCTTCCGGTTGATGCATGTAGATCTCTTTGTCGAGGTCGCCATGTAGGAATGCCTCTTGACGTCCAGTTGCTCTACCTCAAGGTTCATGCTTGCCACTATGCTTAATAACATCCGGATGGATGTCATCTTTACTACTGGGGCAAAGATCACATCGAAGTCCACTCCTTTCTTCTGCTGGAAACCCTTCACTACAAGTCGGGCATTGTATCTCGGAGGGTTTCTGGCATCTCCTGGTTTCAACTTGTACACCCACTTGTTTTGGAGTGTTCTCTTCCCTTTCAGCAACTCTGTCAATTCGTATGTGTGGTTCTCATCAGTCAACAATATGTGCTCTGCATCCGGAAATCTCTGGGGGGCTCTTCTCTCTCGGAGAGGATATCTTTGTCCTTGATTTCTTACTACCGGTTCCTCTGTTTGTTCCTCATCCGAGTCTGATTCAGGATCTTGTCCGGTTCAGGTGTCTTCTTCTTCCTCCTCTTCTTCAGTCAGTTCGGTTTCTTGTCCGTATCCGGCCAGTTCGTCGAGTTTCATCCGATTACCGGCTAACATCCGGTTTCCAACTGGGTAAGTCCTTGTGTCCTAAAGCCGGTTTTCATTGGATGATCCGGAGTTAGTCACCTTCTTCTCCGACTCCCAATCGGCAATGGTCCTGTCTTCCATGAAGACTATGTTTCGACTCCGGAACACCTTCTTGTCAACCAAATCCCACACCCGGTAACCGAACTCATCATCACCATATCCAAGGAATATGCATGGCTTGGACTTCGGATCCAGCTTTGCTCTCTTGTCCTTTGCAACATGCACATATGCGAGACACCCGAACACCTTCAGATGGCGGTAAGATACATCTTTACTGGTTCATACTTTTTATGGTGGATCTCCTTCCAAGGGTGCTGAGGGTGATCTATTTATCACATAGGTCACCGTCATCAGCGCCTCAGCCCAAAACGTCTTGGGTAACTTTGCAGGTGCCAACATGCTCCGGACTCTCTCCATCACAGTCTGGTTCATCCATTTGGCCATGCCGTTTAGTTTTGATATCTTCGGCACGATAAATTTGAGCCGGATTCCCTTCGATCGGTAGTACTCCTCGAACTACCCCTGGTATTCTCCTCTGTTATCTGCTCGAACCGCCTTCAGCTTCCAGTCGGTTTCTCTTTCCACTCTCACGTGGAGTTCGTTGAAGACGGATAACACTTGATCCTTCGTCTTCAGTGGTGAGACCCACAATTTCCGGTTGTGGTCATCTATGAACGTCACGAAGTATTGCGATCCGGCATGTAACTTCGTGTCCACTTGACACACATCGGTATGCACCAACTCCAGTGGTGCACTCCGTCTCATCGGTGGTCTTGACTGGAAGGAGGTTCGGTTTTGCTTGCTAGCAAGACAATCATTGCACTTCTCAAGTTGCACATCCTTCACCGGAATGAGATTGTCTTCGGAAAGTCTCTTCATTCCCATTCTCACTCATGTGAAATAGTCTTTTGTGCCACAGCTCACCAACATATCCGGCATCTCCGGGCACGTTCATCGGCATATCTTTTGTCCTACGTTCACTGCTTCTTGGCATATCCGGGCATTCATCAAGTACAGTGTGCTGACCTTCCGGGCTTGAGCCACTATTAGGCTCCCTTTGTAGAACTTCATGACTCTGTTCCGGATGCTACCCGTGTAGGCTTCATCTTCTAGCCGACCAACTGATATCAGGTTCAATCGAACCTCCGGAACGTGTCAGACATCCTTCAGTAGCAACTTACATCCGGTTGATACATTCATCTATCCTCCACTCACATGTTCATTTAATATAGGACTTAACACATTTGTACCTATATTCTCCTCACACATGTGCACCCTTGCACATGAGATGTATATATACCTCATTGAGGATATCGTTGTATTTTGATGCGTATTAATATAGAGAAAGGTTATCTAATTACACTCTTGCATAATTTTCCGTTGCGTTATCAACTACTCCCATCATTAGATACTAATTAACCCTAGTTAAATACCTAATTTTTAACATGGTATTAGAGCGTGTGGTTTAGCACATCCTCTAAGCCCACCTGACTATTCGTGATTGTGTGTTCAAGACGCCGACTACAAATCCGGCTATCGGCTACCGTAGTGCCGCTGTCATGACAATTTTCGGCTACGATGTGAAACCGAGTGAGACGAATAAACCAAGGATGTGCAACATTGCACATTCACTTAGCAAATAAGCCTAAGGCCTAGTGGCACTTGAGTTCATATAGAGGGGTGCAAGCAAGGTTTGAACCTTGCACCTCTAAGATACAAGATGTTTGCCTTACCACTAGAATAACTATGATATAATGTAGACTTATGTATTTCCTTTTCATATACGAAATATAGACGAAACAACCATAGAAAACCATGTGCACAAAACCATGGTTCTAAACCCATGGATTGTGCATGTCATAAGCAAAACCGTGTCCCCAAAACCATGGTTCTAAACCCATGGTTTTGTGCATGAAGAGAGCTATAAAAACCCTAGTGGAGCTTGTGTAAAGGGGGGCTCAATATGTGATATCACCAACACCACTATTATCAATATAATTATATTCGTCTTTATCTTCTTCATAGTTTTCTACTTCTCAAGTGTACAATCTTTCTTCTTCTCAAGTGAACAAATTTCATCCAATCTTACATTGATCGTCATCTCTTTGATAATTCCGCGAACGTCCTCCCCATTCCAAGACCCCGGTGGTCGCTCGAGTAGCACATGCACGTGCGAATCTTCGCGACACCCTACGTAGCACGTGTACATGACCAAAGGAAGAAAAGCCAAGAAGGAAGACACTACATCAACATGAACGCAAAAATATGTAGCTCGCTCCCTAGGGAAAAGCTAGACCAGAGCAATTATTCATCTTGGGAGTACAAGATGAACCAATACCTAGTTGGTGAAGGGTATTGGAGCTACATCAACAACGCACTCGAAACCAAACCCAACTTCACAAACGCCAACTACCCAACATGGGAGCAAGGAGCGAGCTGGGTAATGTATTGTGTGATGAGAGGGAGGGCCCGTAGGGAAGAGGATCATTTCCCAAAGGGCATTTACTCTGCAAAAAGAAATACAGATAGCATAGAGTAAATCCGCTATCTGTGTGTAGTGAAGAATTGAATGGGAATTGGGATCAATGAATTGCTTAGCCACATTCGAGACGCCAAGACGCCTAAAGAAGCGTGGGTGAACTTAAAGAAAATTTTCATCGCTGTCGTAAAGTTGACACTTCACGATGTGAAAACAATGTCAAAAATCTATAGAAGTACATTTCCCATCTAGAGCTTATGACAAGGAGCATGAATGAATTTTCGATTCGTGAATTGGAGTTCAGAAGCCCAAGGTACAAGCTTCGGAAGGATTAATGTTACTTGGGACACAAATGTAATTATGTCAAAAGGGGGAGTCAAAATTAAATGAGGGCTATTTCTATAATTTCTCAAATATAGAACTATAAAATTGCATTGTAGCATCAATAAATAAATAAATAATAAATAAAGAAAATAAAAAAATAAAAATACAACCACCTCAAGAGGGTGGTAGGGCGGTTGACCACCCTATATAAGCCACGCCTATGGTGGCTAAAGAGAAGGGGGAAAAGGAGGAGAAGAGGAAGAAGAAGAGAAAGGAAAGGTAAGTGAAGAAACTCGCGTGGGTGTAAGATGCAGAGCTCGCCAAAGAAGATGGTGGCCTGCAGAAATCAAGACAACATTTAAAGAAAAGAAAAGAGGTAGCATGAAAGAAAGAAGTTGAAGTGGTATATTTCAAACGCCTCTTTGTAAACAAAAGGTCGTGAGTTCAAATCCTCTTAGAATAACTTCTTTTGGTAATCAAATTTTGTAATATAAATTTAGTATATATGAAGTGAAAGAGAAGACAAATAAATGGAAACCAAAGAGATTGAAGTGGTCTATCTCAAACGCTTCTTCTAAAATAGAGTTTACGAGTTCAAGTCTTGCCAAGTAACTTTTGGCAAATAAATATTGTAAGTGGTTGTTTTACAAATAAAATTCTTTTCACATTTATCTTGCCTTCTCGGCTTCTTGTCATCGCACCATCTGCGATTACGCGTTTTCACCCCGATCATCCCCAAGTCACAGAACCCCAACGGCTACGACACACAACCACAATCTTCTCGACACAAATTTAGTGAACCCAACATGAAGTTTCATCGACAAGGGGAGTTTTGGAGTTAAAGTGTTACAAAGAGAAGGTCGGAAAATCAAAGAAAATGGTGGATAAAGGTGCCAACACAGAGATGGCAAACAAGGGCTTCAATGAAGAGATGGCAAGTTTCATGATGATGATGATGAATCAGATGCTTCAAGAGCAAAGTGCAATGAACCGGATGGAAAGTGAGTTAACGCTCACCATACAAACAGTCATCGAGAGGATAAGCAAATTTAATGGTGAGGACGTCACTCAGTTCCTTGAGGTCTACGAATACGAGATGGTTAATAGAGGGGCAATCGGAGAACAAATGGTCTCGCACATCAATCGGGTATGCACACTTGATGTCCGAGCTAGGGTAACGGAATTATCGGAGAGATTCCGTGAAGATTGGGTTGTGTTCCGTCAAGCATTGCTTGATGAATACATGTTAGACGACCGGACCCGAATGTCAAAGAAGAGCTTTCTCGAATGGACCGAGAAAGGGGGTAAAGGACTCTCAGTTTCAGAATTGCTGAGAGAGTTTGAGAAAAGATATAATGAGCTCTCGGTAAGAGACCGAGAACTACTACAATTAGAGAAGGTGGATTTATTCGTCCGAGCGGTAGATAAATCTTTTAGAAAATATATGACCATCCTTCTTGAAGACTGGACAAGCACAACCGGTTTGGTGTCCGATTGGGCGGAAGTACTCGAGGCTTGTCGAGTACTAAGAAGGAGGGCGCTAAGGATAGAGGATGGCTATGACAATAGAATAAAGACAACAGCCAGAGAACATCCAAAACAAGAATCAGGAACTCGAACGGATGATAGCAAAGGGAAGGAGCCATAATCTGCGATTGATGAACTGATAAAGGGAATGCGGGATCTACAACTCAAGTTCACAAAACTTGAGAAGGGTGAAAGCTCAGGTGTTCGTCAAAAGCCCAATGAAGGAGAAAAGGGTGAATTCGTCCGCTGATGCATATGGTGCAATAGCGTGGAGCACCAAAAAAGGGATTGTCAGAGCCATATGGAAGCATTAGAAAGAAATCTTATCTTCTATCAAAATGGGAGAATCCACTCCTCGGAGACCCGACAACCCCTAAAAACCAACTTCAGCAAAGGTGGGATGAAGAAAGTGATGGAGGACGAAGAGTCAAAGAATGTTGAGGCAATGTACTTTTCGATTACTTCCGGATTGAAGATCGATGATCCCTAGATTGGATCAAGATTTTGGGGAAAAGTGATAAAGTCCGCTATTGACAAAAGAGTCCAGCCACATGACTTACGAAAGGTTGGTGACGAGATAAGGAGTAGTACTGGGTGGAATGACCCAGTAGATTCACTCATTGCGATCGCCAAGATAGCAGGGGTGAATGCCCACGAGGTGACAGTCGAAGAAAAACGAAGGAGAACTAAAGAAGCGGGACCTTCTAGAAAACCTGAGACCCGAGAACAAAAAAGACGAGAAACTGAACGAGTTGCTGCGGAGACGATGAAAGAAGACAAAGGTAATCAAAAGATAGCCCCGTCATTCAAACTCGCCTCTGACATCGAAACATCCACTGACCTAAAGCATGTGCTTGAATCAAGGATTCTCGATAGTAAAGTTGAGTTAACACTCCGAGAAGTACTAGGGATCGCGAAGAAGGAATTTCATGAAGTGATCATTGATGTGATTCAGAGGAAAAGACAAGTGGTTGAAGAAACGGGTGGAGTAAATACCGTCATGATACAAGAGGAAGATGAAGATATGGAGACTACATTGTTAGCCGGGGTACGGAGTGGTGACACACAATGTAGTCATGAAGAGGAACGAAGCCATTACACACACACACACTGGGCCCGGGTGACAACCGAGGCTCCAGTCAAAATTGGAGATCAGATGGAACCATGTGTGGCACTCATCGACCATGGCTCCGAGATATGGAGACTACATTGTTAGCCGGGGTACGGAGTGGTGACACACAATGTAGTCATGAAGAGGAACGAAGCCATTACACACACACACACACTGGGCCCGGGTGACAACCGAGGCTCCAGTCAAAATTGGAGATCAGATGGAACCATGTGTGGCACTCATCGACCATGGCTTCGAGATAAATATCATATCGTCTGATTTTTACAATCGTGGGAGATGGCCAATAGAAAGGAACCATGGTTGGAAGGTGAGAGCAATGACTGAGATCGTGGAGGATTTATGTGGCGCATGCCCAAATATTAAAGTTACATTTGGGGACGTGTCAATAGATCAAAACTTCTTCGTCCAAGAGAGGTCATTTTATTCAGTAATCCTAGGGCAAACATACATCATAGCAGTGCGTATGGAGACTAAAGTCATTGATAATGGAGCGGCTTTTGCTAGGATTCAAAGCCAAGATGGGAAGAGGTCGGTATAGTTCCTTACTGTTCGACCAAATCATGAGAGGAATAAGGAGAATCTATGAGATCATCCACTACGAGATGTGGGGGATTTCGTACAGGATTTCTAGAGCAGGCCCTTCATAACATTGAAGATAAAGGTAAATTATATGTTGCGTCGGTAGATGGCGCAACTATAATAGAAGATTTCAAAGGAAAGAAATTCCAAAAAATAGAAAAAGAATTACAAGGTGGAGGTATGATAGATTCAGAAGAATGCAATGGCTGATATGTTATCCAGAGCAAAATATGAAAAAGAGGAAGTGGCAGAATCAGATAGCGACGAAGAAGAATCAACTTTGGTCATAAATGCAATTAGAGGGGGTGATCCACATGAAGAACATGAGTTTAAAGAAGAAGAGTAAATGAAGAGTTTAAGGAAATCGGGAAGTATCTACAAGCACCATGGAAGGAAGGAACTTGGAGTGGGAGAAACTTCTCAAATTTCTGAAAGAAGGCACACTGATTTTTCTTGCACAAAAGTTACCTTTGGAAGCACCCAAATTATAAAATGGGAAATCCACAACGGGTTATCTGTGACCAAGTGCAGCGGGAGCAGATATTAAAGGAATTACATGATAGGGAGTGGGCTGGACACCGTGGAGTCTAGGCAACGTTTAGTAAAATAAAGGAAAGATATTGGTGGCCAGGATTCTACAACAAAATCAAGAGGTATGTCGAGACATGCCCAACCTGTCAAATCTACTCCAACATTAAGCATATAGATGAGTTGCACCTGACCTATTCGCCTGCTATACATTACAAGTGGATGGTTGATATAGTGGCAATGCCAATGGGGGCCAGTCAAAAGAAGTTCTTGGTACTTGCTAGAGAAGACCTTACAAATCAAGTTGAAGGAAGAGCACTAAGATTGAAGACCACATCGGCAGTATGTCAATTCATATTAGAGGATATAATATGTAGGTATGGGTGTATAGGGAAGATAGTGACTGAGAGAAGTGAGCTCAATTCTGATGAAGCAAGAGAGTTCTTTGATAGAATTGGTTCGGTTATCATTGACAACTGCATATAATCTTGAGGCAAATAGAAAGATAGAAAGAGGTCATAGCCCGATAGTTAAAGCACTTGCAAAAGCATGTAAAGGCAAAGTAGGTAATTGGCCGAAGGTCTTGCCATATGCATTGTGGGTAGATAGGACCACACACAATTCGGTGACAGGATATATGCCGATAGAGCTCATGACAAGACAAAGGCCGATGATGTTGATTGAAGAGAAGATTGCTACATGGGCAATGCTACCATGGGAGTCAGAGATGAGTAGAGAAGACTTGCTAGCAGTCCATATCCGACAACTACAATGTCAAGCAGAAGATGTAGAAAAGGCTGCTGAGAAATTGAAGGAAGCTCGGATAAAGAACAAAGCAAGATTTGACAAAGTAAACAAATTAAGACCACGAAAGATTCAAGAAGGAGACTGGGTGTTGGTACTGGATAGTAGCCTCGAGAACCAGTATAGTACAATGAGGAAGTTCGCAAAACGGTGGTTTGGGCCTTACGAAGTATGGAAGGTGACTGATAAGGCTACCTACTACCTGAACGAGTTGGATGGGACTGAGATACAGACGCCGATTGCGGGAAAAAGAATAAAGATTTTTCAAAGAAGAGAAGACACCGAACCTAGTTTCATAGTAAATGAGGATGAAGAATTTTTCGAAGAGGATCAAAATGAAGTGGTGTGAACTCGCCCATAGGTGTGCAAGTTTAGAGGGGGTGGGTGTCGTGAAGTTGACACTTCACGATGTGAAAACAATGTCAAAAATCTATAGAAGTACATTTCCCATCAGGAGCTTATGACAAGGAGCATGAATGAATTTTTGGTTCGTGAATTGGAGTTCAGAAGCCCAAGATACAAGCTTCGGAAGGATTAATGTTACTTGGACACAAATGTAATTATGTCAAAATTAAATGAGGGCTATTTCTATAATTTCTCAAATATAGAACTATAAAATTGAATTGTAGCATCAATAAATAAATAAATAATAAATAAAGAAAAGAAATAAATAAAAATACAACCGCCTCAAGAGGGTGGTAGGGCGGTTGACCACCCTATATAAGCCACACCTATGGTGGCTAAAGAGAATGGGGCAAAGGAGGAGAAGAGGAAGAAGAGGAGAAAGGAAAAGTGAGTCAACAAACTCGTGTGGGTGTAAGATGCAAAGCTCGCCAAAGAAGATGGTGGCCTGCAGAAATCAAGACAAGATTTAAAGAAAAGAAAAGAAGTAGAACAAAATTATATCTCAAATGTCTCCTTGTAAACAAAAGGTTGTGAGTTTGAATCCTCTTAGAATAACTTCTTTTGGTAATCAAATTTTGTAATATAAATTTAGTATATATAAAGTGAAAGAGAAGACAATTAAATAGAAACCAAAGAGATTGAAGTGGTCTATCACAAACGTTTCTTCTCAAAATAGAGTTTGCAAGTTCAAGTCTTGCCAGGTAACTTTTGGCAAATAAATATTGTAAGTGGTTGTTTTACAAATAAAATTCTTTTCGCGACAACGTCACATTTATCTTGCCTTCTCTGCTTCTTGTCATTGCACCATCTGCGATTATGCGTTTTCACCCCGATCATCCCCGAGTCACAGAACCCCGGCGGTTGCGACACACAACCACAATCTTCTTGACACCGCCAACACGACATCCTGCAACCTTCAACTCTGGCAAGAGTTGAACAACATACAACAAAAAAATATGCTCATGTCGGACTAAACCGCCAAGATCAAGAGCATTTGCGACTCACTTGGCTCAATCAACGACGAAGACGAGATGGTTCAATTATGCTTGGGCGGCCTCGCACATTGGTTCGACTAGGGATCGACAATGGTTCGGTATAGGCTTAACCGGTTTGGACTTATCCAAACCAAACCGGTTTAGCCTAAATTGTTTTGGGGTTCTCAAACCTAAACCAAACCAAACCAAACCGATCCCTACACTGGTTTGGCCTAAACCGGTTTGTGAACCAGTTTGGGAACTGACTTTGAAACCGGTTAGGAAACCTCCCTCCCTCCCTCTCTCCCTCCCTACCTCCCTCTCTCTCTCACTCCCTCTCAGATGATCCACTATGTAGTATTCAAAGAAAGAGAAGAATATGGGAAGTTACTCAACAATTTATTCAAACGCAAGAGAAAGCACATGCATGTGCTAAATTTTGGGGAAATCTAAAGGGGAAACGTGTTGAGAGTTATGGTGACTTAACTCTTCACAACTTGTCTATGCATTGTAAGAGGTTATATGAGTTATCTCTTGCCGGAAAGATGATGTGTTATGGTTCTCTTTCACATATGCCTCCCTTCTTTACAATTGAAGATATATGCATAGGACTTAGGAAATTGGCCTCTTGAAAGGCAAGTGATCTTCAATGTATAAAGACTGAAATGCTCAAATGGACGGGAAAGGAAGCACATATATGGATAAGCGATATGTTTAATTATGCATTGCAAGATGGTATGTCGTACGATTGGATTACAAATTTGATCAAACCTTTACATAAAGGTGGAGATATAAATAATGTAAACAACTATCGAACCATCATGGTTGGCTCATTAATGGCAAAACTATTTGGATGTATAATGGAATCAAAGATAAGTGTATGGGCTGAAAAAAAAGGTAAGAGATCTTATGGACAAGCTGGTTTTCGGAAACACCATAGCACCATTGATCACCTTATCACCCTTCGAGTAGTAATGGAGGAAAGTCGCCTGAGAGGTAAAGGTTTATATTGTTGCTTTGTAGACTTCAAGAAAGCTTTTGATATGGTACCTCGTGAGCATCTTTGGAGGCGAATGGAAGAACTTGAGGTGCCAAGTGAATATATGCTTGCAATTTCCCGAATTTATGAGAAGGTTATATTGTTGTGTGCGCATGAGAGATAAACTTTCAGATTTTTTCAAAAGCACTATTGGTGTTAAGCAAGGATGCCTACTCTCACCAACACTATTTGTTCTATGCATTGATGAATTGGAAGAAATGGTTACCAAGTTTGCAAAGGAAGAATGTGTTGACGAAGTTGCCATTGGGAATGTTGTGATTATGCTTTTGCTATATGCAGATGATGTAGTGCTTTTTGCAAATACTTTAGGAGATGCACAAAAGCTTATGAAGGCATTGGAAATTTTTTGCATGCATACTAAATTAAGTGTCAATAGCTCTAAAACAAAGATTATGCTTGTGAAGAGCCAAAAAAGAGATAAACCATGCATTATGTACAACAATGACCCACTTGAATGTGTGGAAAGCTTCAAATATCTTGGCCTTGAAGTTCCTTCAAATCATAGATTGAATGAATGTGCTACATGCCGCTTAGGGGCGGGTAAGCGAGCATACTATGCATTTGAGAACACATGCAATCTTGGAGATATTAAGTGTTGGATCCTCAAGAAATATCTTTTCGACACTTTGGTGACACCGGTTCTTCTCTATGGGGTGGAAGTATGGGGTGGTAGCATCCCTAAATCTATGTGGAAAGAGTTTGAAAATGTCCAAAAACATTTTCTTACAAAGTTTCTACAAGTTAAGAAACAAACGCCCTACACCCTCCTCCTCCTTGAGACGGGATTGCTTCCCATTGAGATCATGGCCATGGAAAGGGTTGTTGAATACATGCTTAAGGTTCAAAAAAGTCCCTCACATCGACTTCCTAGAATTGCTTGGGAAGCAAGCAAAAAGATCTAAAAAGACGCAAAGCAAATTTTTGTGTTCCGGTTGGATGCAAGATATAGAAAAATGGTTTGGTAGATGGGATGCGAGACACTTGCTTCATGATGCATCATTAGATTCCTCTGTAAATGAGGCCCTTTTGCAATGCCAATGTATCATGACATGAGAAAAATGTGGAGGCTCGCGCATCACACATTATACTACACATGTTGCACCTAACTACAAAACCATATTCTTTGCGGAACGCGGAAATCGTACACATCGATACATGTTAGAGCCCATACTGTTATCTGCCATTCGAACCATTGCTTCCATGCGACTTAGCTCACATGCATTGCGATGTGAAACAGGGCATTGGGGCACAAGTGATGAGAGTGGTCGGTTATGCACACTTTGGCCTAAACAAGTTCGCAAGTTTGAGTATCACACTTTGATACAATGCTTTGCCTTTGATCATCTTCGACCATGCTTTCCACATCTCTTCGACCGAGCCCAATCTTTGCATGAATTCCTCTCACAACCATTATGTGCAATCTCGATTTCAACACTAATTGGTAAAGTTCTTGAACATCGAGAGTCACTACTCACTTTCACACGTATCATGTGAAATGTAATATTTTTGGTCTCATAGGTCGTATTTGACCTCCAAAGACGATAATATAATCTATCTATCTATCTATCTATCTATCCCTCCTTGTTTGTGTAGTCTCTCTCTCTCTCTCTCAAGTTTCTAACTAATTTTTAACTTTGAAGTTTTTCTTCAACCTAACTAGTAAACCACATAAACAACTTAAACGACGTAACCGGTTTGGCAAGGCTCAAGCCAAGCCAAACCGAGCTCAAACCGTTTAGTGAAGCTCAAGCTTGAGCCGAGACGAGCCGCTAAGATGGTTTAAACTGGTTTAGGCTTGAGTCGAGCCATTGTTGATCCCTAGGTTCAACCCCATAATGACAACTATCTTAGTGAGAGAAAACCCTACTTCATTCTTCGACCTCCAATCAATGTTATTGGTCGAAGAGAACCATGTCCGAACCAAGACCAAGATGTCAGAAGGACAAATGTTCTTCTCGAATTCGGACTGTGGCCGAGGACGAGGTCGAGGCGGTAGAAGAGGTCGAGTCGACCCATCTCACAAAGGGAACTTAAACCTTCGACAACAAGATGGAAGCCATCAAGGAACCTTCAGAAGAAGGGGGAGCTTCCATGCCAAACAAGGTCGGCAAACGAGGCCCGCTACTTGCAACTATTGCGGCAAAATCGGCCACCACGAAGAGGAGTGCCGAAAGAAGAGATGTGAGTCGGCTTCGACAAGCTGACACCTCACAAATTATGCCACCAACTCCGAATATGAAGACTATGGTGGGCTATTCGTAATGAGACATAGAGCGAACTCTATGACGGCCTTCGACTCCACAAGCACCTCCAACTCGGAAGACGTGTGGTTTGTCGACTCTGACACCTCACATCATATGACGTCACACCAAAAGTGGTTTCGTGACCTAAGGACCCGGTTACATAGAGACATCACACATCCCATTTGGCACATCAACAACGACGGACAAAACAATTGCATCAAGAATATCTTGCATGTACGGACAATAACAAAGACTTTGGTCTAGGTCGGCCAAATCATGGAGCAAGGCATGCAAGTTCGTTTCAACAACGAAGGATGCTTCATTGAGAAAGATGGCCAACTCAAAACTAGGGGACGGAGAGGTGATCGAATGTTCATTCTCGATTCAAACGAGGTGAAATCGGCTATGTATGCCAAAGGTCTCAAAACTTAGACGAACATCGAGATGTGGCACAAGAGAATCGGCCACATAAACTCCAACGGCTTCTAGTGATGCAACCAAAGGGAGTCTTCATCGGACTTCCGGCATTTGAGTTGAAACAAGTCCACCGAGTATGTGAAGCATGCCAACTCTACAAACAACATCGACTCCCATTCCCGAAGGAGAGCTACGTAAGCAAAGGCCTCCTCGACATCATCTATTCGGATGTATGGGGACCGGCTCAAATGCCGACGATCGGCGGATGACAATACTACGTCACCTTCATTGATGACTACTCCCGCTACACATGGATCTTCCTAATGAAGAAGAAGAGTGAAGTGCTCTCCCACTTTCAAAGCTCAAGAGACAAGTTGAAAATGAAATCGGTTGGCACATTCGATGTCTACGGTCGGATGGAGGCAAGGAGTAATTCTCCGACGAATTCATCTCCTAGCTCCAAGGTGAAGGCGTCTAGAGAGAATTCTCATGCCAACGCACACCGAAAGAAGGAATCGGCACATACTCGAGGTAGCACTACACAATGATACATGAGAAGCACATGTCGAACTTCTATTGGGCCAAAGCGGCATCCACGGCCGTTTATCTCATGAGTCGGTGCACCACTAATGGAGTGCATGAGCTAACTCCATACGAGCTCCTTGTCGGAAGGAAACCAATCCTGTCACACATCAAAGTGTTTGGACATTGCGAATGTACACATCCGGAACGAACATTGACAGAAGTTCGAAGCAAAGTTGGAGAAATGTATCCTCATAGGATACTCATCCAAGCAAAAGGCATACAAGTGCTATAACCCTTCGACCCGAGCAGTTCGGGTGAGTTGAGATGTAGTTTTCGACGAATCGGCATCATGGTATAAGCTTGATTCGGCTCCATCCGACCCGACCAAGGAAGAGTTGAACGTCAATTGGGAGGATGATATTCAACCAAGTCTATTACCAAAGGACAATCCAAGCTCTACTGGGCTAAGTGGCCCACATGAGCATTCACACAACCAAAGCACATCACGGCCAAGTCCGAAATTGGACAAAGGCAAAGGTAAGATGCCCGAATACTAAATCAACCAACCCGAGGACAGTGATTTGGATGTGTTGGCTCCCTCACTAAATAGTGAGTTTGGTGTACATATCATGCGTACACCCGGAGTAAAGAAGGCACTCACATTGGCAAGTGAAAAACTTCGACGCTCATCCAGAGACAAGAATCCTGTCACTCGGCTCAGCCACAACGAGTATATGGCCCATCATTATGCCTTCGTGATGAAGGTAGCGGCCGAACAAGAGCCCGAGATCTCTACAGAAGTGTCTTGTGACCCACGATGGGTGGAAGCAATCGGCCTTCACCCATTTCACACTACAAGCCTTCGTCACCGACTTGAGGGGGAGGAACTGAAACTGTCGTGGAAAGGTTGAAGAAAGCCAAGAGGCGGACGGAAACCGACGAAGCCGAAAGCCCAACAAGGATGTTGGACGCCTCACACTTGAGCTTAAGGGGGCATGTTGAGATATCAAGCTCAACTTAGTTTAGCCATTTAGTTAACCACGTAACTTAGTAGTTACCTAGATAGAATCTAGTTAGTGTGTTGACCTTAGAGCCTTAAATAGGATTTTGTACTTGAGTGGGATACATTCTAGATACTCCACTCACATGTTCATAGGACTTACATATTTGTACCTATATTATCCTCACACATGTGCACCCCCTTGCACATGAGATGTATATACACCTCATTGAGGATATCGTTGTATTTTGATGCGTATTAATACAGAGAAAGGTTATCTAGCTACACTCTTGTTAATCAACCCCCATTTATTGTTCATAAGTGTAACTTCCACACACATATCACATAATCTTCCATTACGTTATCAACTACTCACATAATTAGATACTAAATAACCCTAGTTAATTACCTAATTTTTAACAAGTGTCTTGGTGGTGCTTGTACTTTGTCAGCTTCATCGACGATTCGACTCGCAAGGTGTGGGCATACCTAGCCAGAACCAAAGATTGAGCCTTATCGATCTTCCAGGAATGGCTTGCCATGGTAGAGAATCAGATCGGTCAAAAGCTGAAATGTCGTCGAACCGACAATGGGGAGAGTTTAAGTCTGAAGAATTCGTCAAATTTTGTTGGCAGCGCAAAATCAAACATGAATACGCAGCACCACATAATTTGGAGCGAAATGGAATTGCCAAACGTATGAATCAGACAATTTAGGAACGAATAGTGTTTATGCTCCAGCACTCCGGATTATTGGATGCCTTTTGGGGAGAGGCCCTACTTATGACAATACACATAATCAATATGTCATCGGGTAGGCCTCTAGGACTTCGAATACCTTAGGAATTATGGACCGGTAGTAAGACGAATTACGATAACCTCAGGATTTTCAGATGTAAGGCATACGCCCTCATACCGAAGAAAATCGCCGAAAACTCGAACCGAGGTCCAGGAAATGCATTTTCCTTGGCTATGGACCAAACGGCGAGATCAGATACTGACGCAGGGACCCCGAGCAAGACAAACCGTCCGAAGTTCCAACGTAGTGTTCAACGAGTCGGCTATGCATAAGATGGCCGAAAGGCCTATCGAAGTCCGAAGGGTAACCTTTTCCGAAGTGCTTGCTCTTCATGACGGCTCATCCCGTAATACGAGGTCGGCTTCGCGGGTAGCTGAATCCTCTAGCACCGAGTGGACTCCAGTTGATTTGGAACAACCGAATATTTCGGCTCCAAACTATCCAACCTAGACACCTGATCAGGCCAGCTCAGTCATACCTAGAAGATCTGAAAGACTATCGCATCCTCCATAGAGGCACTCTCCTGGAATCTTCTTCACAGACGTCGGCGAACCGACGTCATTCGAAGAAGCATCTGCATCAACTAATTTGGTCACATGGCATCTGGCGATGGAGTCAGAGATGAATTCCATTCAGCAAAACAAGACTTGGGACCTGGTTGAACTATCGAAAAATCGGTGTGCCCTTCCATGCAAGTGGGTCTATAAACTAAACTGCGTCTCTTGAAGCTGGGGGAAGTTGAAAATGCCGAATCTCTTGTGCCATAGGTTGATATCTAACTCGAGCTTTTGCCTTTTGGCGAACATATCGGCACCTACGTCATTTGTCTCGAGCATAAACATCCTCCCTTCTCATCGACATGTGTTCACATATGTATCTACTCACACTCACACTCACAGTTATAATCGTATATACAACAACATTAAGTCTCTTCACCCTCGCTCATCACACTAAACTCTCTGTACATCTCGTATGGTAATAGAATGAGGGTTAGATACATAGGGGTGCATGTCCCTCAAGCCATCCACTGTGACACGCATAATTCACTCATACCCTTTTCTATCTGTACACATGCACAGACATGTCAATGTGTTCACATACACATATACTCACACCCACACTTTCACTCGTTCTCGTGCACATTACACATTCACACAACAACACTCTAGTCTTTCACCGTTGATCTAATACCGATCACAGGCAGTGTCAGTCGCAAAGACAACCGTTACTTTCATTTTTTAGTTGTCGAATTCTCCTTACCTCACTCATAACACTTATATATTTCCACGCATCTCATACGGTAACAAGAACCTTGTTTTCCATGCTCGCACAAAGCACATTGAGGTACATTACCATTTCTATGTCAGCGGGTCCTTACCGATGAAGTCGAATAACGATTCATTCAGATTGACTTGCAAGCGGCCGACATCTTTACCAAAACGCTAGGACTGGACAAGTTGCGGTAATTTTCGAAGATGCTTGTTTTGTCGCATCTCGACTTGCCTTGCTTGAGGGGGAGAACAGGAGAGGAGAAAAACAATGGAGAGGAGCCGAATGAGTGAAGGGGAGAGCTGAATGTACGAGTTCGATGAGACAAAATGGGTTGTGTTGTCGACAGCTAAAAAGCTAAGGGCCGAAAGGCCGAAGTCCTTAGTTCTGTTCGACTAAGCCGATTGTGTGTGTCAACTTCCGCATAGTTTACTGTTGAGCGGACAAGCTCAGCCGAATACTGATCGGCTGAATGAGCCAAAGCCGGATCAGAGTCCGGAACGAGGAACATGATCAATGTCTGGATCAGTTTCCAGAACCAAGAGCCCGATCATAATCCGGATCCGATTGAAACTTGTAGGCCGTTAGAAGCCTATGACTCTAGCCTAGTATGTAGGCATATTTTTTAGTAGTCAGTGTCTAATGCTCTGTATGAGCATTAAAGTACTTGTCAATACTTTAGTTAGTCCTGTAAGAACTTGTATAAATAGTGTTGTAAAGCATAGTTGTATGTATAGAGTCTTGTCATAATTTTGAAATTGAGTTTACCGTTCTGCTCTCTTTGTCTCTCCCGCATATTATATTGAAGCTTTCCATTAAACCTTGATATCTATGTTCTGTTGTTATCCGGTTCAACCGATTTTGTCTACGCTTCTGCACATTTCAATTTTATATGGTATCAGAGCGTTGTCATCAAGTGGGAAAGTTTCACATTAAAAGTCTACAATAAGATAAATACATAACTAAAATAAAATAAATCTTGATAATGTTTTATACATAAAATATTATACTTATATGTACAAGCAAATACAAATATATATATATATATATATATTACATTGCATGGACAAGAGAGGACTTGAACCAATAACCCCTACCTTATGACTCTCAAACCTTACCATTTACCCTATACTTATAATATATATATGTATGTATATCTATAACTATGTGTGTTGTTTTATTTGAAGTAGTATTGTATGGTTTAAACTATAAACCATATAATGTACTATGTGTGCACCATATAGCATATTACATTGGCAAGAGAGGACTTGAACCAACAACATCTACCTTACAAGTCTCGAACCTTACCATTTACCAACATCCATGATTTATATCCATTTATATTATTTGAATTGATAATACATAGTCTAAAAAACCATAGTATGAACCATATGTACCATACGCACATTCACATTCGTGAAATTAAAACACCCTCAAAGAATGATAAATACCGTACTTTTGGATTAACTATTTATTATGAGGTAAATAAGCCTAAAACATAGAATAGAAAACATTAAAAACATTAAAAAATGGGGTAAAAACAAAAAAAAAACACAAGAATGTTTGAATACCATTCACATTTGTTTTCCAATGTAGGAAAACGAATGTTATGCTAGACGAACACGAATTTTACGTACTATGGTCTAAACCTTGTGATATACTACATGTGCACCATATAACATACATGTAAGAGACCTCTCTACATGTGTAACATATGGCCCACATGCAAAACCATCCCCTTCCTATAAAAGGAGAAGGGAGTATAGTCACAAGGATAGCGAAGGAATTGAAATCAAAGAACTATATTGTGTGATATATCAAGATAATCAAATAGAATTATATTACATAACAGATATCATAAGATAGAAAGAGCAAGAGAAAAAAAAAGATAAGAGAAGAGCTTGCTTGGCGAATGTTATGCTAGACGAACACGAATTTTACGTACTATGGTCTAAACCTTGTGATATACTACATGTGCACCATATAACACACATGTAAGAGACCTCTCTACATGTGTAACATATGGCCCACATGCAAAACCATCCCCTTCCTATAAAAGGAGAAGGGAGTATAGTCACAAGGATAACGAAGGAATTGAAATCAAAGAACTATATTGTGTGATATATCAAGATAATCAAATAGAATTATATTACATAACAGATATCATAAGATAGAAAGAGCAAGAGAAAAAAAAAGATAAGAGAAGAGCTTGCTTGGCGGTTGCTTGGCGGTTGTGGTGCTCAACTCAAAACGAAAGGGCAGCGGTTCGATTCTTATCTTCATCGAAATATTGAAGTGAAGATTGGTGTGGCTTATTACCAAGAAATAGAAGAGCGATTACCTTGTGAGACATAGTTCGAATTGAATGATACTCACGCCCATTTTGTAACTCTTTCATCAAATAATTATGAATCTCTTTCATTGCTTCAAATACCATTCTATATCCTATCTTGTCATATCTTCTTGATCACTATTTATCTATTTCATCTCTTTCGTCCAAAATCCCAACGATTCCTTCCTCACTTTCACGTTATCTTCTGTCTACGCAATGCTACGCTTCTAGGCAAGTCACGCCACGACAACGTGAGAGTTCAGAACCTCTGCTCCGGATACGTGATTTCCATAGACGAACCCTAACACTCGGTAAAAAACAAGAAGGGAAGAATGGACAGAGGAATTCCATCGACCAAGTCATAGAACGGGTCAGGGAGATGGAGAAAACAAGCTCGTGTCTAACAATGGGGACACTCCAGCGTACATTACCAACAGAAGACGACCTACGTTTTTGGCAAGCTATACAATGTACGACTTGTCTCAATGCCGGGCACTCGACAATAGAATGTACCATGCCGACACAGTGCATGTTATGTCATTCCAGGACGCACACAATGGACCGATGCGAATATAACTTGCTGAACTGGCAAGCCGCACCGATAAGGCAAATCGAACCCCGCAGCAACCGAGAGGAGGAATAAGAACGTTGGCGGCGAGATGAGCGTTACCGGCCAACGCAAGATATCTGGAACAACGACAGAAAGGATTATCACGACCAAGACCGGCAGGATAGCTACCGGGATTACAACGGTGAACGATATGAGCGATACAATCGGGATCACTCCCCCGGTTACAACCAACGGAGGGAGGATCAAGGCAATTATGAAAACCGGACCAAGGCCAAGCACCCAACTGTCCACCAATAGGACCTCAATCGGGTACCGGAGCAAACGTCGAATCCAGCAACACCCGGAAAGTGTACTGCTACTATTGCCGGCAAGAAGGACATTACAGTAATCAATGTCCGGTTAAAAGCTACGAGAAAAGACTAGTCGTAAATATGGTGGTAGCAGAAGTCGCCGACATACAACAAGTCACCATCAGGGCAAAAGGCAAAACAACGGAGTGGGAAACACAGGAGGCAATCCGAAAGCAAGCCACCGAGTGGGTGAAGAAGGCAAATGAGCACAATGTGGCTAAGCTTGAACAACAAAAGGAAAAACCGGAAGAGGCCACCAACACGATTCAGCCAGAAGACCCAACATGGCAAGTGTTACAAGAATGTCAAATTACGCTGCCATTGGGTCGGTTATTACAGCTAGTTCCCCGGTTTATGGAAGGGCTGAAATTAGGAATGACCACATCAATTCCGTTGCCGGCTCCTACATTCTTCTCAAATCCAGAAGAAGGGCTAGCAGAGGTGGACACGAACAATCCGGCAATCACCGCCATCGTCAAAGGATGAGAACTACCAGGGACAATTGTGGATGGAGGATCGGGCGTGAACATGATCAGTCTACAGACTTGTAATACCCTAGGAATCCAGGAATGGGAGCCTTGCCCGTTTTGGGTCCGGATGGCGGATACAAGTTCGATAAGACCTAACGGTTTGATACGGGATCTAGACGTAACTATCAGAGGACACACATTCTGCATTTCGGCGGTGGTTCTCCAGCTCAATGCGCAAGGGGCTTACCCATTGTTGTTGGGCCGCCCATGGCTAAAAACAGCGCATATAAAACAAAACTAGTGGAAAAACATGATTACCTTCCGGCGAGGAAAGACTAAAGTAAGGGTACCTACCCACCCTCAAGCAAGCACCGCCAAGGAGCTGACACCGCTATATGCGGAAGGTGTAAACATGCTCGAGGGGCTTGTAGACGAAGAGGTCGACCAATACTTAGAAGAAAACCCAAAAATTGTACCCCTATTTGAAATCGATGTGGCAGAAGCGGTGTCACCATATATAACGCAATCGGATGATGTCGACGAGGAACCGAACCGGGAAGCTATCAGAGAATTACGGCAAGAATAGGAAGCCCTAGAGAGGGAGATGGCGGTATCCCAACGCGTGAAAGCATCCCAGTTAGAGGAAGTGAACTTAGGAACCGGCGACGACACAAGACCGGTACATATTGCTAAGGAAATGTCACCGGACAACAAGACGGCGATGATCACTTTATTAAAGGAATTCCGGGACGTATTCGCCTGGTCATATGAAGACATGCGGGAGCTGGATCCTCGGTTGTACCAACACTAGATACATCTCAGTAAGGATGCCAAACCGGTAGCACAATGGCGTTACCGAATGAACCCCAACTATGCGGCCAAGGTCAAAGAGGAAATTGACAAGTTGCTACGAGTCGGTTTTATCCGACCTGTGAAAAAAGCTACATGGTTAAGTCCCATAGTCGTCGTGCCAAAAAAGAACGATAAGATCCGGGTGTGCGTCGATTACTGGAAACTTAATGCGGCAACAGTGACCAACGCCTTTCCACTTCCATTTACGGATGGAGTCGTGGACGCAGTAGTTGGTCATGAAGTGTAAGGCTTTCTAGATGGTTTCAGCGACTACAATCAAATAAGGATGCACCCCAACAACCAAGACAAGACGACGTTCATCACCGAATGGGGAGTTTTCATCGCAGTGGTAATGATGTTCGGGCTCAAGACCGCGTCGGCGACCTTCCAACGAATAATCATGGAAATATTTGGCGAGTAAATTCCGGCATTCATGTAGGTATTCCTGGATGACTTCGCCATGTATAGTCGAGAAGGAGAGCATCTCCAACACCTCCAGTTGTGTCTTGAGAAATGCAGGAGTTATCGGTTACACCTGAATCCAGCAAAGTGTGTGTTCGGAGTAACAAGCGGTGCATTGCTGGGCCATCTTGTCAACAAGGACGGGATCGCAGTAGACCCCGATAAGGTCAAAGAAATCTTAGAGGCATCGACACCATCCATGGCCAAGGCTTTGAGTCGGTTTCTAAGACAAATCCAGTGGCATAGTCGGATGCTCCGGTATTTGGCCGATCTTGCTACACCGTTGCATGTCGCGGTTCACCGAACACCGTTTCAATGGACAAATACGGAGGATGAGGCTTACCGGGCATTGAAAGTACTGCTATCACAAGCACCGGTGGTGCAACCACCAGACTGGTCAATAGAATTCCACGTGTTCGTTGATGCGTCCGACATAGCAATCGGCAGCGCACTAATGCAACTGACCGAACCGAAATGGTACCGACCGATTTATTATGCTAGCAAGAAGCTATCCCAAGCAGAACGAAATTATTCAGCAATGGAAAGAGAAGCCTTAGGGATGATTTACAGTGTTACCAAGTTCTAACACTATTTATTGGGAAGGAAATTTTCATTTCATGTCGACCACTCAGCGCTGTTATATTTGGTCTCAAAGGCATCACTCACCGGCAAGCTGGCCCGATGGACATTGTTGCTACAAGAGTTTGAGTTCGAAATATATCACCGGCCGGGAATACAGCATGTTGTTGCCGATTATCTAAGCCGGTTAGACTCCGGTGAGACCGGCGATGGAGTCCCGGATGAGTTTCCGGATGCTGAGTTGTTTAAAGTAATAGCCGATAGCACAGTAGTCGACAAAGACAAGTGGCTAAACAACATGCATCAATTCCTAAGCACGGGACTTCCACCAAAGGAGATGAACCGGGATGAGTAGAAGCGGTTAGTGGTACAAAGCCAACATTTTTGTCTACTACAAGACACCCTGTACCAGAAAGGCACGGATGACATATGGCGGCGAGCAATGCGAAGCAACAAAAAGGACACAATATTACAAGAAGCGCATTGTGCCTTTGCCGGAGGGCACTATGCCGGGGACGCTACGGCAAGATAGATATGGCACAACGGGCTATGGTGGCCGACGACAGTGAAGGACTCGGTTCGATACGCAAAAGTCTGTGATTTATGTCAACAGATGGGCTAACCAACAGAACAGGCAAGGATGCCTCACCAGCCGGTGCTACCCTTCGAACCATTTCAAAAATGGGGGTTGGATTTCGTTGGGCCATTTAAACCTCCGGCAATGAGAACCGGCAACAGATATGTCATAGTCGCCACTGATTATTGCACCAAGTGGGTAGAAGCTAAGGCGTTGCGGGACAATATTGCGGCTTCAATGGCAAAGTTCTTATATGAGAACATCTGGTGCCGGTATGGATGCCCGATCGAGTTAATTAGCGACCAAGGCGGACATTTTCTCGGTCAAGTAGTGGAGAGCTTAACAACATTTTATGCAATGGTACACAAGCGCAATACCCCGTATTATCCACAGGCCAATGGACTAGCCGAATCCACAAACAAAACGCTCCAAAACATCTTGCGGAAGATCGTCAATGAAAACCGGACCGATTGGGACACCAAGCTGCATAGTGCACTATGGGCATACCGGACGACATACAAAACGAGTATCCGGTCAACACCATTCCGGTTAGCATTTGGGCTAGAAGCAGTAATGCTGATCGAATTTCAGGTTCCGAGTTTGCAGATACAGGTTAGAGAGCGACTAAGTGAAAAGGAATCGGAAAAAATCTAGTTAGCTGCATTATGTGAACTCGAGGAGCATTGTATAGCAAGTCTCATGCAGTTGGAACTGGAGCAGCGACGAAGGAAGGCATTTGTTGATCGGCACCGGAAGGGCAATGAGAAGATGTTCAGGATCGGCAAGCCGGTATTGGTGTTCCAGACCCAGATGGGTCAGATGCTGGGAAAGCTACGGTTCTGATGGACCGGATCGTATTGGATAACGCAGGAATTCAACAATTCATACCAGCTCGGAACGCTCGCCGGTGAGATAATGGGCAAATGGGTCAATGGGTTCCGACTCAAACCATATTGTGGACCTATGCCACAGAATCCGTTCGAGCAGACGGAGGCTGATACAACAAAAAGTACCTGATAGTCAGACGGAGCCGGCGTTACCGGATAACAACAAACGGGTGGCTGGCAAACGTGAATATGGGGGAAAACCGGGATACGGACCTGGTTCTTCCGGTTAACTAAAACTCAATTTGAAAAGAGAAAAAGAAAAAAAAGAAAAAGAAAAAGAAAAGTCACTTTGAAAAGGTGTGGTGGGTGGCTAATTAAAGCCCTTTAAAAAAGGTGCACCACGTGTCAACCGACTGCTATATTAGTACAGGACGTGCATGCGCAGGAATCAAGAAAAGGCGCCATGCATGGAGAAAGAAAACCTTCGTCGCGCAAAGTCCCTTTCATTTCATGAACACAGAGATCTCAACGCACACAGGCGATTACGAGTGATCAGGCGAGAGCACGCAGAACACACAAGCGCACTAATCTTACCACAACCTACCGACTCCGACGACGACATGGAATGCATGGTACTCTCAGAAGCAGCTAAGAAATGGCTGAAGCAACACGGTCTAGAGGGATTCTTGAGGATAGTCGAAGCACCGCCGCACGGAGATGCGGAAAATGTCGTTAAGGACATCGACACGGAGGTCATCACCGAGGAAGCCATTCAAGCCCTGACCAGCTTACCGGAAGGGGGAATATACTCGATCGACAACCCTTCACAAGAGCTGTTGACGAGGTATTTCGGTGAATACTCCATAGGCAGCAAGGCGTACCGCACGCAAGGCGATGAAGACCTATTGTTTCGAGAAATTGCTCGGGTACTCCACGAGTATGGTCATGTATACTCCCGACCACCAGCGATGCCCAGGAATAGTGTCAGTTTTATCATAGCTACCTACGAGGGAGTACAGGTGGATTGTGTTGTATGATTTTAGGGTTAGGGTTAATGATAATCATGATTGATTATTGGTGATAATTATGATGATTGGTAATGAAGATAGACATGGTGATGGAGAGTATGATGGTGAGAGAGATCATATAGAGAAGCATAGAGAAGCATTGTGGGGTGGGGGGTGGTGCCTAGAATGGCTCCACCCCCCTCCCAAGGGGGTTCAACGTAAGGGGAGATAAAAGAGAGAGATGACAAGAGAGAGATTGAGAGAGAGATAAATGGTTATTCATGTTTCATTCATTCCCCATAAGGGGTTAAATAGTACAAGAGGGGGTAGATACATAGGGGTGTAAGCCCCCTCGAGCATTCATACTGGACACTCACTCACACTTCCTCGTATCCATCCACATGCACACACGTGTGCATGTGTTCACATACGTATAGACTCACAATTACATTTATGCCCCCTACACATACACAACAACATCATGATAACATTCGACCCTCGCTCATCACACTTGACTCTCTGTACATCTCGTACGGGGTAACAAAATATGGCACGCCCGTGGGATAGTACCTTGTACATCAAATCCCACATGCCTTGATGATGATATTTCTTCGACGGGAACTTCCATCGGTCCTTTCATTGATCGACTCCCTCGATCGGAGTGCTTGACTCAAACATCTTTGTCGGTCAGCAAATCTTCCGCGACACGAACATTCTCGTTCTGTCGACTTACGAACTTCGTCATGGGTCCAAAATCATGTCATGTATATGTATGTTCTTCCTTTGTTTTGAGTGTGTGTGAGTAGTCTTGGGGATTTTCAAAATTTTGGTGGTGCCCTCTTGTTTTTAAAATTTGTTGGTCTACACTCATGTTTCCGAAATTCTTCACATGCCCCTATGTTTTTCTTTTCTTTTTCCCTCTATTTTCAATTTTATTTTAGGTTTTTTTTTTTCCCTTCTTCTGCGCTTTCTTGCATCTTCGTCTCCTCTTTTGGTTCCTTTTCCTCTTTTGTGTTGTTTCCTATTTTCTTCTTCTTCTTCTCGCGTGCTTTCTTCTTCCTTTTGCCGCTTCTTCTTTTTCTTCTCTGTTATGGTACCACTGCTTCTCTTTCTCTTTGTTTCATCGTTTCTCTTCTTTCTTTTCTTTGTGATTTCTTCTTGTTTCTAATTCATCTTTATGTTCCGTTCCTTTCTGTCTTCTTCTTCTTCTACCACCGCCATTGTTGTTGCTTCCTATCCTTCTGCTTGCTACCGCATCATCCGGCTGCTCCGGTCGATGATGTTCGGCCCGTCCGTTGTTTCTGGCTGTCTATCTGTGTCTCCGACTCCATCCGGTCAGTCAGTCAGATCTGGTTGTTATTGTTTGTCCAGCCCTCCAGCCATTGTTCGGTTGTCCGACCTGTCGTTTCAACATCATCGCCGTTCCAGCCATCGGCTATCCGACCATTCTTGTCGCTTTTCGGTGTGGTGTCGCCATTCTGGTTGTTGTCCAACCGCTTCTCGGGCTGCTCCGACTGTTTGTCCAGTTAGTTTGGCCGCTCTGACTGTTATCCGACCAGTTTGACCGCTCTTCGTTTTCCGATCCGGTAGTCCTATTTGGCCCATTTCAATGTGTCTATAGCCGTTGCTCATCCGTCTTTGTTCGGGCCTGTCTGGACACTCCGGCCGCTTCTCCATCTCTGTCCCGTGTCGCCATTCTGGTTGTTATCAACCGTTCTTCCGCTCCTATCCGGCCACACCGGCTTCTCTTTTACAGCTGTGCGGCCACATTGGCCACTTTTGTGCATTCTGGCCACTCATCCGGATGTCTGTCCATTGTCTTTTGGTTGTGCGTCTGGTCCGTCTTCTCGGTCATCTGTCCGGTTCTTTCCTACTCGTTTTCGCTTGAGTCGCTTGAGTCTGTATGCTTCCTTTTCGCCCGTCCATTCGTCTCTATCTGTGCTTGTGCAGTCTAGCTTGTCTGGTTGCCTCGTTTTGTTTTGATATTGTGTAGTCAGTCGTCCATGTCTTTTGGGCGTTGTCAGTTTTTCTGGCCGTCAATGTCTCGTCAACGACAGCGTCTCCTTCTCTGTCTACATTGGCCCTTCTATGTTAACCAACTTTGGGTCTGGTTCCGATTCCGGTTCCGACTCTTTGTTGCTTCGTTTGGAACCATCTCTCGTGCATTCTCAGCACATTTTGCCGGCCTCCGCTCCACACACCACGTCTTCCACTGCAGTCTCCGGGTGGGCTTCTCTTTCCGGTCGTGATGGCGTCGGTTCCCTCTGCGTCGCTGTTTGTCCAACTGTGCATCTTGCACCACGCATTCGAAACACACACATTGTCGCTAACCGCTTTCGGAACCACGCACATTGACACATTGACTTGCACAAAACATACTTTCGCCGAACATTGTCATCGTCATTTGCACGTTTCCGCCATTTCTTGCACTTAGTCGCTATGGCTTGCCCATCCATGTATCATTCTTCGACTCCGTCTTCAAAGGGGGGTCACCTTAGTGGTCGCCAAAAGGTGTTGTATGATTTTAGGGTTAGGGTTAATGATAATCATGATTGATTATTGGTCATAATTATGATGATTGGTAATGAAGATAGACATAGTGATGGAGAGTATGATTGTGAGAGAGATCATATAGAGAAGCATAGAGAAGCATTGTGGAGTGGGGGATGGTGCCTAGAATGGCTCCACCCCCCTCCCAAGGGGGCTCAACGTAAGGGGAGATAAAAGAGAGAGATGACAAGAGAGAGATTGAGAGAGAGAGAAATGGTTATTCATGTTTCATTCATTCCCCATAAGGGGTTAAATAGTACAAGAGGGGGTAGATACATAGGGGTGTAAGCCCCCTCGAGCATTCATACTGGACACTCACTCACACCTCCTCGTATCCATCCACATGCACACACGTGTGCATGTGTTCACATACGTATAGACTCACAATTACATTTATGCCCCCTACACATACACAACAACATCATGATAACATTCGACCCTCGCTCATCACACTTGACTCTCCGTACATCTTGTACGGGGTAACAGATTGGCCAATAATGATCGCCGACGGCCTGAGCGTTGTCATCATCTCAATAAAAGATGGCAAAAAGATGTGGACAACAGTGGCACAATGGCTCGCTTTATTAGCACCGCCGGTGGAGCCCATGAAACAAAGAAAGAGGGGAAGACCGACAAAATCGACCCCCAAAACAGCTTCAAAACGGCAGCAACTCGTGGCTACTCGGGCGAAGGAACGGCCTAATCGGAAGCGGCTGGCAGAGAAGGACGCATCGGTGGACACCTCAAGGAGACCGTTGAAAATCAAGTTGCACCTTTCAGAACAACAAGCAGAATAGCAACTGGAGAAAACGCAGGGCGGGACCCCTTGGCAGCGTTAATCAACAACAAGACCCTAGAGGAAGAACAATAGGAAGACGAGCCGACGGAGGCGTTGTTACGTCGTCGCCAGACAAGTGAAAAGGGCCACGAAGGGGGAACATCAAGGCCAATGGAGGATATTATACTGGAAGCCCTCCCTGAGGAGCCGCAGTCTAGGAAGGCGGCAGAATTGGCTCAACAAGAATCGGGGACGAAGCAAGTGCTACGGTAGGACATCGCGTAACCCGCAGTCCAGGACACGGCAGTACCGGTGGATCAAGAATCGGTCATTGAATTGCCGGCATGGCCGCCGCAGCAACAACAGCCAGAACTGGAGTGGCCGCTTGACGTAACCGTCAATAGTAGGCTCGTGACCAATGAAAACGCCATCCCATGACCAGAACCAACACGACAACAAGGCACCGACAGTCAATGGCTCTGATGGGTAGCAGAACAAGTGATTGGGGTCGTCTGCCAGTTAGAAGTGGAAGAGAAAGCGCATGAAGACTGGTTGCTAGCCACAACCGAGGAATTAGAGAAGGCCCGGTCAAGAATCCGGAGCATGGAGGAAGACATAGAGAGGGCCAGAACAGAAATGGCCAAGTTGGTCATTGAAGGACCACAACAATCGGAACCGGTGGCCCCGGTAACTCTACAGAACGATCAAACCCCGATGAAAGCGGCAGGCCCAGATACTCATAAATCGTTAGCACAGGAGCTCGCCACATTAAGGAAAGACTTACGAGCCAGGGAATGAGAATTGAAAAAAGCGGCGGAGGAGGAACAAAGGAGAACGGCCGACAGCCTCCGCCGAACAAAGGAAAGCTTGAGAAGAGGTCATCAAGCGTATGACCGGCTGAAAGAAGAGAAAGACAAACTCTTGCAAGAAAAAGAGAAACTCCGGAGGATGGTAGAAGTGGAGATTGAGTGCCTCAAAGAAGAGCTCCGGCAACAAAAAGACTGTGAAGACCGCGCTCGTTGGCTTATCAATCAAAAGCTGAAACAGAAAACTGACGACTTCGACCGACTGCACCGAGATTATAAGCATTTGGATGCCGACCATAAGAAATTGACTACCGAAAGTGATCGGCAGCAGGAAAAGTGCAAGGAACTCCGAACAGAGGAAAGCTTGAGAAGAGGTCATCAAGCCTATGACCGGCTGAAAGAAGAGAAAGACAAACTCTTGCAAGAAAAAGAGAAACTCCGGAGGATGGCAGAAGTGGAGATTGAGCACCTCAAAGAAGAGCTTTGGCAACAAAAAGACCATGAGGACCACACTCATTGGTTTATCAATCAAAAGCTCAAACAGAAAACCGACTACACCGAGATTATAAGCATTTGGATGCCGATCATAAGAAATTGACTACCGAAAGTGACCGGCAGTAGGAAAAGTGCTAGGAACTCCGGGAGGAAATTAACCGGTTGATGGCGGCATTGATGGAAGAGCAGTCGAAGGGAGCCGAAGTAGCGAAACAACTGGCGGCAGCAGCGAAAGAGCGACTGGAGTTGCAAGTGTAGCACCATTCGGAAACAGAGCGCCCTACAATGACTCTGAACAGAGTTCAGACGACATATCAGACCCAACTCATGCACTACAGAAGCCAAGAAGTGGCAACCGCAAGCTTGATCAAACAATTGAAGGATGAAAAATAGGCCGCGGAAAACAACTCGAAGATGGGGCTGGGATGGATCCAGGACATCGTACTGGCATGGAGGAATCGAACAAAGAAATTGGGGGAAGAAAGCTCAGTACAGTGGTGGTCGAAGTGGGCTAAGCAAGCAGCAGAGCTACAGTTGCTGCGAGCAGATGCGGAAAACCGGCATAAAGAGGGCGACGAAGTTTACATCCTGGATAAAGAAAGCATTGAAACAATAAAAGATGAACTGTCGGATGATTTCATATCCTTGGCTGATGAGCAGAGGGTGGCGGTACGCTAGTTGGTGGCACAACTAGATGATGACCAGCTGGACAACCAACTCCGTTTCAAAAAGTACGAACGGGAACAACGACGACAAGAAGTGGCCAAGAAAACTATGACGATTAGCATTAGTTACGAAGAGCCATCTTCAGAACAAACGCCGGTTAAAGCCGGGGGAAGCCAACCAGATAGTACTCAGGAGGAGCCGCTAAAGGAAGGTCGTCCGTAGGAACCGGTGCACGCCGGACAGCAGAACCAGGAGATGCCAAAACCGGTAGCGCCGGAAATGGAGACAGAGCCAGTCAGACTGATAGAGCCGCAAGCAACGGACGTCAACCAGTAGCAGCCACAGCTAGAGCCGGAGCGGCAAGAAGAGCAGCCACAGCCGCAGGAACAGGAGGAGGAGGAACAACAACAACAGACGACAGAACAACCCATTCTTCCCTTCTTGTTTTTTACCGAGTGTTATGGTTCGTCTATGGAAATCACGTATCCGGAGCAGAGGTGCCGGGAGTGTGCAATAATCGGTGGTGACTATAACATATCTGTTGCCAGGATGGTGATGGTGCCGAGAGTCTGCGTTGTCGTAGTGTAATTCGCACACTACGTGAAAAATTACATTTTTGCTTTCTCCGGATAGGATATGGAGTACCCAGTGAGAATCGGAAGGAAGAACCGGTGAGGACCGAAACCGGTAAGGAGACCGGCAAGAGCCGGATGAAGAAGGCCGGTGAGAGTCGGTAAGAAACGGACGAAGAGGACCGGTAAGAAGGATCCGGTAAGAACCGGATAAAGAAAACCAGCGAGAACCGGATGAAGCAGAACTGGCAAGAGCCGGATGAAGAAGGCCGGTGAGAGTCTCTCACCAGATGAAGAGACATATTTATAAATAGAAGAAAGTATAAAATTATATATTACATGCATAGGGCAAGAATCAAACCTTGCACCTCCATGTTAATAATGTTAAGCCTTATCATTATACTAGCGTATTATGAATTTTAAAGTTATACTAAACTTTATCCCATGTAAAATTTCTAGACATGCATGGTACAAAAAGTTATTCATGCATAGACACTCGAGTTAAAAGAAAAGATGAGATAGAAAGCTAATCATGCACATGCAGTGTGCATGAAAACTAAAGATAGGAAAAGCATGATGCTTGCATGGGATAAACTTAGACTCTTCCAACACTATATAAGGAAGAGAGAAAGATGTATAGAGGTTGTTGATTATTTTACAAGGGTTGATTAATATAATATAATCGTGGGATCCACGAGTTTCCTAACTATTTTTCTCTCTTAATTTGAGTACTCACTAATACACTATACTCGTGGGATTCACGAGTTTTTCATATCTTTCTTTCTTACAATTTATTTCATATTCTTAATTGCCTTAGAATTTTCTTTCCTCCTAGTCCAAAACCCCAGCGGTTCCCACCCGACTCACGCAACGATCCGGAGCCGTAAGGCACGACAGCGTCAAGCGCCATCGTGCGGCTGGTCCTTCCAAGGTCATGCCGAACTCTGCAATCTTCGAGTCTTCTGCTTTGACGGCGGTCAAGCGTTGCAACACATGGTTTGCTTCCCATGTTTGCAAAAATGCATAGACATGAGCTTCTACGTCCGGATCATCCCGGTACTTGGGATATTGGAACGGCATGTCGTCGTCTAGTGTCGAAGGTCTCCCCTCCTCTTCTTTCGTTGTCGGAGGTCTTTCCTCCTATTCTTTCGATGTCTCACGTGGCGATGTCGGAAGTTGATCCGCCACTTGTCGATCTGGGGCTTCCAGTTCCGTTAACTCTGGTTCTAGTGTCGGCAAGGTATCCGACTGCTCGTCCTCCGGTCTGCTGGGGTATCGTGGCTGCTATGGTAATTCGAATGGGCGCTGCATTCGCCGTCTGAATCCGATTCGAAGGCTGAGAACGGTTCCTAATCGCCTCCCCCTGTCGCTAGTGCCTGCAGAATGGATTCCGTGTCCCGAAGACTGCTCAAGCTGCTTCCTTCATCCGGTTGGGAATTCTGCTGCCCGCGTAGTGACTCCGCGGCCACTCGCCGGATTACTTTGGAAAATGACCGATCCGCATGGAGCTCTTCTGCCACCTGTTCGAAATCCTCTCGCTTTCGCAATCGTTCGACAAGTCTTCTTGCTCGTTCCGTAACCGGGTCGTTTGTTGGTCTAGTCATCCATGCCCGTCGTTGTTCGTTGCGTTTGTGCAGGAATCATGGTCGCCAAAAACTGTGTTATCGCTAGGGTTGGACAATGGCCTAACACAGGGTGTCCCTTTGAGACACTTCACCAAAGGGGTGTTGCGGTGAGATAAAGTTAGGCCGACTATTAATGGAACCCTAATTGGTTACTAAGCAGCAAGATCATTAGTCACAATACACGCGTAGGATAAATTATAATTAGCACAAAATGGTAATTAACAATGATTAAGATACAGAACAACAACACTCTATTAATTATCCGCTCCTGATTACAATCTAACCGGGCCCTTTTATAGGTCTCCGGCTTTAGGTACAAACCAATGCCAACCGGCAATCGGCTACAAACCGGTCCGAATCCGGATCGACATACCGATTCCGGGTTCGTCCGTTCACTTCTCAAAACAATAATTCTATATTATAACTAATTAGCTCCCGATTATTAATTATCCCCCTTTTCCCATTCTGGACTTCCCTTGCTGGCCGGCTAACAACCGGATAGTCAGACTTCCCTCTGAATCAGTGGACCGAATCCGAACTGGTCGAGCCGTAGAGGTCAACCGGATGACGAATTGTCGAGCAGCGAAGACTCGACCGTGCTCTCCCTGCACAAGGAACTGAGGATACGGTTCACACGCAAAGAGAAAGGGAAGAAGAAGATGTTGGAGTATGGCATGGACAAGGCCGAGTCATAGCGGAGCAAATCCGACTCGGGAAAGCAAGAAGATGGACCTTCGTAGAAGAGGTCAGAGTCAGTCAAGAGGGCCAGCAAATCAGTAGAGCAGAAATTGCGATGATCCACCCGCCAAAGACACCCAATAGTTCGGTATGGGTATAACGAGTATATGACGCATCATTATGCATATATGGCAAAGGTGGCAACAATGCATGAGCTTGAGAATTACCTAGATGCGGCCAAGGATCTGAACATGCAGAAGGCCATGGAGATGAAATGGAAATGTCTGGTGTGAATGATGTCAATATGATAGCAAATGTTTGTAAATTAGTGGACATGGAATTAAGAGATAGAATTCGTGAAGTACAAACATTGCATAGTTTGGATTGGAATGCATTCAAAGAAGCACTTGTGTCTGAATATTCACGTGGAGATTTCTCTCGAGTTACTATGCAGTCATTCTGTGAGTGGATCTTAAAAGAAGATAAAGGATTATTTGTGGCTGACACAAAAAAAGAGTTTGATTGATTGTATGGACACTTAAAGCCAGAAGAAAGAAATTCTTTGTCTTGGCAAAAGGTTGCTTTATTTTAGCAGGCAGTTAATAAGAGATATAGAAAAGAGTTGGAACTTATGCTTGAGGTACCAAATACCAAGGATGGTATAACTGCGGATTGCAATGAGGTAACAAATGCTTGTAATAAGTTTATGAAGAGAATGCAAAGGAATGGCACAATGCTACAAATACTTAAGCTGAGGGGGAGTGTTGAGATGACAAGCTCAACTAGGACAGTAATGAGTGATTGTCAATCATTAAATCGGGCTCGAATTGAGTGCTCATGAATGATGACCCGAATTGACAGTCCTACTTTATGAGATGAGCCGTATTGTCAGCCCTTTCCTTTATGAAAGGAAACTGACCCTTATATAAAAGTGATTGATTGTTTTGCTTATGAGAATATAGTCTTCTGGTTTGGTGTTATATATATCTCTGTATTACTGTCTTCATCTCCATCTCTGTTTCTGATTCTATCTCTATGTTTCCAATACTGTGGTTTGTTTGTTCGGCTAAGCCGACTGTGTGTCAACTTCCACATAGTTTACTGTTGAGCGGACAAGCTCAACCAAATACGGATCGGCAGAATAAGCCAGAACCGGATCGGAGTCCGGAACGAAGAACATGATCAATGTCTGGATCAGTATCCGGAACCAGGATCCAAATCATAATATGGATTCGATTGAAACCTATAGGCTGTTAGAAGCCTACGACTCTTGCCTAGTACGTAGGCATATTTTTTGGTAGTCAGTGTCTGATGCTCTATACGAGCATTAAAGTACTTGTCAATACTTTAGTCAGTCCTTTAAGAACTTGTATAAATAGTGTTGTAAAGCATAGTTGTATGTATAGAGTCTTTTCGTAATTTTGAAATTGAGTTTACTGTTCTTCTACCCTCTCTGTCTCTATCGCATACTGTATTCAAGCTTTCCATTAAACGTTGATATCTATGTTCTGCTTGATGATTTAGTTCAAAGTATGAAAGATCTAACAATTAAAGTGGCAAAGCTTGAGAATGGTCAGACTTCGAGGTCAAGGGAACCATTTCGACCTCGATGCATGTGGTGCGATATTCTTAAACATCGATTACGTGATTGTGAAGAATGTTGTTGGTCTTATATGCGTCTTGGCCCTCTTAAAATACGTTTCAATACATAAATTATGCATAGCTTTGTTTTCTTCTTCTTTGTGTGTGTGTGTGTGTGTGTGTGTGTGTATGTGAATAGAGTAGAGAGGAGGAGGTAGCCACCGGTAGGGGCAGGCAAATACAGAAATACAAATTTTACCCTAATATATATATATATATATATATATAAGAAGGAGGACTCACTCACTCAGTCGGTCGACACTGTCGCAGGTGAATCGATCGATCGATCATGGCATCTCCTCGCTCTCTCCTCTTTTGCCTCCTCCCCTCCAACACACGTGGCCTCCTCTCTCGCTCGCTTAATTCTGCTGCTGCTGGACAATCCTGCAGAGTTTTTGTTGGAGGTCATTCTCATTACCCTAACTAGTTGTATGCTATATACACAATCAATCGATTCCTTTGTCAATGGATGCATATACTTATAGCCTAGATGTAAAGATATCTGCTTTCTCGCTTTCTCTCTTCTTCATATTGGTTGTCTGTGTAAATCCCCGAGAGTTTAAGAAGTTTACTATCGTCTTCAATTAGCACCCGATTGCCTTAATACTGCTCTGTTTCTGCCCGTCTATCCATGGCTTGATTGCAGGTCTGTCAGGCCAAGTAGACGAGGAGCTATTGAAAGATGCATTTGCCTCGTTTGGACAAGTCATTGATGGTATGTGTCTTATTCTCCCCACGGATGACAATGTTTGGCGTTTGGTAATGGCACGTTGGTAGTATGTTTCTTTTAGAAATGAGTTTTTTAGATGGAGACATGGAATGTGCATGGTTTGCTGATGTTGTTGCCGTAATCATGCGGAACTAAGCAGCTAGGATCATTATGGATCGTGAGACAGGGAGATCCAAAGGCTTTGGTTTTGTGAGTTTCGCGTCCAACAAGGATGCTGACGCCGCCATCAAAGTCATGGATGGCAGGGTAATATTTCCTCGTGTACAGACTGATGCAATGAATATCCTCCAACCTTATGTAATACCTCTCCCCTGTTTGTTGAGCAGGATTTAAATGGGAAAATTCTACGGGTCAATTTTGCAGTTGACAATAGACCAAGTGGATATGGAAGCTATGGTGGATGAAGCTATGGTGGAGCAGTTGTTGACAGTTGCGATACTCTAATCCAATGAGGTTTATTGAAGACCCTTCCAATTTAAACAAGGATTATGCAAGAATAGATCCTGAAATTTTGGTCAGACCATATTGTTACTTTGGGAGTTTTGTTGGCGTTTTGAGGATTTAAGTTGCCGTTTCAAATAGTTTCAGATAATCTGTCTTATCGTTGTTGTAACTGCATATCTTTGTGTGAATATAAATGTAGCATATGGCGTCTCTTGTTTTGTTGGTGGTTGGGGGTGGTTGATTTATAGCAATTTAGAGTGGAGGATAACAATCTCTAGAGACAGTTGCTTAATGATGTATTCTCAAGCGATTGAAGTTACAAGAGTGCAGAACATAACATGTATTGTTTGCCTTCTTGTTTACACAAAATTTGGTTCTTTATACAATTTTAGCTGACCTTGCAGATGATCTTTTTTCGTTGTATCTTTTGGTATTTCTTCAAAATCTCATATCAGAACCTCTAATCTAAGGGGATGACTTTGGAAGAACGTTTTTGTGATGAGTTGGTTGAATCATGATCTATTTTGATACAATATATTTGTCAACATGTTAGATCTACTCATCATGCTGTTGGTAAACGATTATGCATCTCACTACCAAAAATAAATGTAAAGAGATAATTCAAATCTCAGTAGATGTGTCTGAACGAGGCATAAATGAAAGCAGCATTAAAAACTTTTTGATCCTGAGTATGTTCTCCAGCATTGTTATTGCTTACCTTGTACACAGTTTATGCTGTTCAAGTCCAGTAATTCATCACTCTGCACTCAGTTGATATAATACTATTGTTGCAAAAGTCCAGTAGTTCTCTCTATCATATTACATTTTAGTCATCATGAGATAAGCCTTGGCAATGCCACGCTAATGTTCTTTGGTACTTAAAGCAGCAATTGTTTTTTTTTTATGTATATCTTCTTCTCCATCATCACATGATATAGGTATTAGACTTGATCTACCTCAACTGAGTTTTCTAGACATAAATGGTTCATGCAGGAATCTTAATACTGTAATTGGGACAGCTTGTTATTCATATTGATATGAACTCAATAATCTATGAACTTGTGTCCTTGTATATAATGTATGAACTTGTATCCTTGTATATGTAATTGTCCTATCATTCTCATAATAACGATTCACCCTGTGTCAGTGGGTGACATCATCTTGATATTCACCCTGTGACAATGGGTGACAGCTTGATATTCATATTGAAACGAAGTCAATGAGTTGTGTAATCTTGCTAGCATTCTTATTATTACAATTCACCATGTGTTAGTGGGTGCCATCAGCTTGTTTTGTATACTTGACTCAACCAAGGTCATAAAAAGAAAAATCTTAAGCTATCAGAAATTGATCCAAACAACGTCCAAATTGATGAAAAAACATGTGCTACACAAATCAAAGCATTTGCAATTCTCTTTTTGTTATGATCATTACAATTACATAAAATAAAAGAATACATTATTAAAATAAATCTTGGAAGCACAAACGTTTCATCTCACAAATGTTTGGAGACCAGGAGGTCATGGGTTCAACCCCTACATTCCACAATGGCATCTCGTGAACTAAGAGATATGTATGAAGTATATAATAATAGAGAGGTGAGTGAAATTGGGTTTCAAACCCAAGACATAGTGGCTTGTAGGGTAACAACTTACCAATGGGGTAAGCTAAGAGAGAGAGATGTTGGAGAAGGACAAACACTATTTTTGATGTATCGTCTTGCCACGATGTTCGTTTCCTTTAAAATCGTATTTTATTTGTTGTATTTTTGAGATTGTGAGGGACAAGGATATAAAGACTCTAGAGGATGAAGGGCAATGGTCAATAGTTTTTGGAAAGATGAAGAAGTTTAATAAGAATGTTGGGCATAATGTATCTATGGAGAAGGTCACATTGATTCAACAAACAAATCGCATGCGGAATAAACCATGGGCTTGTCAAGAGGACTATCCAAAGAAATTATCTTTTGATAATAAAGGTAAATTATATGTTCCTTGGAATAAACGGAAATCAGTGCCTCATTCACATGAGGAGCCACTAGGGTCTGGAGTTTTGTATTCCCATAGTAATTTTGTATGCAATCGTAGGGGATTTATTTCAAGATATGGCAGAAACATTAGCAGTGAAGGAGAAGGAGAATTCTCGAATAAAAGGAAAAAATAAAGTATGAAGATCACCACATGGAATGTGAGGGGATTGTGTCCTAGATTTAGAATGCATGAGGCTTGGAGGATTGTGTTAAGTGAGCAATGAGATGTTTTATGTGCAATAGAGAATAAAGATCATCGTAATGTTGGATTAATTAGTTATGCTAAGGGTTATAATTATGTTATGCTGGCAATGTTCATGGGGATTATTCTAGGATTGTCATGTTCATAAGAAATAAATTTCACCCAAAAGTAATTGTTTCAGATTAATTTGGAAGATTTATCACAGTAGAGATATGTTCTGAAGGGCAAGTTCTTTGGTTACTATAGTTGGTGTGTACGCATCGATGTTTCACAAGAACGAAAGTTGTTATGGAGATTTGTAAACTCAGTGCTTGATAATGGTAGACCGGGTTTATTGATGGGAGATTTTAATATTTGTTGTGAGACAGATCAATCAACATCTATCCACTCTATTGTGGATGGACTAGAGGCTCAAGAATGGGGAGATTTTGAGACTGAAGTCATGTTAAGGGATGTATGGAAATGGATGGGAGATGGAACCTGGTTATACCTTTCAATCGGCTCAATATAAGGATACTTGGAGTAGCTTGGATCAAATGTATGTAATGCATACCGAAGGATTTTTACCAGACATTTTGGATATTTCAGTATCTTATGGGTCAATTATATCAGATCATTTCCTATTAAATTTTGAATTCACTCACCACTCAATTAGAGCTTTTCATGAGTTTTTAGGAAAACCGTCGTCGATTTTTAATTCATCAGTTTTGGATCATGGGGTCTTCCATGCCTATATGTGTGAATTGATTGATGCATTTGCCTATCATGTTCAATTTAATGGGTATGAAGCATGGGAAGTATTTGTTGCAAATGGTCAGAGATTAACTAGGTATTATGGAATTCACCATGCTTTTAAAAGGAGAAAGAAATTAAGTCTCCTAGTTAATTTGCTTGATAAATGCAACTCATTGTTAACTTATTGGCCAACGGATGTAGAGTTAACGGGATATCAAGAGGTATTAATTTTTGTGATGCATGATCTTACGACAACAAATTATCAACATGTTAGACTACATCGTCTAAGACAAGAAGTGGAGGATGTTAATTGTCAATCACATAAAAATTTTCAAGACCTTCATGAATCACATGCAAAACATAATGTGGTAAGGTTAGAGGAAAATGGTATCATGTGTTCCGATCCTCAAGAAATTGTGAAGAAACGCATAGAATATTACACACAATTGTTGGATGTACATGTGTGTATTGATGATAATGTTAAAAGTGATAGAGGTGTATTTTTTAATAGAGAGAAAAATCATGTATCGCATGATGTGGCACAATCATTAGATGCGAATATTTCAGAGGATGAGGCGGAACATGTCATGTCACATCTTGCTAATGATAAGGGTCTTGGGTGGGATGGATTGACATGTCATGAACTCTTTAAGAAATATGTAATTAGGTTAAAGGGGCCTTTTATAGTTTTATTTTAGAAGGTGTGGACATTAGGAGAAATGCCTCATTCTTTGAAGATTGGTTTGATAAAGCTTTTGCCGAAGGTGCCATCTCCATCTTCCTTTGCTCAATGGAGGCCTATTTCATTGATGGGGGGGAATGTACAAGATTTCTGCAAAAGTGATGGCCAATAGGTTGCATAAGGTTTTACCTTCTATTATTCATAATGCTCAATATGGGTTCTTAGCAAAAAGAGACATTTTACATAATATTTTTAACGTTCAAATGACAATTGACTATGCAAAGGAATTTAAACAAGAATTAGTGTTGCTACAATTGGATATCGAGAAAGCCTATGATAATGTGGATTGGTCATTTATAAATCAGTTGATGTCTCATATGGGTTTTAGTGACCGTATGTCTCAATTGATATACATGTTAGGGGAGGGTTCGGTTTCACATGTGATGTTTAATGGAGGATTAACACAACCAATTTCTATTTGGAGGTTAGTTAGACACGGATGCCCAGTAAGTCCTTTACTATTCACTATTGTGACACATCCTATTCTTGTTAAGTTACACAATATGGCTATGGAGGATGAATTGCTTAGACTAAGGTTGTCATCAGGGAATCCATGTATTGTTGAAGCTCTCGCAGATGACCATATTATGTTTTTGGCACCTAATGAAGAAAATATTAATAAGACGAGATGTGTTTTCAAATGCTTTAGGATTGAGAATTAATATGCATAAATCTGTCCTCATTTCATGTACATAACAAGATGTGTTAGGGTTGGGGTGGTCAAGAAGGATAGTACATCGTGGTATGATTTGTTGTCACCTTGGATATCGAATTGGGGTGGAAGTTTCTCATGTGAAACTTATTGAGTGGGTATCCAAAAGGTTGGAGGATAAATTTATGTATTGGAGGTCTCAATTTTGGCTTTTTCATGTATGACTTAAGGTGGTCCAATCGATTATGGTCTCTGTGGTATCTTATTATCTTCCTTTGCTCCCATGGTCAAAGAAAGCTTTTGAAATGTTGTCACATTCAATGCGAATGTTGTTATGGAAAAGAAAAGGGAAAAGTGCCTTGTCGTGTTGGCATGGGATCATGTTTGTACTCCGAAGCGTCTTGGTGGGGCATCAATATTGAATTTATATGAGCATATGGTGGCTCGTCGATTTACTTTCATTCGATTTATGTTTGAAGGTGTACAACCTTGGACAGAAATGGTGGCATACTTTATAGAGAAGAATAGATTTAAGCTTGGAAACATGAAGGTTGAAGTGAATTGGTGGAATGTAATAATTCTGACAGGGATGTCAAATGTGCAAGGTCTTATGATAGTTAATCATTTGTTGACATCTTGGGAAAGTATGTTGGATTTTGTGGAATGCCATCCTCCACAAGAAAGGGGATGTGCCAATTCATTACAAATGGAGGTTTTGGCGACATCAAGGTTGTTGAGGTGGGAAGGCAAACAAATTCTTAACCTTCAATTTAATCGGATTGCTAGATTGGGTTTTATAACAACTAAGGATGCTATGTTGGTGTGGCTTTTCGAACAATAAGATCAAAATTTCGTATTCCAAAAGGTTATACCTTTATATTGGGATGAGTTGCAACAAAAACTATCTTCCTATGAGCCAATTCCTAATTTAGATGGGCGATATGAAGAGATTGATTGGAGGTTTGTTGGAAATAAGAGATTGACTATGGCAAGTTGATTGACAAACATATGTGGTTACACAAAAGGGTTATAAAGATATGGGGTTTTCATAAGCCCATTACAGGTTGGTGTTCTCGATTGATGCTACGAGCCAAGGTATTTATTTGGAGAGTTATGGTTGGAGCTTTACCATTGGGTGATGCATTAAAAAAAAGAAACATTATTAAAGGATCACGCTTCTTTTGTTCGGTGGAATTGGAACATAGTAGGCATCGATTTATTTAATGCCCGATGGCAAGGGTGGTTTGGAGTTGTATCAGTTTAGTGTGGATGTCTCTAACTAAAGTAATTCTATCTTCCTTCAGTTGGGTTTTTGCACATATGGAGAACAATGAGCCAATGCCTCATTTTTAAATTATTTTTGAGTTCTTGATGTATCGGGCTATGGTTTAATTGGAATATGTGGAATGCCTTCATTTTTATTCGCAAGTTGGGATGAGAAAGTATGTTCTAAAGTTAAAAGGACTTCTTTTGTGGTAGTTCACTCGTTGGTCGTTATCTCAGGGCCTCACGCCCAAGTTTAATCATAGGTTCTACAGACTGTACAAGGTGGTCAAACAACTCAACAACGTATCCTACAAATTACAACTCCCGGAGGCATCCAAGTTGCATGATGTTTTTCATGTTAGCTTGCTAAAATGTTTCCACCCAAATGAAACATGGGGTCATGAGCCAACTAGTAGATGTCAACCTAAAGCACTTTTGAAGACACGGGTCCATAGAGGGAGAAGACATTATTTCATCAAGTGGAGAGGGAAACTGCCTATTTGAAGTGTCATAGGTAATTGAAGAAGTGTTGCTACAAGCAGGGTTTGAATGGCTACTTGAGCCACTACGACAACCAGGGCCCCAAACTTAGAAACCTCTATGCAATAGTTTCGAGGTCGAAACTCTCTCGACTAGCGGGAGAGTGTTACGACCGTTACAATTACATAAAATAAAAGAATAGATTATTAAAATAAATCTTGGAAGCACAAATGTTTCATCTCACGAACGTTTGGGCTTCCAATAAAACTCTATTTAAGGAAGTTATGATCCTCAAGGGGGGTTTCCCGGTAGGGAAATTTAGTGTCATTAGTTGTTAGTAATTACTATTTATGTTTTCCACTTCCATTGAATGTAGTGTTTCCTCTCATTTTGTGCTATTGGTGTAAAACTTTGTCATTTTATTTATATTAATAAGTTTCAAATGTTTTCATTTGTTTAGTCAACAAATCAAAGTAATTGCAATTCCTTTTTTTATTTTGGATCATCAATTAATTTCAATGACTTAAGTACACAAGTTTCATTTAGAAAATGAATAAAATTTACCGCTGTGCAGGGAAAGATCTTGGAATGCAGGTTTATCATCTTTCGTGCCCTAAAAAATGTGTGGAATAAATATATAAATCATCACCTTGATAAATAGGTACTTCAACAACCCAGGTCACCCAGGACCCTAGACCTTACGCTGTACCTCAATTTCCCATTCTCACCGACCGTATACAAAGAGGAAGGAGGGATCATTCTAAAAGTAGTATAATTGGAAGAGTTGTGGTGAAGAATCCCTCATCTATGGTCCATCTTACTTTTTTTATTCCGACATAACCTTGCAAATTTTATTGGAAGTTCTTTGTCCATAACCATAGTGTGATGCCCTTCTCCATACTGTAAATATATCTTCTAGCTTCATGCCATCTTTTCAATCTTCATCGGCCTCTTAAGTTTTAGTTGCATACCTTCTTACAGACAAGTATATCATTTTGGCACTTATTAATGCTAAATCTAATGAAAAGATTTTCCATAAGGGCGTGACCTAGGGCATTTCGAAAAATGTTTGTTTGGTTGAAAAATCTGCAAACGTTGTTGTAGTTGTGAAATGTCTATAGGACCATTGCCCATTCTACTTTGTGCAGCATGAATTTTGTGCTCCATGTGACATTTGCAGACTTTCCACAAACGCATGGTAAAGTCTCAGGGGAGGAAAACGACGTACAGATCAGAAAAAGAGTGTGACATACAAATTCACTCGTCACAACCGTTATACACATAGTATCTTTTTGCCATTTTACTTCATCAACTTAAATGATCATTAGTCATAATCAGCATATATATTGGCCATCAATACCAGGTATGCCATGGTTCTGTTCATCCAACTTCACTGCACTCTCAAATGCGTGCCCCACCTCTGACATGAACCCATGTAATGACATTTGATCTGAATCTTGATCATGGAGCCATCAGACATTCTCTAATCATGATACCATGCGACTACATCTTTCCACCTAGACCATGTAGCAGAACGAACCAAAAAAGTTGTATCATTTGGTTCAATGCCTTCCTTCCACATGTGCTCGAAATCAGGGGAAGAGAGTGCTGTACAAATAAGGTTGGTACAACTACTATACACATAGGATGTATGGATGATTGATATCTTTTGACTATTTACTTCCTCAACTTTAATGATCATAGTCATCATTAGCATATATATTGGACATCAATACCAGCACACCATGGTGCTGTTCATCCAATCTCACTGCACTCTCAAAGGCATGCCTAGCAAGTGCAACATTGCCCCACTTCCGACATGAACCCAGAATTGTTTCCCATGTTACGACATTCGGTTGAATCGGCATCTGTTGAAGCATTCCTGAAGCCTCATCCAGCTGCCCTGCTCGACCCACAAGGTCAACCATACAGTTCAGATGCTTGATCGTGGGAGCCATTGCATGCTCTCTAATCATGCTTTCATATAACTCTACACCTTTCCACACCAGGCCTGCATGATTGCATGTAGTGAAAAGAACCAAAAAAGTCGTTTCATTTGGTTCAATGCCCTCCTTGCACATCTGCTCAAAGTGGTAAAAGACAAGTTCACTCTTTCCTTGAGATGCATAGCCTGCTATCAGAGCTGTCCATGTTACTACATCTCGCAGTGCCAGCTCTTCAAAAATTTCTCTCATTTCCAAAAGCAGACCACACTTGCCATACATATCAACTACTGTGCTTCCAATCAAAGGGTTCCTCTCATGCTCCTCTTTGATCATCTCAGCATGCAGTTCTTGTCCCTTGTCCACTAATCCTAGGGTTCCACACGCTTTCAAGCTACAAATAAATGTCACCTCATCTGGCGTCACACCAGAGAGCTGCATTTGCTCTAGGCATGCCAGTGCATCCTCACCCAACCCCTGCTCGGCATACCCTGCAATCAATGTTGTCCACAGCACAGCATTCTGAACTGGCAGTTCCAGCAACACTTCATGAGCCTCTTCCGTCAAACCACATTTTGCATACAAGTCCATGAGCGTGCTCCCTGATAATTCGTCACATTCAAACCCGTCTTTGACCAATTCAGCATGTATCTCGCGTCCTCTGTCTATGGCCCTCAAAGCTGCACAAGCTTTCAAGGAGTACAAGTATGTGATGGCATTTGGTTCCACACCCCCGGCTTTCATCCATTCCAAACATCGCAATGCGTCCTTGGGAAGCCCATGCTCGGCATACCCAGCAATCAATGCAGTCCACGAAATCACATCTCTCACAGGCAGACGATCAAGCACTTTGTGAGCTTCTCCCAAGGACCCGTATTTTGCATACATGTCCACCAGGCTATTTCCGATGAAATCATCATCTTCTAATCCATGGTAAACAACCTCAGAATGGACTTGGCGGCCCCTTACGAGGCACTTCAACTTAGTGCAGGCCTTGAGCACAGCCAGGATGGTAAAGCGATTAGGATGTAAGAAGTGTATGTGCTGCTGCATCATCTGCCAGAACAAGTGGAGAGCATGGTGGAAGTGGCCGGCATGAACATAACCCTGGATGAGGTAGGTCCAGGAGCAGACGTTGGGATACACAAGCTTGTCAAAGGCATTCTGGGCCTCCAGCAGGCTCCCACATTCAATGAATGCAGGGACGAGGTGATTCCCGATGGCCCGATCGCTTTCCAGCCCATTCTCACGAATCAGCTTCTGGACAGCCCGTGCAGTTCCTAGATTCCGCTCTCTCTTGCAGGCCTGCAAACTGGACACCACATCCTCCACAAAAAGCTTCTTTGCCATCTACACAGTCCCCCTCACCCATCTTCTGCTTCTTCTTCTTCTGCCTCACATCATCACACAAACAAAGAGGACACAACTACTGCAGCACACTGCACATGGTGAATGTATGTATTGGAGAGGCAAGTGTTGGGAATATGAGACTGAATCACGATGATGATCCATCTTGTTGGCTGGCAAGGCAAGAAGGGCCGGTTAGAGTCCAGAATGTAAAAGGGATATTTAATTAATCGGGTTGTTCGACTTGTTTCGGATGTACAAGGAGTTGTCCGAGTTCGTCATTCGAAATCTGCATGATCTTCGAATGCCAAGCACGCGGTGCTTGCTTAAGACCGTAGATCGGCTTCTTGAGCCGGCACACGACTTTTGGATGAGTACGCGATTCAAAGCCGGGTGGCTGAACCATGTACACCGCCTCTTCCAATTCGCCTTGAAGAAAGGCATTCTTGACGTTCATCTGGTGGAGGTGCCACCCTTTCGCTGTTGCGAGTGCGATCACAATCCGCACAGTTATCATCTTTGACACTAGGGCAAAGCTCTCTTCGTAGTCGACTCCATGTGTTTGTGTGTATCCTTTCGCTACGAGTCGTGCTTTGAAACGATTTATGGAGTTGTCGGCATTGTGTTTCACTTTGTAAATCCATCTCTAGCCAATCTCTGTCTTGTGCGGAGATTGAGAAACGAGATCCCATGTCTCGTTTTTGCATAAGGCTTGCATTTCTTCATTCATCGTGTTGACCCATCGCAGGTCCTTGGCGGCTTCGGAAAAGGTTTCCGGCTCCTGTACAGTAGCAACCTTCATCATAAAGGCGTAATGGTACGCCATGTACTCATCGTCACCATATCAGCTTACAGGGTTCTTTACACGGGTGGACCGACAGAGTTTTTCGTTTGTAGCCGCAATTGCTTTCTTCACTCCATTTATCTGAATGTCGAGGCCTTCGAACTCACTGTGAGTTGACTCATTGTCCATCAGGTCTTCATATTCAGGCATTTTCACCTTCCCTTTGTCCAGCTTCAGACTCAGCCGAGATGTGCTTTGATCGTTCAGAATCTCTTGTGCCCCACTAAGCCTTGTCATAATCGGGCTTTCTTCGAACATGCACGTGAGCCGATCTTTGTCTTCTATCTCCATTTTGGTAGGTTTTGGGTCGAGCAGAATCAGAGTCGAAGTTGTCTCTAGTGCGTACTAGGATGCGGATTCGTTGAAAACGACGTCTTGACTTAGTCAAGCTTTTAGAGTCGAGGGCTTATAGCACATGTAACCCTTTTGCTCTAGTGAGTATCCTACGAGGATACATTTCTTCGACTTCGGGTCGAGCTTTTGTCGTGTCTCGTCGGGAATATGCACATAGGCGATCGAGCCGATAATACGCACATATGATAACTCTGGCTTCATTCTGAAAAACATCTCATATGGGGTTACGTCGTGTACCCCTGAGTTTGTACACCTATTCATGAGGTATATGGTTGTGTTAGCCGCTTTTGCCCAGTACAATTTCAGCTGGTTCTTTTCGTTCATCATCGCCCGTGCAACCTCTACTATGTGTCTATTTTTCTGCTCGGCTATGCTGTTTTGCTAAGGTGTGTGCTAGCATGAGAATTCTCGTCGAATTCCTTCCTTTTAGAGATACGTCGTAAATTCGTCCGAGAAGTGTACAAGGTTTGAATCTTGCCCTATGCATGTAATATATATTTTTATATTTTCTTCTATTTTTTCATATTTATTGAATCTAGTACTGTATACATTTTTCACATAGTGTACGAAATACACTAAGACAACGACAAGTTTCACGGTCCGTAAATTGTAGCTCTTGCAAGAGCTCAACAATATCCGACGGAGAGATATGACGGTCACGGACTACACCACAAAGATCAAGGAGATATGTGACGCATTGGGGTCCATCAATGTCATGATGGACGAGGACGAAATGGTCTAGATTTGTCTTGGTGGTCTAGCATAGAGGTACGAGACAATCTAGACCGCAATATGTACACAGGAGAAGCCACCGTCATTCTTTGACTTGCAATCAATGCTTCTAGTCGAAGAAAACCACGCGGTTGTGTCAAGGAACATGCAATGCAACAACCAGATGTTGTACATAGAGGCGGATCGGCCCCGTGGTTGTGGCGAACGAGGTGGATCGGCATGCAATGGTGGTAGCCGACAAGAGCAGGAAAGAAGGCACAGAGGTGGTGCTCACAGCAGTTCTGGACCCTCCACAAGTATGGGGAGTCAAGGCAGTGCAGGAAACTAGCAAGCAATGGCCGAAACGGAATGTTGGTACTGTGGCCGGAAAGGTCACCGGGAGAGCAAGTGTTGGAAGAAGCGTGCCAATTCAGACAAATCCAGATTGTGGAAAGCCGAACACAGAAATTGGCAATGATTGCACTATGCTGAAGGATCAGAAGGATCCAAAACCGGAAAGGCCCCAGCCTTCGTGATGAAGCACAAGGCAAATCCGATGAAGAATAACACCTCGAAACCGAACGAGGTGTGGTACGTCGACCCCGGAGCGTCGAATCATATGACGAGCCAAGAAGAGTGGTTTTCATACTTGGAGAAACCGGAACAACCTTGTGCATCCCATCGAACATGTCGGCGAAGTTCTCCTGAGTCATGTACGACAGAATGGAAGACTTAAGAACGTATTGCACCTCCCAACTATCACGAAGAACTTGGTGTCAGTCGGACAGATCATCGACCAAGGGATGCACGTCCAGTTCACCCACCTTGGGTGCTTCATCGAAGAAGAGGGTCAAATCATCGCGCAAGGGTGCTGGGAAGGGAGGATGTTTATCCTCGACACAAACGACGTCAACACTACATTGTTCGCTAAGGGACAAAAAGTCAAATCAGACATCGACTTGTGGCACAAGAAGATCGGCCACGTCAGCTATCAAAGGCTTCAAGAACTGCAAACAAAACAAGTAGTGTTTGGTTAACATAGAGGTGTGGGCCAATCCAGACAACGATATGCACCCTGGAGAAGCTCCTGTCCTTATTCGACTTGCAATCGATGCTGATGGTCGAAGAAAACCACACCAGTGGGTCGAGGACCATAAATCGAACAGCCGGATGCGGTACACAGAGGTGGATCGGCCCCATGGGTGGGGCGGACGAGGTGGATCGACACACAATGGAGGTGGCCGACAATAGCAGGAAAGAAGGCATAGAGTTGGTGACGACAATAGTTATGGACCCTCCACAAGCGGGGGGGAGTCAAGGGAACGCCGGAAACCGACAAGCAAAGGCCGACACAGAATGCTCGTATTGTGGCAAGAAGGGCCACAAGGAGAGTGAGTGTTGGAAGAAGCGTGCTGATTCGGAAAAATCCAGATCCGGCAAAGCCGAACAAGGTAGTTGGCAAAAATCGAACTATGTTGAAGAATTGGAAGGATCCGGGACCGAAAAAATCGGAAAAGGGCCTTCCTTTGTGATGAAACACAAGGCAAACTCGGTGAAGAAGATCACCTCACAATCGGAGGAGGTGTGGTACGTTGACTCCCGAGCATCAAATCACATGACGAGCCATGAAGAATGGTTCTTGTATGTGAAAAAACCAGAGTAACCAGGAGTGGTCAAAACCGGAGATGACCCTCCACACCCCATCGAACATGTCAGCGAAGGCCCCCTCAGCCATGTCGGACAAAAGGGGAAGCTCATGAATGTGTTACATGTCCCGACAATAACAAAGAACATAGTGCCAGTCGGGTAGATCGTTGACTGGGGAAGGTAAGTTCGATTCACCCATCTTGGGTTCTTCATCGAGGAAGAAGGCCCAATCATCGTGCAAGGGCGCCGAGACGGGAGTGTTATGTACACATAACATAGGTGAGGGTAGGTCACTAATATTTACATAAGTGAAGGGTATGTTCACTAATGTTAGAAAGCGGACTAATGTGATTGGGTAGAAGGAATGATAGGTGCATGCACTATCATGATTTGGACAACCAATGAATGGAGAGCCTTTTAGAAAGGCACATCTATTCAAGGGGCTAGGCTTTCATCTCGATGATCGTGTTTATCTCTTCCAAGGTATTAGTCATCCTAATATCCGGCGGTATGGGATGTCGGTGATAGGTTGGCTATGTCTAGATCATAGCTCGAAGGTGGTTGGGTGGAACGGGTCCTTCTATCCAATCTATTTTCCTTCTTTTACTTTATTTTGGTCTATTGATTAGTAGTAGACTCTTAATAGTGGTATCAAAGCATTTACTAACATTTATTTTTTGTTGTTTTGATGTTTTTTGTGTGTGAGCGATGGCAATCTAACAAGGCTCGTCATGCTCTTCACAGGATCAAAACAATATTCTTAACTTGGTATTCTTCTTTCTCGATCTCTCTTTTCTTTTCTATGATGCTTTCTTCTTGGTCATATGAAAGTGGTATTACATTTTGTTGAGAATCAAGCTCAACTTGGTCTAGTGTGTGAACTCACCTTGAGAGTGAAGAGACACTCCAATGGTCAAGAGTCACCATTATGTCACCACTTTGTATTCTAGCATTTAGTATGAGTCATAGAATCCTATTCTATGACACATAACTTATGAGCTTTCACATTCCCCATGCTCCATGAGGCTTGTAGTTAATGAAGAGAGAGGGTGACTACATAAAGCACCCTCCTCCCACCTTGTATAACGTTGAGTCTTTCTCCTTTGTCAATATACTTTTACCTTGCGTATTCTCTGTGTTTCACTCACTCACTCTCTCTCTCTCTCTCTCATACACACACAGTTCACACCTATTCCGCTTCACAAGAATCCATCTCTTGATTCTTTACATGCTATCAGAGCGATTTGGTAGCTCGATCTAGCCCATTCGCCTCATTGTGATCGTGTGTTGTGCTCTACGTCGACGACCAAGAACCGGCTCATAGCTATCGTAGCTTCGCTACATAGCTCGCACTCGAAGAGAGAAGAAGAAGAAGAAGAATCGACATAATGAATACTCAAATGGGGAGCGCTCTCCCAACTGAGAAGTTGGATCGAAACAACTTCGCATCTTGGGAGTACAAGATGCACCAATACCTTGTCGGACAAGGCTATTGGAGCTACATCAAAGGAGCACATGAAGACCGACCCGCCGAAGCGGCTCCCGGATACGCGACATGGGAGCATGCCGCAAGCCGCGTGATGTATTGCTTGGCGACATGTGTTCACGATCACATGCTCGGCTACATTCGCGAAGCCAAGACGCCGAAGGAAGCGTGGGAAAATCTACGAAAGATTTTCACCGCCAACACGACCGTGAGGAAGCTTCAACTCCGCCAAGAGTTGAACAACAAAGGGACATGTCCATCACGACATACACCTTGAAGATCAAGGAGCTTTGCGACTCGCTCGGCTCAATAAGCGTAAGTATAGATGATGATGAGATGGTGCAAATATGCCTCGGTGGCCTCGCACCACGGTTCGGCGTGATGCGAACCGCCATTCTAGCACGGGAGAAATCTCCCTCCTTCTTCGAGCTCCAATCAATGCTATTGGTCGAAGAAAACCACGTGCGTACAAGGAGCAATGAGTCGGAAGGCCACATGCTCTATACGCACTCTAATGGAGGAAGAGGATGCGGACGAGCGAGAGGCCGATTCGGCCAAGGACAAGGCGGACGAGGTCCGACCTACGACAACAACTCCCAATTTCAGTCGCAAAACAGAGGCCAACGAGGAAACTTCGCAAGAAGGGGGAGCTTCCACTCCGGCCCGAGCCGTCAAAACGTAACCGAATGCGGATATTGCGGAAAGCTCAGCCATCACGAAGAAGAGTGCCGAAAGAAGATGCGTGAATCGGCTTCCACAATCCGACAACTCACGAATTACGCGCACAATTCCGACTACGAAGAGTATAGCGGAATGTACGGGCATAACTCCGACTACGAAGATCGTGGCGGAATGTTCATGATGAAACATAGAGCAAACTCTATGTCGGCCGCTACCTCAACTAGTGCCTCCAGTCCGGAAGACGTATGGTTCGTCGATTCTAGTGCCTCAAACCATATGACATCGCATCAAGAATGGTTTCTCGAACTTCAAGAGCCGGATCGACCCGGCTATGTCGAAACCGGAGACGACACTACGCACCCGATTCGGCACATTGGCAATGTTCCGTTCGGAAAAGAAGGTAAGCAAAATTACATTAAAAATGTCTTGCATGTACCGACCATTACAAAGAATTTGGTCTCCGTCGGCCAAATTGTAGAGCCAGGGATGCAAGTTCAATTTAATCAAGGTGGTTGCTTCATCGAAAAAGAGGGCCGACTCATCGCACGCGGACGAAGAGAGGGCCGGCTGTTCATTCTCGATTCACGCGAGATGAAATCCGCCATGTTCGCGAAAAACACGAAAGCCGACTCCGACATAGAGCTATGGCATAAGCGAATCGGCCACATCAATCTCAACAAACTCAAAGCAATGAAATCGAAAGGAGTCGTCATCAAACTCCCGACATTCAAAGAGATGGAGATTGAAGGTGTATGCGAAGCGTGCCAATTCGGCAAGCAACACTGACACCCATTTCCGAAGGAGCGGAATGTGAGCAAAGGCGTACTCGACGTAATTCATTCCGATGTATGGGGTCCGGCTCAAACGGCGACATTCGGTGGATGCCGATATTACGTACTCTTTATCGACGACTTTTCTAGGCACACTTGGATCTACCTGATGCGGCAAAAGAGCGAAGTGTTCGGACACTTCCAAAATTTCAAGAATGAAGTCGAGAAAGCCACGGGTCGATATGTACGATGCCTTCGATCGGATGGCGGCAAGGAGTACTTCTCGGACGATTTCACGACGTATCTCCGAAAGGAAGGAATTCGGCGAGAATTCACTTGCCGACACACTCCGCAACAAAATTGAGTAGCCAAGCGCAAAAATCGGCACATCCTCGAAGTAGCGCGGGCCATGATGAACAAGAAGCATATGCCCAAGTCATATTGGGCCGAAGCGGCAAATACGGCCGTCTACCTAATGAACCGGTGCACAACATCCGGCGTGCACGAGGTCACTCCGCACGAAAGATTCTTCGGAAAGAATCCGAACCTATCACATGTTCGGATATTCGGCTCCATTGCGTACGTGCACATCCCCGACGAGAAGCGTCAAAAGCTTGACCCGAAGTCGGAGAAATGTATCCTCATAGGATACTCACTGGAGCAAAAGGGGTACAAGTGCTACAACCCCTCAACTCGAAAATCTCGGGTAAGTCGAGAAGTCGTCTTTGACGAGTCCGCATCCTGGTACGCACCAGAGACAACTTCAACTCCGACCCCGCTCGACCCGAAATCCACCGAACAAGAGATAGAGGATGAAGATCACCTTACGTGCATGTTTGAAGAAAGTCCGATCACGACCCGACTGAGCGGAACACAAGAGCCTTTGAGCGATCAAAGCACATCACGGCCTAGCCCGAAGATGGACAAAGGCAAGGCGAAAATGGCGGAATATGAAGACGATCGCGTCGACGACGGTGAATCGACTCACTCACTCGACAGTGAGTTCGGCGGTTTTCGGCAACTGGTTCCTCCATCTATTCCGAATCTGAATCTGATTCGGGATCTTGTCCGGTTCTAGTGTCTTCTTCTTCTTCTTCTTCGGTCGGTTCGGTTTCTTGTCCGAATCTGGCCAGTTCATCGAGTGTCATCCGGTTACCGGCTAACATCCGGTTTCCAACTGGGTAAGTCCTTGTATCCTCAAGCTGGTTTCTGTCGATCAATCCGGATTCCATCATCTTCTTCTCCAACTCCCAATCGGCAATGGTCTTGTCTTCCATGAAGACTATGTCCCGACTTTGAAAAACTTTTCTGTCAACTAGATCCCACACTTGGTATCGAACTCGTCATCACCATATCCAAGGAATATGCATGGCTAGGATTTTGGATCCAATTTCGTTCTCTTGTCCTTTGCTACATGCACGTAAGAGAGACACCTAAACACCTTCAGATGCCAGTAGGACACATCTTTTCCGGTCCATACTCTCTGCGGTGTCTCCGTCCAAGGGTGCTGAGGGTGATCTGTTTATCACGTAAGTCGTTGTCATCAGCACCTTAGCCCAAAACTTCTTGGGTAACTTTGCATATGCAAGCATGCTCCAGACTCTCTCCATCACGGTTCGGTTCATCCGTTTGGCCAACCTGTTTAGTTCCGGTGTCTTCGGCACAGTAAATTTGAGCCAGATTCCCTTCGACTAGCAGTTCTCCTCGAACCGCCCCCAGTATTTGCCTCCGTTATCTGCCCGAACTGCCTTTAGCTTCCTATCAGTTTCCCTTTCCACTCTCACGTGGAGCTCCTTGAAGATGGACAACACCTTCGTCTTCAACGATCAGACCCATAGCTTCCGGTTGTGGTCGTCTATGAACGTCATGAAGTAGTGCGATTTGGCATGTCACTTCATGTCCACTTGACACACATCGGTATGCACCGGCTCCAGTGGTGCATTCCGTCTCATTAGTGGCCTTGTTCGGAAGGAGGTTCAGTTTTGCTTGCCGGCCAAGCAGTCTGTGCACTTCTCAAGTTGCACGTCTTTCACCTCCGGAATGAGGTTATCTTCAGCAAGTCTTCTCATCCCCTTCTGGCTCATATGACACAGTCTCTTGTGCCACAACTCACCAACAGTGTCGGATGCTATGTTCACTTCTTCCCGGAATTTCCGGGCATGCATCAGATATAGTGTGTTGATCTTCCAGGCTCTAGCCCATATTAGGCTTCCTTTGCTGAATTTCATGACTCCGTTCCGGATGCTACCTGTGTAGCCTTCATCATCTAACCGACCAACTGATATCAAGTTCAACCGAACCTCTTGAAAGTGTCAAACATCCTTCAACAGCAACTTGCACCCTGTTGATGTCGCCAACCACACATCTCCTATGCCGACGATTCGGCAGGTACCTTCCTTCCCCATCCGGACACAACCGAGATCTCCGGTTGTGTAGGATGAGAAGTATTTCCGGTTCGGTGTCATGTGGAACGATGCTCTGGAATTGACAACCCATGTTGTCTCGTCACCGACAAGGTTTAAGTCATTCTCCATGGTGATGAGCAACAATTCTTCTTCACTTGTTGCGATCGCCAACATTCCTTTCCGATCCGGACCTCTCCAGTCCGAACTCTTCTTTAAATCGGTGGTGTCGACCCCTTTCTCTTTCTAGAAATGCCGAGAGTTCTTCTAGAAGTGCCCCAGCTTCCCACAGTAGAAGCACGTGGGCCTCTCCCCTTTGACTTCGACCTCGTCCTCGATTTGTCCCGGTTTTGGGGACTTCAATTTCGGCCTCTTCCCCGATTACAGTCATCTTCCATAACCCAGGCCTTCGGGTCGGTTCCGGATTCCCGATCCTTCCGGGTAGCTTCTTTAACTAGCAAGCTTGATTTGACCCTTGTTAGGGACAACTGCTTTCCTTCCGGCTCGGTGTTGCCCAAAGTGACAACTAGCATCTCCAACAATCCAGGAGGGAATTGAGTAGGAGCAATGCAAGTACCTCGTTGGCCAAAGGTTCTTCAAGCGAAGTTGTTTGATTTATGAGCCCCTGGAATGCATTCATGTGCTCCGCCATGTTGGATCAGTCCTGGTACCAGAGTCTCACTAACTTCTGGAATACTGAAACCCGATTTACAGCGTTTTTGCTCTCCAACATGGTGCCGATTTTCTCCTAGAGCACATGAGCCTTACTTTCTTCATTGAAATTGTTGTACAGTCTCATGTCGATGAAGCATCGTATGTATCCCGTCGTCTTTATGTGCATCACCTCCCACACTATGGCATCGATCTTGTCCAATTTCTTGTCCCCGAACTATACCGGCAGCCAGAGACTTTTTACCACGAGCATGTCCCTCATCTTCGACTTCCACACTAGGTAGTTGGAGCCGGCGAGCTTGAACATGGTTCCGAATGAGTCTTCCATTTTCTTGTTCACTCTGATACCAGTTTGTGCGGAATAGCACTCGGCCTCAACTGAGACTCAAACACTTTATGAAAGAACAAAGAAAAAACAGAAATGGAGGTTCATCAACTTACACAAAAGAAGCGAAACATGATGTTTACGTGGAAAACCCTAACTGGGGAAAACCATGGGAGCCCACAGACTCCAACTATCACTATATGAGAAAGGAGGTACAACAGAAGACTTAGACCAACGACCTCGAGTTCTGTATCTTCGCCAATCGACGACTTCTCTTCACGCTCTCTCTATACAACTATAATACAACTAACAATAACACCAACATTATTATTTGACAAAGTGATTGCCCAAAGTCATATTTATACTTATATGACTTTAAGACTATTTACAAATATAGCCTTTCAAGGCACACCAAAAACATATTTGCAGATATGTCCCTGAATCCGGTTCACACGGATCCATCCGGATACCTTCGGGTCCGGTCCGGTTGTTGCATTTGGTCCGGTTCCTTCCTCCAGCTCGTCCGATCCGGCTTTTCCGGATGGGACCGAATTCCCAACACTAATATCATAAGAATATTCTATATTACTTTACATTCTAGAATGTCCTAGAATATTATAGAGTGTTCTATAAGCTAGAACCTTCTAGAATACTCTATAGGGACTTATAAATAAGGATCTATCAATCATCCAAAAACCAAATTGGTTCAACGCCATCCTATAGCTCCCTATTGCCTACTGTTTGTACTCCATCTTATAGTGCAATACAATATTTTCCTTTCAATTCTCTCTTTTGTGTCTTAACACTATCCCTTTCTCTCTCTCTCTCTCTCTCTCTTTGTCTTGACACTTCCTAACTTATCCTAGTATCCACAATAGGCCATCTAAGACAGACTACAATCAAGATAATAAAAGAGAAGATCCCAGATGTGCTTGTTGACACAACATAGAAACGAACAAGGAGCACGTCTCATAATCACGGTTACGTTGGATTCCAATTGGATGAAGACAATGTGTTGGTTGCTAGTGATGATGAGGATGAGACCTTACAAAGCTCTTCTAGTTTATCGGATGGGTCTGAAGGGGATGGCATTGCTTTAGGAAGTGATTGTTCTGATACATGAACTGTAAAAAATTTATTTTACATCGAACTGTCGATTCACGAATATGCATAAATATAGATAGTAGTCCTTTTGTAAATTTTGTACATTCTTTTGTAAATTTCATGTGTCAAGTATTTAGGCATTTTTGGAAAGCCCAAAACTTCTTGAAAGACCTTTAGGCAATGCGCTTTCCATACATACCACAAGGTGAAGCTTGCGATCAGAATCCAAATTTCCGGTAACGTAGGGGATGCGAACTGCAAGCCTCTCTCAAAATGAATCTTGGTGATTTTGCCTCTCGTGCATACGTAGCACCAACTATCCGCATTGAAGGCGTTTGTACACCTATCAACAGAGTGATCAATCCATGCCGCAACACTCCACGATGCTGCTCCTTCCGCTTCACAAGCTGCAAGGAGGCGAGTCACTCTATCCCATACCTTTTGAGCTTGAGGGCAATCCCACAAACAATTTGTAGTTTCTACCTTCATCCATGTTTTACCAATTTTTATTAGTATTTTTTCCTACCCCTCCCTGTTTTCTCTCCATAACAGTCTTCTCCTTTTTTATTCCCCTCGCTCTTTTAACTTTTTGGTTTCCCCATGTATTTCTTCTCTCTCTCTCTCTCTCTCTCTCTCTCTCTTCCTCTATCTTTCTTACTTTTATATCCTCTTTTCTCTCTCTCTCTCTCTCTTACCTCTACCCCTCCCTTTACTTTTTAATTACCACCCTACCCCTACCCCTACCCCTCCCTAGCTCACACCAAGTGTATCAAACGATTTGGGTGCACTCAAATCGTTCGTGGTGATCTTTTCACTTCACCCCCACTTTGTCAATTTACCCCTCCCTTACCTTCCTAAATTACTTTTCCTAAATTACCCTCCTACTCTTCCCCCTCACTTTTTCAAAATTACCTTTCTACCCCTCCTTGCACTTTTTCCTATTACCACCCTAGCCCTCCCCTAAACCCCCCCTCATTTCTTAAAAACTAAACACCCTACCCCCACTCTTCCTCTATCTAAATCTAAATTCCCTTTTTTTTCTCTCTCACACTTAAGTTATCACTTCTCCCTCTCTTAGTTTTTCCTTCCCTCTCTCAAAATCTTTTCCTATCCTATTTTATCCACCTTTCTATTTTTGTTTTTCAACCCTCACCCATGTTTTAATTTTTCTTACCCTACCCCTCCCCATCCTCTTCCTAAATCTATAGCCTTCCCCTTTTTCTTTTCCTCTTTCCCCACATTTGTCTCTCTCCCTTACCTCTCTCCTCTTTCCTTTCTCTCTCTTACTTTGTCTAGTTTACACACACATCTATCTCCTCTCTCTACCCTTTTTCTGTCTCTTACTTTTCTCTTGCTTTCCCACCCTTGATCCTCGTAGATCTACTCACTCCCCTTATGTCTACTCATTCCCCCCCTTCTCTCTTAACTCCCCTTTTAATATTTCCTCTCTTTTTACATTTCATATCCTAAATCTCTTTTTTTTTCTTATCCCTCTTTTATATTATAACCTCTTTTTCCTTATATCAAAACCTCCCTCTTGTCACATTAAAGCCCATAATATCCTTTTCCTTCTTCCCCAAATCTTCCCCTTTTCAAATCATATCCATTAGCACACACCCCCACTCCCTATTGTCATTTCTCTAAAGCCTCTCCTAAAACTCCTTATATAAACCTATCCACCCCTAATGGTCATTTTAGCATTGATGAGCCCCGTAGGGGGAGAAACTAGTTTGCTCATGACCATATCTCCATGTAATTTCTTTTCCAATCTCAATGATAATTAGTAATAGCTTTGCTCTTAATCACTCACCCACTCACTCTCTCGCTCTCTCTTAACATGGTAGTAACATTTGTTTTAGTCTTTTTAATTAATACTTAATGACTAGCCCTCGCTCCCTTTCACACTATATTTTTAGATTTTTTAGTTATATTTAAGTTTTAATCCCTATAGTAATTTAAGTTATCAAGATTTAATCTCTCTCTCTCTCTCAAACGCAAGGTAGATTTTGAAGCCCTAAATCGAGTGAAAGGTACATTCTCTCTCCATCCCTCTTTGTCTCTCTCTTCCCGTAGGGTTTGTCCCTACAATGGCAAACACTCGTAAAGCCGCCACAAAGTTCGGGGGTATGATTGATAATGAGCCGAGATCACCAACAAATCTAGATTCCAATGCAATGGACAAAATGCTTATGAGTCACTTGATTTCTCTTCAATAAACCATAAACAAGCAAGGTGAAGGATTAGGACGTTAATGAAAGAGAATGCTAAGCTCCAAATTGTTGTCATTGAGAATGAAAGCCTTAAGCAAGTGGGTGCAAAACTTCAAGAAGAGATTCAAGAATGTAAAAGAGCTTCTTTCGAAACAAATGAGCACCTTAACAAGATTGATTTAAAGGAAGCATTAAAAGAAGAAAAATTGGACACAATGAGGCGGGATGTAAGTGAGATGAAAAATATATGTACAACGAAGTCATGGGACGATGTATGTGGTGGGGATGTGGTATCAAACTCATTTAATATGCATGTGATACATTAAGAGAAAAATATAGATGTCTGAGAATTGAAAGAACGTGAACGATGATCAAAGAACATTGTCGTCCGTGGGATTAAAGAAGAGAGTATGGAAACACCAGCATCCCTTGGAAAGGCCATTGGTAAATTTTTTAGCATGCATTATGGGATGTCATGTGAATGTATATGGGGCACACAAAGTTGGGAAACATGGTGTTACTCGCTCTGGAGAGAGGCCTATTGTATGCACAATGACAGATGATACAAAACGGTAGATCATACTCGAAAATAGCTGGGTATACCTCAAAGGTACACAATGCTTTGTGAGTGAAGATCATACTATCTCACAACAAAATGCTTGTCGTAAAGCATATGAAGAAATATTGAAAAATAAGGTTAAGGATGTGCCTAAAGATGGAAATGTAGGCAAATAGGGACACGTGACCTATGAGACTAACCCACGCCTTTTATGACTATGCTTTTGGAATTGCAATGGATACCCATGGAATGCGGGATTTGGCATAGAGGATTTCACCCATGACTTGGATATCACACTTCTTGTTGAAACATGGGAGCATGATACTCAAAGGATTCAAGGTTTAGGCAACTATAATGTACACTCTTTGATATGGAAGAAAAATCCAAGACAAAGAAGAGGACAAGGAGGGGTCACATGTTTGATTAAGAAGGAAAGAGAGAAATATGTGTCAATCATAAAAAATGATGAACATAAATGCTACATATGGCTCTAAATAGAAACACCTAATGATTTGCCCACTTTTGTAGTTGGATGTTACATTCCTCATCAAGATTCTAACTTTTCTGCTTGTTTGGATAAAAATCAACCTTTTGCCAATCAAGAAGATGATATTGCTTATTTCAAATCCAAAGGGGAAGTTATTGTCTTTGGTGACATGAATGCTCGTACAAGAAGTTTCCAACTTAATTCACAAGAATCTTTCATGCCACATATCTCAAGGATGCAAGAGGATATGAAAATGTATAGCCGTTGTTCTAGCGATGAAAAAGATCCAGACCAATTTGGGAAGTTACTCCTACAAATGTGCAATAGTACCGGATTGCTTATTGCAAATGATATTTCCTTATGGCCCAACACTAATGGTTTTACATGTAGAAAACACAACAGAAATAGTGTGATTGACTATGTGCTATTTTCCGAAGGTATTTTGGATCGTATACATAAATTCTCACTTGGTGAATGGACATCGGAATCCGATCATAGGCCTTTATGTATTGATCGCAAATGTATGCATAGGTTTGATTGTGAGAAGGCTATTGAAGATAATAAACAACCGCACTTGAGCATGAACCTTAAGCGAGCACCCATGTATTCCAAGATGGTTGAGGATATGTTACAAATGACAAAGATACAACATGGTGCCACACTAGAATGCAAATTGGAAGCTTTCAAGAAAGTCACTCTCTCCTATACAAACAAATGTTTTTTGACCAACCGCACATCTTGGAAATGCACCAAGAAACTTAGGAAAAAACTGGTTTGATAAAGAATGTCGAGAAGCTCGACAGTGCCTTATGGTTTTGGATGTAGTTAAGGATAAAGAGAATTACCCAAATCATTTGCATGAGTATAAAGGCTTATTTAAAGAAAGAGAAGAATATGGGAAGTTACTCAACAATTTATCCCAACGCAAGAGAAAGCACATGCATGTGCTAAATTTTGGGGAAATCTAAAGGGGAAACATGTTGAGAGTTATGGTGACTTAACTCTTCACGAGTTGTCTATGCATTATAAGAATTTATATGAGTTATCTCTTGCCGGAAAGATGATGTGTTATCGTTCCCTTTCACATATGCCTCCCTTCTTTACAGTTGAAGATATATGCATAGGACTTAAGAAATTGACCTCTCGAAAGGCAAGCGATCTTCAATGTATAAAGGCTGAAATGCTCAAATGGACGGGAAAGGAAGCACATGTATGGATAAGCGATATGTTTAATGATGCATTGCAACATGGTATGCCATACGATTGGACTACAAATTGGATTAAACCTTTACATAAAGGTGGAGATGTAAATAATGTAAACAACTATCGAACCATCATGGTTGGCTCATTAATGGCAAAACTATTTGGATGTATAATGGAATAAAAGATAAGTGTATGGGCTGAAAAAAAATGGTAAGAGAGCTTATGGACAAGTTGGCTTTCGAAAACACCATAGCACCATTGATCACCTTGTCACCCTTCGAGTATTAATATAGGAAAGTCGCCTTAGAGGTAAAGGTTTATATTGCTGCTTTGTAGACTTCAAGAAAGCTTTTGATATGGTACCTCATGAGCATCTTTGGAGGTGAATAGAAGAACTTGAGGTGCCAAGTGAATATATGCTTGCAATTTCTTGAATTTATGAGAAGGTTATATGTTGTGTGCGCATGAGAGATAAACTTTAAGATTTTTTCAAAAGCACTATTGATGTTAAGAAAGGATGCCCACTCTCACCAACACTATTTGGTCTATGCATTGATGAATCGGAAGATATGGTTACCAAGTTTGCAAAGGAAGAATGTGTTAAAGAAGTTGCTATTGGGAATGTTGTGATTATGCTTTTGCTATATGTAGATGATGTAGTGCTTTTTGCAAATACTTTAGGAGATGCACAAAAGCTTATGAAGGCATTTGAAAAATTTTGCATGCATACTAAATTAAGTGTCAATAGCTCTAAAGCAAAGATTATGCTTGCGAAGAGCCAAAAAAGAGATTTAAACCATGCATTATGTACAACTACGAGCCACTTGAATGCGTGGAAAGCTTCAAATATCTTAGCCTTGACGGTCCTTCAAATCATAGATGGAATGAATGTGCTACACGCCGATTATAGCCGGGTAAGCGAGCATACTATGCATTTGAGAACACATGCAATCTTGGAGATATTAAGTGTTGGGTCCTCAAGAAATATCTTTTCAAGACTTTGGTGACACCAATTCTTCTCTATGAGGTGGAAGTATGGGGCAGTAGCATCCCTAAATCTATGTGGAAAGAGTTTGAAAATATCCAAAAACATTTTCTTACAAAGTTTCTACAAGTTAAGAAACAAACGTCCTACACCCTCCTCCTCCTTGAGACGAGATCACTACCCATTGAGATTAAGGCCATGGAAAGGGTTGTTGAATACATGCTTAAGGTTCAAAAAAGTCCCTCACATCAACTTCCTAGAATTGCGTGGGAAGCAAGCAAAAAGATCCAAAAGACGTGCCATAAAAATAAAATTTTGTGTTCCGGTTTGATGCAAGATATAGAAAAATGGTTTGGTAGATGGGATGCGAGACACTTGCTTCATGATGTATCATTAGATTCCTCTGTAAATGAGGCCTTTTTGCAACGCCAATGTATCATGACATGGGACAAATGTGGAGGCTCACGCTTCACACATTATACTACACATATTGCACCTAACTACAAAACCATATTCTTTGCGGAACGGGGAAATCGTACATATCAATACATGTTAGAGCCCATACCGTTATCTGCCATTCGAACCATTGCTTCTATGCGACTTAGCTCACATGCATTGCGATGTGAGACAGGGCGTTGGGGAACAAGTGATGAGTGTGGTTGGCCATGCACACTTTGCCCTAAACAAGTTCGCGAGTCTGAGTATCACACTTTGATACAATGCTCTGCCTTTGATCATATTCGACCATGCCTTCCACATCTCTTCGACCGAGCCCAATTTAAGCATGAATTCCTCTCACAACCACAATGTGCACTCTCGATTGAAACATTCATTGGTAAAGTTCTTGAACATCGAGAGTCACTACTCACTTTCACACGTATCACGTGAAATGTAATATTTTTGGTCTCATAGGTCATATTTGATCTCCGAAGACGATAATATAATATAATCTCTCTCTCTCTCTCTCTTATGCGCTCTAAGCCATGCACCGATGACACACCATTCACACTCCTTGTCGACGATCGTATGATCAACATAACTCATTATCGAAGTAGTCACGACACCCCGGACAATTTGACGGAAGATGGTTCAGAGCGCACACAGACACTGGAAGCAGACACAACATTACCCACACCGCCAGACCACAAAACAAACCAAGTAAAACAATCAGAGGAAATGGCTAAACGCGCATCAACACCATCATCGGATCAGCAATCCAAGAAAATGAGCAATCACGTACGAACGCCACCATTGAACCAGAAGTCAGAAAAAGAAGAGGACCAGACACTGACACCACCCCAAGTACTACGCTTCACCGACGACACCATGCCATACCCATACCCGAAGTACCAAGATGAACCGGATGCAGAAGTGCACGTCTATGCTTTTCTATAGACATGGGAAGCGAACCATGTCTCGCATTGGTTGACAGAAGCAGAGGTCGAGCAATCCAAGATAGCGAAATTCAGGATGACATTGAAGGGACCAGCAGCAAAGTGGCACCAAAAGAACCTTGCCGGGAGCTTCGCCACATTCGAAGCTTTGAAGGATAAATTCTTGCGGTTGTTTCACTGAAAGGTGGAGCTAAGAGAGCTAGTCGGCCAAGTCTATACGGTCTACCAGGAATCCAATGAGACAGTCTCGCAATTTGTGATCCGTTTCTAGACATTGCACAGCGAACTGACAAGGGCACCCTTGAAAGACAAGGCGAAAGCGGTCTTCCAGACCGCACTCCGGGAACCGCTACGAACAATGCTGATAGTATTTGACTTACGGACAAGCACCATGGATGAAGTCATCGACCGGGTGCTAGAAATGGATAGGGCCCAGAATAGCAATCATATGGTGATGGGAGCTCTACAAGAGCGCTACCCAAAGAAGAGAACTTACGATTTCGTTAGGCAGTCCAATGTACAACGTGCCTCAATCCCGGTCACTCAACGTTAGAATGCATGATGCAGACACAATGCATGTTGTGCCACTCCCAGTCTCATACCATGGATCAGTGCGAGTACAACCTGCTCAATCGGCAATTGGCACCGGTTTGACACATGGAGCCTTGGAGTGAACAACAACCAGAAGAGGGACGGTTCCGGTGGGAGGAACGATATTGACTGGAACAAAGGGACCGGTACGATGTTAGAAGAAGAGAGGACTACGACGATGACCGCAACTACCAACGAGGAGGAGAGTACAATCGGGAGCATTACGATCATGACTAGTCCCTGGATTATAATCGTAAAAGAGATGACCGAAGATACCCGGAACTGCGGGAGTACCCAGATCAGGATAGACGGTACCCGGAACGTCAAGGGAACCAGAACCACCGCTGCGAAAACGTAAGGGAAAGAATCGCCGAGAAGAAGGTTCGGAACCGGCCAGAGAATATCGAAGGGAGATGAATACAAAAATGACCGTTCCAGTTCCACAACCAGAGCAACGGAGGCTGGAGAATACCAACCAGATGAATTCCGGTAGTAAGCTAGGAATGATGGAGAAAGGAGAATCAAGTAATAACCAGAGGGTTTACTGCTACTACTACCGGAAGGAAGGACATTATAGTAGTCAGTGCCCGGGTTTAGGGCAACAAAAAGCAGTCGACGGTGAATATGGTAACCGTAGAGGTGACCCACGTTCAGCAAGTCACCACAAGAGCTAAAGGGAAAACTAGCGAGTGGGAAAATCGGGAGGTCATTCGAAAGCAAGCTACTTAATAGATACAGACGACAAATGAACAGAACACGTTTGAGCTACGACGGCGCCGCAAACCTCCAAAAGCAACAATAGAGACCACGCACGATGACTCGACCTGGCAAGCGTTACAAGAATGTCATATTATGCTACCACTAGGCCGCTTATTCCAGTTAGTCCCTTGATTTAAGGAAGGACTCAAATCGGTGATAACGCCACAAAACTCACAGCCGACACTGGCCTTCTTTCCAACCTAGAGGAAGGAGGAATGTCATATCATGCTACCACTAGTTCGCTTATTACAGTTAGTCCCTTGATTTACGGAAGGACTCAAATCGGTGATAACGCCACAAAACTTGGAGCCGACACTGGTATTCTTTCCAACCTAGACGAAGGAGGGGCAATAGTGGACACCAGCAGTTCGGCAATAACGACTATCATTAAAGGAAAAGAAATAACCAGAACAATTGTGGATGGAGGTTCCCGGAACCGTGCCCATTCTGGCTTCGTATGGTGGATACCAGTTCGGTTCGGCCAACCAGACTCATCCGGAACTTGGAGATTACAATCCTTGGGCATGTTTTCGTGATATCTGTGGTTGTCCTGCAACTCAATGCGCTGTCGAGTTGTTACGTGCATGTGTGTGAAAGGGGCGGGACCACGGGGGTCTCGGACGAGGGAGAAAGGGAGTTCAGGAAATCGACTCCGGACACGTACCAGAGGCTAGACACCATCAGAGATGCAAAAGTGCACAACCAAATAGATATATATATTACAAGAGAAGATTACAACCCCCGCTCCGAGCCGGACCAAGGTAGGTTACAACCGCAGTCGGCTGCCAAGCCGCCGGTCTGGGAGCTTACCGCTGTCGCGCCGAGTGGGGTCTTGCACAGGAGGCCTAGCAGAAGCAAACCTATAAAAGGGGAAAGACGCAACCGTGGTCATGAGCCGGCTACGCACAGAAGAAGAGGAGTTAACCTAACAGCTTTTCCGCCATAGCTCTCGCCCGACTTCTTGAGAAGGAGAAGAAGAAGAAAGGAAAAATAAAGAAAGAAAGTAGCTAACCCTAGAAAAGAAAGCACAAAATGGTATACCCTTTACGACTCAAAATGGGCAACCCCCTCACAAAGGGCGCCTGCTTCCTTTTATAGAACAAGGAGAGGGAGTGTAACAATGTGAGATAAATCCCTTATTACATGGGATCCTCTGTCCCAACTTAACTCCTATTATTCACACGTTTTTACAAGGGTAAGTGCACATGGTGCACTCCGCCGATTCTTCTGATATCCCCCCCCCCCCCGGGTTTCTCACTATGGCCCGGAATCTTCACGACATCCGCCCCCACCAAACCGCATGTCCACCGGTACGTGCCGAGTCTGGAGAAAGGTGAAAGATTCGGGCCGGTGATAAACCGGTCCTCCGTGACAGACGTCCCGACTTGCCGCGTCGGCCGTTGCCAGTTTGAGTTGTCGGCTCTGGTTCATCCTTCGCGCTTGCCTCTCCGTAGGCTCGTTCGACCCGTCAATAGGTCGTCCGCTGCAACCCCGTAGTATGCGTGCTTCCCCGTGGGCTCGTCTTTCGCCCACATGCATGCTTCTCATTCCTTTGGTTACGTGGTGTCCTCCGTCCGAGGAACACCCGTGATGGCCCGCTTAGCTTCCGTGGATCTTTGCGTCGTCTCAGTTTCCGTTCCTTGTCGTCCGTCGCCTTCGTCCCCTCGCCGCCACCTTCCATTACCCTCGGTCTCACGTTGCCACGTTGGCCAAACAATCGAGATCTTCGGGTAGGTGTGAAGGATCCTCCTCAGCCTCCGTTTGTTGGGTCATCGACACTTGTAACAAGCGCATCCGATCTTTGTCTTTCCGACTCTGCTGGTTGGGCCCATATCCGGTTCGTGGCCGTCTCGCCGGCCTCATACCTCCTTTTGCTCTACTTCCCGTCGTTCGATCTATTGGTCACGTTCACCTGCCGCCACCAATCTCTCCTATAGGACTCACGCCGGTGTCGGGACGACCGCCGGATCGGTGTGAGGATCTCCGTAGACCGCCCTTTCTGCCTTCGGTTGCCCGCCTTGCCGTCGCCAACATTTGCCACTCTAGGTCTCACGCGGGCTCTTGGGCCGACCGCTGGAGTGTCTAGAACCGGTGTGTGTAAGGTCGCAGCCTGCTCTGCCTTCGTCGTCCTCTTCTGTTGGTCAAGTTCACCTGCCACCACCGATCTCTCCAATAGGACTCACGCCGACACTCAGGCCGACCACCAGATCGGTGTGAGGATCTCCATAGACCGCCCTTTCTGCCATCAGTTGCCTTCGTCCCCTCGCCGCCACCGTTCACCACTCTAGGTCTCATGCCGGCTCTTGGGCCGACCGTCGGAGTCTCTAGAACCGGTGTGAAGGATCCTCCTCGGGCTCTTCGTATCTCAGACCCTTATTCTGGTTCGTCTCTCTCCATATGTCGAGAGGGTGGCTCTCTCCACACCCTTCCCCCTGGTACCAATGTACCGTGTTCTCGGCCTCTTTGTAGGCCTGCTCTCTTCCTCCCTTCTGGATCGGTTATTCGGAAGTCCACTCCGCCTGGTTCTCGTCTGGGTTCGTCCGCCATTCTCTGGATTGTTGGGTCCCATTCTCCTGCCGCCACCATCAGTATCTTGGTCTTACGTCAAATCTGATGCTGACCGCCGCAATCTCTAGATCCGGTGTGAGGTGACCCATAGGACCGGTCCTTGTTCTCTGCATCCGTCCCTTGTACTTCTCCTGAACTCATCGTCGCTCTCCTTGTTGCGTTCCTACCTCCATCTTCCATCTCTTTCGGTCTCATGTTGCCATGCCGGCTGAACTGCCGAAGTTTCCGGTCAAGATGTGGGGACACCGATTTCGTAACGACTCCCGCCGACTCATCCGGGGCCACCGACCCTTTTAGTGGTGCCAATGGATAGCATCCGTTCTATGATCGATCAAGCCCGCCTAGGCTTGATTCTCCAATGTCCAGAGTTTCGGCTCCGATGTCGATCCTGCTGAACTCGTTCCATAGCCCCGATCATCTTTTTCCCGATTCCCGACCTTCGACCGGTCGGTCTTTCTCCCCATGTAAAAGAGGACGGCTTGTTCCGCACCCTCTCCCGTATCGGCACCCTCATGCCGATTCTTGCCCCGGTCGGACAACCCATGACAAGATCGGGCTCCAACCGAATCGGAGTGTCGCGTTGTTCGGTTCCCGGTCGGGTCGTTTCTTGGTCTCTTTGTCGACCTTCTCGCAAGCCATTTCCCCTCCATCTTCACTGGCATCGTGCCAGGAATCCTTGACACCATCATCCATCTCCTCGGTCTCACATGGGCGTAAGGGCCTGAATGCTGAGTTCTCCGGAATAGGTCCTGAGGGCTCTTGTTCGTTCCTTCCCCGTATTGTCTTGCCGGTGATTCTTGGTCTCTCGTCGCCACCTTCCTCCTCTTGGGACTCACGTGGGCACTCGGGCCCGACTGCCATTGTCTCGGGAGCAAGTGTGGGAGGACGCGTAGAATCGCCTGTCCTATTTATGCCCTTGTCCGTAGCCACCAGCTCCTTGTGGTCGGTGGTCGCCCAGTTACCGATCGCGCAAGCCCTGCCTGGGCTTGCTTCTCCAATGTCCGGAGTTCCAGGCTGACGTGCCCGAAACCGCCGGTCCCGACGCTCCGATTCTGCGATCGGTATCTCGGCCTTGTCCTCGACCGTTCTTTCTCCACAAGTCAAAAGGGCGTTATGTTCGGCACCCTCTCCCGTGGTACCATCGTACCGATCTTCTGCCCCCTTGTGGAACAAGTTCGTCTCCTCGGCCTCGGCTCGCGGCCTCAATCTTTCCTCTTCCCCGAGCATCCCCTCGAGAGTTGCGTACGCCTCCGCAATCCTGGCCCCGAAACCGAGCCTTGCTGACTCTCATTGCCGTTCGGCCTCTTCCCACTGTGATGGCGCGTCGTCGTGCGCCTTCCTCCTAGCCTTCTCGGCCCGCTCGTCATCTAGCCATTGGCATACCCTTCCGACCTCTGACCAGTCCTCTGTAAGGCCATTCGCTCTGTCCTCGTCTTCGAGCTCAATCCCGATGGCCTCCCGTTCCACTCGGTCGATCGACCTGACGAACAACAAGAGTTTGTCCGCCCCCACCAAACTTGTTCCCGCTCCGGGAGCCGAGCAAGCCGCCGCTCGAACTCTCAGAACGCCTTCATTGCGCCCCGGTGGGTCTTCGCCAATGCAACCCACTGGTCGAAGTCGCGTCGTCCTCGGCTCTTCCGCCGTCCTCCATGTGCTTGCATGAGCGCCTCTTCGAAGGCCTCCCACGAACTATGAGCTTCTCGAAGGTCCTTCACTTCCGCGTGCATATGGACGACGACGACCTGACAGAAGAAATCCAGAGTGCTATGCAGAAGCCACATCCGACAAGCATATTGAGAAGTGGCTAAATGTGATGCAAGAAGAGATGGATTCCTTGCACGAGAATTATACCTATGACCTTGTAGAGCTGCCAAAAGCTAAGAGAGCACTCAAGAATAAATGGGTCTACAAGGTGAAGACTAGAGAAGTCAACAGTGCGCCTAGGTATAAAGCTCGCATTGTGGTGAAGGGTTTCCAACAGAAAAAGGGTGTCGAATTTGACGAAATATTCGCTCCGTTCATGAAGATGACATCCATCCGAATTGTTCTGAGCATTGTTGTTGCGAGCATGAATTTGGAGATCGAACTATTGGATGTCAAGACGACATTCTTGCACGGGGAGCTAGATGAAGAGATCTACATGCAGCAACCTGAAGGCTTTGAGCAGAAGGGAAAGAGAACCTAGTGTGTCAACTGAAGAAAAGCTTGTATGGTGTGAAACAAGCTCCACGCCAATGGTACAAGAAGTTTGAATCCTTCATGACGTAACATCGGTTCCAGAAAACACAGGTTGATCACTGTGCGCTCGTCAAAAGGTACGAAGAAGGTGATTTCTTGATTCTCTTATTATATCTAGATGACATGTTGATAGTCGGTCAAGATACAAGGAAGATCGGAATCTTGAAGAAAGCTCTAGGCAAATTGTTTGCCATGAAAGATCTTGGACCGGTTAAACAAATCTTTCTTCCACATTTTGTAATGTGTATTTCTGAGTTGATCTTTCTTCCACATTTGAGATCCAACTCTTAACACAAAAGACTAGACAAGATTGATGCATCAACATGGGAGGTGACGCACATGAAGAGGACAACCTACGTTAGATGCATCATCGACATGAGTCTGTATAACAACTTCAATGAGGAGAAGAAAGCTCACGAGCTCTGGGAGAAGATAGGCATAATGTTTGAGAACAAGAATGTCGTAAATCGAGTCTCAGTATTTCTGAAGTTAGTGAGACTCAGATATCAAGATGGCTCCAGCATGGCTCCAGCATGAATGCCTTCTAGGGGCTTATAAATCAGACTACCTCATTGGAAGTACCTCTAGCCAACGAGCTGCTCGTGTTGTTGTTGCTCAATTCCCCCCCCCCCCCCCCCCCCCCCGGATAGTTGGGAGACGTTAGTTGTCACTTTGGATGAGAAACGCATATGCCTAGCGAGAGTTAAATCAAGCTTTCTAGATGAAGAAGCTCGTTGGAAGTGATCTCCAACTCAAACACCCTAGTTACCGAAACCGACACGCAACGGGGAAGAGGCCGAAATCAGAGTCCCCTAAATCAGGACAAATCGGGGACGAGGTTGAAGTCAAGGGGGAGACCCACCTGTTTCTACTGTGGGAAACCAGGGCATTTCGAAAAGAATTTCCGATACTTCCAGAAAGTCAAAGGGGAAGCCGATGGTTCCGAACCGAAGAATATTTCGGATTGGAAAGGAACATTGTCGTGACTTTTCGTGCCACGATGAGAAAATAACCTCTACCAAATCATGTGAATTGATGCAAATATTTGTAAATGGTTGTTTGGCTAAGCGATAGCTAATAACTTGATAAGAACATTCGCCATAGGATGATAACAGCTAGTTGAATCTACGATAAAAACATAGTATCAAGTAGAATATTTTAAAACGAAATACCTATTACCAACACACTTGTTATTATCAGTATTAGGTATTTTAGCTATAAAAGCTAGTAAAGCTATAAAAACTATTTAACTATTATAGCTATAAAAACTATTAGAACTATAAGAGCTATTATAACTATTATAGCTATAATAGCTATAATAACTATAGCTATTAGAGCTAAAAAGCTATTAAAGCTATTAAAACTATTAAAGCTATTATCCGCAAATGTAGGTGCTACTTATGAATGGGTGACACTTGGCACTCATGCATACACTTTCCTCGTGCATGGGTAACACTTGGCACCCATGTACACCCACTTTTCTCATGCATGGGTGACACTTGCCACGCATGCACCCACCCTCCTCATGTATAAAAAGGGTAACACTTGGCACTCATGTACCCACTTTTCTCATGCATGGGTGAGACTTGCCACTCATGCACCCACCCTCCTCATGTATAAAAAGGGTAACACTTTCCTCATGCATGGGTAACACTTGGCACTCATGTACCCACTTTTCTCATGCATAGGTGACACTTGTCGCTCATGCACCCACCCTCCTCATGTATAAAAAGGGGGTGAATAAACTCATCAATGGGGAATAATAGTGGATGTCAAATACTATTGTAATCGTATAGGGAAGAGAGATTATTGTAATCATCTTGATATATCAATACAAATTCGATTTTCGTTTCTCCTCTATCTTTGACAAGAAGCTCGGTGCTTACTTCCCAAATTTGCGATTTTCTTTTCATTTGCTCTCGTACGCCAAGATCAACACCACGATGGTGAACCCGATGTAAACCAAGGAAGTTAAGAGAGATGGAGAACCAACAAGCAGTCCCAGAGCCACAGATCAACCAAGAAGTCATTGTGGAGCCACAAATCAATGTGGTGCTGCAAATGATTGAAAGAATGATGCAAAGCCAAGAACGTGCAACTACTCTTCAATGAATCGATCATTCTATTGACAAGCTTGTTGAGAAAATAGGTCTCTTTGAAGGTAAAAATATATCTAAGTTCTTACAAGTATATGTTACTGAGATGGGAAATAAAAGGTTAACGCAACTTGATGTTCAAATGAATTTTGTGAGGATGGTTGAACACCCTTTAAAAAATACAGTCTTTGAACTCGCAACAAGTTCTAATGATTAAGTTGCATTTGAGCAAGCTTTATTAAATGAATACATGCTTGGTGATGCAATCCGAGCATCAAGGAGGAGTTTCCTGGATTGGGTGGACAAAGAGGACAAGAAGATTTCAGTGATGGACTTGTTGAAAGAATTTGAAGCTCGTTATAACCAACTAACATTGACCAGAAGGACTCTTTTGGAACTGGAGAAGGTCATATTATTCTTGAAGGCATCAGACTGATCCTATCGAGAAAAATTAGTTGCATTCCTTGGAGACTAGACAACATCCACTAGTGTAGTGTTTGATTGGAATCGAGTACATGAAGCATGTAACAGAATCAACAAAAGAGCCCAATGGTGTGAAGATCTTTTGATTGTTGGGGGTATGAAAGCTGAAGTGAAGAAAACCATCAAGGAGGATACTGGGAGTCCGTCAACTATTTCCAAGGTATCCGAAACAATGATGGACGATCTTATCAAAGGTATAAAAGATCTTTCATTACATGTTGCAAAGCTACAAGAAGAACAATCCTCACAGCAACAAAAAGATTATGAAAGAAGATGCATATGGTGTGATAGCGTTGTCGTGCCTTTCGGCACCGGATCGTTGCATGAGTCAGGTGGGAACCACTAGGGTTTTGGACTAAGAGGAGTTGAGTTTTAAGGCTAATAAGAATATAAATAGATTATAAGAAAGAGAGATAGAAATTTGTGAATCCCACGAATATAGTTTTTTAGTTTTATTAATATTTAACCCTAATTATACTTTGGAATCGATAGGAATAGATTGGAAAAGAAAGATATAGAAAACTTGTGAATCCCACAAGCATAGTTTATTTTATTAATCATTATTTTTTAACCCTAATGATTTTTCATCCATAATTTTCTCCCCTTTATTACATTGTGCTCCACATCCTTATATAATGATGAGAGAGTCTTAGCAATCCATGTTTTTTCTCTAACTATAGACTATATGCTTTCTCTAACATGCTTTTTCTAACCTCATGCGTTTTTTATTGACTATAGTGTTTATGCACGCAAAATGTACGTGTAGCTTTTTTTCTATAATGCGTTTTTCTTCTAACTAAAGCTTTTTCCTAGAAAATATGCGTGAAATAACCTTTATGTGTGGGATATCTACTTTTTTGACACTCATGGTGTGTTAGTGTAATGGTAAGCCTTTAAATTATTAACATGGAGGTACAAGGTTTGAATCTTGCCCTATGCATGTAACATGTATTCTCATATTTTCTTCGTTTTCTTCATATTTATTAAATCGGGTACTTTGTACGTTTTTCACGCAGTGTACAAAATACACTACAACACTCGCCCCCTCCGAACCTGCATATCCTCCGGTATGTGCCGAAGTTGCCGATACTTGTTACTTTCCTTCATCCCTAACATCCTTCGTTTCTCTGGCTATGTCGACTTTGTCTCTCCATTTTGAGCACATCCATTCTTTCCACCCGAACCATTGTTGCCATCCGATCCACCATATTCTTCGTTCACTCTTTGCATTGCCATGACCGGTTGACATGTCTCCTTGTACTCTTCTTGAGCTTAACCCTTCATGTCTCGTGCATGTGCCACCTTCGTTCCGGCTATCTCCTTGGTCAAGACACTCCGCACTTCATCCACCTTCATCATACAATCTCGTATTAGAGTTGACAATCTTCATATTAGAGCCTGTAAAGAATATGCGCAATAATGCTCGGCCACAACCAAGTCTTCGATCACTTAGTTGAGAATCACAATCACAGAAATGGGAATGTAGAGATAGATACACGTATACACAAAAACTGAAAAGAGAGTGCACAGTATGTTTTCGTGGAAAACCCTAAATGGGAAAAACCACGAGAGTCCACAAACTCCAACTATCACTATGTAAGGAGAATACAACAGAAGAACACAGAGGCCATGACGGTAGTTACAATAGAGACACACTATTTACAAATGTAGCCACAATGGGCTAACAAAGACATATTTACATATATGTCCCTTCATCCGGTGAGAGGTTCTCACCGGGTCTTCCTTGTCGGGTACTCATCATCCGGTTCTCACCGGTTCTTCCGTTGCCGGGTACTCATATCCCATCCGAAGGGACCAAAATCCTAACAAACTCCCCCTTCACTCCGGCATGGGATGCTTCGTCAATCCGATCCTCTTCTTGCATGCATCTAGCTTGTCGGGTGTCAGCACTTTGGTTAGCATATCCGACTCGTTCTCCTCCGTGTGGAACTTCATCAACACGAACTCTTGATCTTCAACTTGCTCCCGGATCCAGTGTTACCTGCACTAGATGTGCTTTGTCCTGGAATGATAGGCAACGTTCTCTGCAAGGTGGATGACACTTTGACTGTCGCAGTAGAGCTGGTATTCCTCTTGCCGAATCCCTAGCTCTCCGATGAGGTCCTTCATCCACAGTATTTCCTTGCCGACTTCCATAGCTGCCATGTACTCCGCCTCTGTGGTTGACAACGCAACCGTCTTCTGCAGCCTCGACTACCACGAAACAGCTACCCCTACATATGTCATAATATATCCCGACGTTGACCAGCTGGTATCCGCTTCAGCCGACATATCCGAATCAGTGAAACTGTCAAGTTGGGGTTTACTGGAGCCGAATCGGAGACACATACTTGAGGTGCCTTGCAAGTATCAGAGTGTCCATTTACCGCATTCCAGTGCTCCTTGCCGGGATTGCTCATAAACCGACTCACCACTCCGACTACGTATCCAATATCCGATTGGGTACACACCATTGCGTACATTAAGCTCCCGACGGCAGAGGCATATGGTATCTTCATCATATCCTCCTTCTCTGCCTTCATCTTCGGGCTTTGCTTACTGAATAACCTGCAGTTTTCCGAGAGTGTTGATCTGACCAGTTTCGCATCTGACATGTTGAACCGTTGAAGCACATTTGTCACGTACTTCTCCTGTGACAGCCACAATTGCTTCTTTGACCAGTCCCGAATGATATGCATCCCCAGTATCTGTCTTGTCAGACCCAAGTCTTTCATTGAGAAGATCCGGTTCAGATCCTTCTTCAGCGTTTGTATCTTGACTTGGTCTCGTCCGACGATCAACATGTTGTCCACGTACAAGAGGAGTATCAGGAAGTCTCCACCTTCAAACTTCATCACAAACACGTAGTGATCGGCCTGCGTCTTGTGGTATCCTTGATCCGTCATGAAGGAGTCAAACTTCTGGAACCATTGCCGAGGAGCCTGCTTCAAACCGTAGAGGCTCTTCTTCAACCGGCAACCCAAGTGCTCCTTCCCTTTCTTCACAAATCCCTTCGGTTGCTGCATGTAGATCTCCTCTTCGAGGTCGCTGTGGAGGAACGTTGTCTTCACGTCTAACTGCTCTACCTTGAGGTCCATGCTTGCCGCTATGCTCAGCACCATCCGGATGGAAGTCATCTTTACTATCGGGTCCAATATCTCGTCGAAGTCCATGCCCTTCTTCTGTTGGAACCCCTTCACCACGATCCTTGCTTTGTATCTTGGGGGGTTGCCGGCATCTCTTAGTTTCAGCTTGTACACCCACTTGTTTCGGAGTGCCCTCTTTCCTTTCGGCAACTCCACCAATTCATATATGTGGTTCTCATGTAGGGAATCCATCTCGTCCTGCATGGCACTCAACCACTTGCGGTTGTGGGTGTCTCTCTTAGCTTCTTCAAAGCTTTCCTGCTCCCCCTGATCGTTTAGCAGTACATGCTCTGGATCTGGAAATCTCCGGGGGGGCCTTTTCTCTCTGAGAGGATATCTGTGTCTTTGGTTTCTAGTAACCAGCTCCTATGTTTATTCTTCATTTGAGTCCAATTTGATATATTGGCCAGTTCCAGTTCCTGCTTCCTCTTCTTCTTCTGCCAGTTCGGTGTCCTCTCCATAACCGGCCGGTTCTTCGAGTGTTTACCAGCTCATTGACGGTTGGGTTTGCATCTCATTGAATCGGTCCTTTCCGTTCGACTCACAGTCAGCAAGAGTCTTTTCCTCCATGAAGATAATATCTCGACTCCGGAACACCTTCTTGTCAACGGGGTCCCACACTCGGTAACCGAACTCATCATCGTTGTATTCCAAGAATATGCAAGGCCAACACTTTGGATCCAACTTTGCTCTCCAGTCCTTTGCAACATGCACGTAAACGAGACAACTGAACACCTTCAGATGCCGGTAAGACACTTCCTTACCAGTCCACACTCTCTGCGGCGTGTCTCGTCCAAGGGCACTAAGGGTGGTCTATTTATCATGCTAAGCATACTCCGGACCCTCTCCATTATGGTCTGGTTCATCCTCTCAGGAAGCCCATTTAGTTCTGGCGTCTTTGGCACAGTAAATTCGAGCCGGATTCCCTTCGAGAGGCAGTACTCCTCAAACTGCCCCCGGTATTCGCCTCCGTTATCTGCTCGAACCGCCTTCAGCTTCCGGCCGGTTTCTCTTTCCACTCTTGCATTGAGCTCCTTGAAGACGAATAACACTTGATCCTTCGTCTTCAATGGTGTGGCCCACAGCTTCCAGCTGTGGTCGTCTATGAACGTCACGAAGTACTGTGATCCGGCATGTGACTTCGTGTCCACTTGACACACATCGGTATGCACCAGTTCCAGTGGTGCATTACGTCTCATCGGTGGCCTTGAGCAAAAGGAGGTCCGGTTTTGCTTACCGTCCAGGCAGTCGGTGCACTTCTCAAGATGCACGTCTTTCACCGGAATGAGGTTGTCATCGGCAACCCTCTTCATCCCCTTCTCGCTCTTGTGACACAGTCTCTTGTGCCACAGCTCACCGGCAATGTTGGATGCAACGTTCACTTCTTCCCGGCATAACTGGGCATTCATTAGGTTCAGAGTGTTAACATTTCGGGCCCGAGCCACTATTAGGCTCCCTTTGTTGAACTTCATGTCTCCGTTCCGGATGCTAACCTTGTAGCCTTCATTGTCTAGCCGACCGGCTGATATTAGGTTCAGTCGAACCTCCGAAACATGTCAGACATCCTTTAGCAACATCTTGCATCCAGTTGGTGTTGTCAACCACACGTCTCCTATGCCGATAATTCGGCATGTACCTTCATTCCCCATCCGGACACAACCGTGCTCACCGGTTGTGTAGGATGAGAAGCATTTCCGGTCCGGGGTCAGGTGGAACGACGCTCCGGAATCGACAACCCACGTTGTCTCGTCGCCGGCAAGGTTTAACTCACTCTCCTCAGTGATGAGCATCAACTCTTCTTCACTTGCCGCGATTGCCGTCATTCCCTTCCAGTCCGGTCCCCTCCGGTCTTTACCATTCCAGTCCGGTGACCGCTTCGAATCGGTACTGTCGGTTTCCTTGCCTTTCCGGAAATGCCGACAGTTCTTTTGGAAGTGTCCCGTCTTGTCGCAATAGAAGCAAGTAGGCCTCCCCCTTGACTTTGACCGTGTCCCTGACTTTTCCCGGTTCTAGGGACTACGGTTCCTTTGTCTTTCGCGTTCTGATTCGATAAGGAGCACTTTGGGGTCAGAGATCACCTCTTTGTCTTTCCGACGCGCCTCCTCATCTAGCAAGCTCGACTTGACTCTTGCTAGGGATAGTTGTTTTCCTTCCAGCCCGGCGTTGCCCAAAGTGACAACTAACGTCTCCCAGCTATCCGGGAGGGAACCGAGCAGGAGTAATGCTAGTACCTCATTGGCGAGAGGTACTTCCAACGATGTTGCCTAGTGAATCAGCCCCTGGAAGGCATTCATGTGCTCCGCCATGTTGGAGCCATCTTGGTACCGGAGCTGCACTAGCTTCCAGAATACCGAAACCCAATTAACGGCATTCTTGTTCTAGAACATAATGCCGATCTTCTCCCATAGCTCACGAGCCTTACTCTCCTCATTAAAGTTGTTGTACAGGCTCATGTCGATGAAGCACCGTATGTACGTTGTTGTCTTCATGTGCATCACCTCCCATATCGTGGCATCAATCTTGTCCGGTCTCTTGTCCCCGAACTGAACCAGCAACCAAAGATCTTTAACCACGAGCATGTCCCTCATCTTCGACTTCCACACTAAGTAGTTGGAGCCGATGAGCTTGAACATGCCGCCAAATGGATCTTCCATTTTCTGTGTCATTTTGCTCTAATACCAGATTGTAAAGAATATGCGGAATAATGCTCGGCCACAACCGAGTCTTCGATCACTTAGTTGAGAATTACAATCACAGAAATGGGAATGTAGAGATAGATACGCGTATACACAAAAACTGAAAAGAGAGTACACAATATGTTCTCTCTCTCTCTCTCTGTTACACTATGTACAGTAGTTACACCAATAACTCTATATATCATCATACTCTGTTTGCCTAGGTCATATTTATACTAATATGACTTTCAGGCTATTTACAAATGTAGCCACAATGGGCTAACAGAGACATATTTACATATATGTCCCTTCATCCGGTGAGAGGTTCTCACCGGGCCTACGTCATCCGGTTCTCACCGGGTCTTCCTTGTCAGGTACTCATCAGCCGGTTCTCACCAAGTCTTCCGTTGTCAGGTACTCATCATCTGGTTCTCACCGGGTCTTCCATTGCCGAGTACTCATATCCCATCCGGAGGGACCAAAATCCTAACAAAGCCCTCCTTCTTTGTCGAGATCTCATCCTCGGTAACACCCTTCAAATCCGCTTGGCCCTTGTCGTTTGTGGTAGTGTGCCTGCTTGACTCGTCCATCCGCCATTGACTCGTCCATAGCCACCTCCGATTCGATGTCATCTTTGGTGGCGACCTCCTCAATCACGTCTACCTCGCACTCTTTATCTCCCTCGATCATGCAAGCATCTGTTAGGCCATTGTCCGGCTCTAAGAGTTAACACAGTTTTTGGCGACCACGATTCCTGTTTTTGCAACGATCGACGGCACGAATGGATGACTAGATCAACGCACGACCTGGTTACAGATCGAACTCGACGCCTTGCTGAAAGGCAAAGGAGACGTGAGGCTTTCCAGCAAGCGGCGCAGGAAATTAGAGCGGATCGCTCATTTTCCAACATAATCCGGAGAGTAGCGGAGGAATCCCTCTGGTTACAGCAAACATCGCACCCGGACGACGGCAGCAGCCTAAGTAGCCTCCGGGAAACCGAATCCCTTCTCCAGGCGTTGGCAAGTAGAAAAGGCGAAGCAGAAGCCTTTTCAGCGTATGAATCGGATTCCAAAGGGGAATACAGCGTGCACACGAACTACCGTAGCAGCAACGAAACCCCGGGCGGACCGGAGGACGAAGGATCAGACACCTTATCGACACCGGAACCGGAAGTGCTAAGGTTGGAACCTCCGGAACCAGAAGCAGAGGAAGAGCGACCTCCGAAACCGGAAGTCGAGGAGGAGAGGCCTCCGCCACCAAAAAAAGAGGAAAGACCACCGACGCCGGAGACAAATCAGGAAAGACCACCGACGCTGGAGAAAAACCAGGAACGACCACCAACACCACTAGCCCGTGCACCGATACTGGACGACGACATGCCGTTCCAGTACTCCAAGTATAGAGATGATTCGGACGCGGAAGCTCATGTTCACGCCTTTGAACATGTTGGGAGACAGGTCCCTCCGGATGGGAAGGGAGAAGAACGGTATGAGGAGTACCCGACTACGGAGAGCCGGATGATACAGACCCGGTGTGAACCGGATGAGGAGTACTCGGCTACGGAGAGCCGGATGGTGCAGGCCCGGTATGAACCGGATGAGGAGTACCTGGCTACGGAGAGCCGGATGGTGCAGGCCCGGTATGAACCAGATGAGGAGTACTCGGCTACGGAGAGCCGGATGGTGCAGGCCCAGTATGAACCGGAGGAAGAGACATATTCGTAAATATGTTTCTGAGAGCCCATTGTGGCTATATTTGTAAATAGCCGAAAAGTCATATTAGTATAAATATGACTTAGGGCAAACTAATATTATGTGGTCGTTATTCTTCCTTGCTGGTGGAAGAAGAAGAGAGAGCGCGTAACTGTACAGAGAGAGAGAGAGAGAGAACGAGGTTGTTGCCTCTGTTGTAACCGCCGCCTGTGGCGAAGAGCATGAGTCCGAGGTCGTTGCCTCCGAGAACTCACTATTTTGTACATTCATACATAGTGATAGTTTGCAGCCTGTGGGCTGCCGTGGTTTTTCCTCCAGTTTGGGGTTTTCCATGTTAACCTCCTGTGTAGTGTGTGTGTATCTTCCTCTCCTTTGTATCGTGTTGTATTTCCCGTTTTTCTGTGTATGAAAAGAATCTCGGTTGTGGCCGAGCATTGCGCATAAGGAACGTTAGGTTCCCATCAAGTGGTATCAGAGTGAAATCGACACAGAAAATGGACGAATCATTTGGCGGCATGTTCAAGCTCACCGGCTCCAACTATTCAGTATGAAAGTCGAAGATGAGGGACATGCTCGTTGTTAAAGACCTCTGGCTGCCGGTTCAGTTCGGGGACAAGAGACCGGACAAAATCGACGCCGCGATATGGGAGGTGATGCACATGAAAACAACGACGTACATACGGTGCTTCATCGACATGAGCCTGTACAACAACTTCAATGAAGAGAGCAAGGCTCATGACCTCTGGGAGAAGATCGGCATAATGTTCCAAAACAAAAATGTTGTTAACCAGGTTTCGGTATTCCGGAAGCTAGTAAGACTCCAGTACCAAGATGGTTCCAGCATGGCAGAGCATATGAATGCCTTCCAGGGGCTGATACACCAGGCAACGTCGTTGGAAGTACCTCTTGCCGATGAGGTACTAGAGCTACTCCTGCTCGGTTCCCTCCCGGATAGTTGGGAGACGTTGGTTGTCACTTTGGGCAACGCCGGGATGGAAGGAAAACGGTTATCCCTAGCAAGAGTAAAGTCGAGCTTGCTAGATGAGGAGGCGCGTCGGAAAGACAAAGATACGAGCTCCGACTCCAAAGCGCTTCTTACCGAATCAGAACGCGGAAGACATAGAAACCGTAGTCCCTAGAACCGGGAGAAGTCGGGGACACGGTCAAAGTCAAGGGGGAGGCCTACTTGCTTCTATTGCGGCAAGCCGGGACACTTCCAAAAGAACTGTCGGCATTTCCGTAAAGACAAGGAAACCGACGGTACCGATTCGAAGCAAACCCCGGACCGGAACGGTAAAGACCGAAACGGTAAAGACCGGAGGGGGGCGGACTGGAAGGGAACGACGGCAATCGCGGCAAATGAAGAGGAGTTGATGCTCATCACCGAGGAGAGTGAGATAAACCTTGCCAGCGACGAGATGACCTGGGTGGTAGACTCCGGAGCGTCGTTCCACCTTACCCTGGACCGGAAATGCTTCGCATCCTACTCAGCCGGTGACCACGGCTGTGTCCGGATGGGGAATGAAGGAACATGTTGAATTGTCGGTATAGGAGACGTGTGGCTGACAACACCAACCGGATGCAAGTTGCTGCTGAAGGATGTCCGACACGTTCCGGAGGTTCGTCTGAACCTGATATCAGCCGGTCGGCTAGATGATGAAGGCTACACGGGTAGCATCCGAAACGGTGTCATGAAGTTTAGCAAAGGGAGCCTGATTGTGGCTCGGGCCCGGAAGGTAAACACACTGTACCTGATGAATGCCCGGTTATGTCCGGAAGAAGTGAACGTGGCATCCGACACTGCCGGTGAGTTGTGGCACAAGAGACTGTGTCATATGAGCGAGAAGGGGATGAAGAGGCTTGCAGAAGACAACCTCATTCCAGTGAAGAACGTGCACTTAGAGAAGTGCACTGATTGTCTGGCTGGTAAGTAGAACCGGACCTCCTTCCGACCAAGGCCACCGATGAGACGTAATGCACCACTGGAGTTTGCGCATACGGATGTGTGTCAAGTAGACACGAAGTCACATGCCGGAGCGCAGTACTTCGTGACGTTCATAGATGACCACAGCCGGAAGCAGTGGGCCACACCGTTGAAGACGAAGGATCAGGTGTTATCCGTCTTCAAAGAGCTCCACGCGAGAGTGGAAAGAGAAACCGGCCGGAAGCTGAAGGCGGTTCGAGCAGATAACGTAGGAGAGTACCAAGGGCAGTTCGCGGAGTACTGCCGCTCGAAGGGAATCCGGCTCGAATTTACCGTGCCGAAGACGCCGGAACTAAACGGACTGGCTGAGAGGATGAACCGGACCATAATGGAGAGGGTCCGGAGTATGCTAGCGCATGCAAAACTACCCAAGAAGTTTTGGGCTGAGGCACTGTCGACGGCGACATACGTGATAAACAGATCACCCTCAGTACCCTTGGACGGAGACACGCCACAGAGAGTGTGGACCGGTAAGGAAGTGTCCTACCGGCATCTAAAGGTGTTCGGGTGTCTCGTGTACGTGTATGTAGCTAAGGACCGGAGAGGAAAGCATGCATATTCCTCGGTTACGGTGACGATGAGTTCGGCTACCGAGTGTGGGACCCGGTCGACAAGAAGGTATTCCGGAGTCGAGATATTATCTTCATGGAGGACAAGACGCTCGCCGACTGGGAGTCGGAGAAGAAGATAATGAACTCCGAGTCGACCGGTAAGGATAGACTCTACGATGAGCAGACCCAACCGGCAGGAGACCGGTTAGCACTCGAGGAACCAGCCGGTTACGGTGAGGATACCGAACCGGCAGATGAAGAGGTAGAGGAAGGTGAGACCGGAACCGGCCAAGACTCTGAATCGGATTCGGATGAAGAGCAAATGGAGGAGCCGGTTACCCAAGCCCGAAGACATAGATATCCTCTCAGAGAGAGAAGGGCGCCCCGGAGATTTCCGGATGCAGAGCATGTCCTGCTGACCGATGAGGGGGAGCCGGAAAGCTTCGAAGAAGCGAAGGAAGACACCCACAGCCGAAAATGGTTAAGTGCCATGCAGGATGAGATGGATTCCCTGCATGAGAACCATACATACGAATTGGTGGAGATGCCGAAAGGAAAGCGGGCACTCCGAAACAAGTGGGTGTACAAGTTGAAACCAGGAGATGCCGGCAACCCCCCGAGATACAAAGCTAGGATCGTGGTGAAGGGGTTCCAGCAGAAGAAGGGTGTGGACTTCGACGAGATATTTGCCCCGGTAGTAAAGATGACCTCCATCCAGACAGTGCTGAGTATAGCAGCAAGCATGGACCTCGAGGTAGAGCAGCTGGACGTGAAGACGACATTCCTTCACGGCGACCTCGAAGAGGAGATCTACATGCAGCAACCGGAAGGGTTTGTGGAGAAAGGGAAGGAGCACCTGGTATGCCGGTTGAAGAAGAGCCTGTACGGACTGAAGCAGGCTCCCCGGCAATGGTACCGGAAGTTCAACTCCTTCATGACCGACCAAGGGTACCACAAGACGCAGGCCGATCACTGCGTGTTTGTGAAGAAGTTCGAAGGAGGAGACTTCCTAATACTCCTCCTGTACGTGGATGACATGTTGATCGTCGGACGAGACCAAGTAAAAATACGGATGCTGAAGAAGGCTCTCAACCGGACCTTCTCAATGAAAGACTTGGGTCCGGCAAGACAGATGTTGGGGATGCACATCATTCGGGACCGGTCAGTGAAGCAATTATGGCTGTCACAGGAGAAGTACGTGACAAAGGTGATTCACCGGTTCAACATGTCAGAAGCGAAACCGGTCGGATCGACACTTCCAGCAAACTGCAGGCTATCCGGCAAGCAAAGCCCGAAGACGAAAGCAGAGAAGGCGGATATGATGAAGATTCCATATGCCTCTGCCGTCGGGAGCTTGATGTACGCTATGGCGTGTACCCGACCGGATATAGGATACGCAGTCGGAGTGGTGAGCCGGTTCATGAGTAATCCCGGCAAGGAGCACTGGAACGCAGTCAAATGGATACTCTGGTACTTGAAGGGCACTTCAAATATGTGTCTCCGATTCGGCTCCGGAAAACCTCAACTGGACGGTTTTAACGATTCGGACATGTCGGCTGATGTGAATACCAACCGGTCTACATCCGAGTATGTAATGACATATGCAGGGGGAGCTGTTTCGTGGCAGTCGAGGATGCAGAAGACGGTTGCATTGTCAACCACAGAGGCGGAGTACATGGCGGCTGTGGAAGCCGGCAAGGAAATATTATGGATGAAGGACTTCATCGGAGAGCTCGGTATCCGGCAAGAGGAATACCGACTCTATTGCGACAGTCAAAGTGCCATCCACCTTGCTAAGAATGCGGCCTACCATTCCCAGACGAAGCATATCCAGCGGAGGTATCACTGGATCCGGGAAAGAGTAGATGACCAGGAGTTCGCACTGACGAAGATCCACACGGCCGAGAACGGGTCAGATATGCTGACCAAAGTGCGGACACCCGACAAGCTCGATGCATGCCGGAAGAGAATCGAACTGGTAAGACACCCCATGCCGGAGTGAAGGGGGAGTTTGTTGGGAGACAGGTCCCTCCGGATGGGAAGGGAGAAGAACAATGCCTCGGCCGGAACGGTATGAGGAGTACCCGGCTACGGAGAGCCGGATGATACAGACCCGGTGTGAACCGGATGAGGAGTACTCAGCTACGGAGAGCCGGATGGTGCAGGCCCGGTATGAACCGGATGAGGAGTACTCGGCTACGGAGAGCCAGATGGTGCAGGCCCGATATGAACCGGATGAGGAGTACTCGGCTACGGAGAGCCGGATGGTGCAGGCCCGGTATGAACCGGATGAGGAGTACCCGGCTACGGAGAGCCGGATGGTGCAGGCCCGGTATGAACCGGATGAGGAGTACTCGGCTACGGAGAGCCGGATGGTGCAGGCCCGGTATGAACCGGAGGAAGAGACATATTCGTAAATATGTTTCTGAGAGCCCATTGTGGCTATATTTGTAAATAGCTGAAAAGTCATATTAGTATAAATATGACTTAGGGCAAACTAATATTATGTGGTCGTTATTCTTCCTTGTTGGTGCAAGAAGAAGAGAGAGCGCGTAACTGTACAGAGAGAGAGAGAGAGAGAACGAGGTCGTTGCCTCTGTTGTAACCGCCGCCTGTGGCGAAGAGCGTGAGTCCGAGGTCGTTGCCTCCGAGAACTCATTGTTTTGTACATTCATACATAGTGACAGTTTGCAGCCTGTGGGCTGCCGTGGTTTTTCCTCCAGTTTGGGGTTTTCCACGTTAACCTCCTGTGTAGTGTGTGTGTGTATCTTCCTCTCCTTTGTATCGTGTTGTATTTCCCGTTTTTCTGTGTATGAATAGAATCTCGGTTGTGGCCGAGCATTGCGCATAAGGAACGTTAGGTTCCCGTCACAACAGACATGGGAAGCAGACCATGTGTCCCAGCGATTGACCCCGGAGGAAGAGGAACGCTCTAAGATAGCGGAATTTGGCGTCACATTGGAGGGACCGGCAGCAAGATGGCGCCGGACGCAGGACCCGTCTACCATCACCACCTTCGCATATTTAAAAGCTAAATTCTTGCATTTTTTCCAAAAGGAGGTGGACCAGACAGTAATGGTGGGCTTGTTTTATACCATCCGACAGGAGGAAGGGGAGAGCATTCCCCAGTTTTTCATCTGGTTTCAACGGATGCATAGTCAGCTTGCCCGCGCACCCCCGGAGGAGGAATTACGGACTATATTCCTAAATGCGCTCCGGGAACCCCTACGCACAGTTTGCCAGGTAACTGACTTCCGCACAAGTACCATCGACCAGGTCATTGACCGGGTGAGAGAGATGGAAAAGACAAGCTCCTGGCTCACACTGGGAGCACTCCAACGGGCGTTACCGTCCGATGAAGACCTCCGGTTTCGGCAAGCAATACAATGCACAACCTGCTTGAATTCCGGACACTCGGCACTAGAATGCACTATGAGGACGCAATGTGTAATCTGTCAATCCAAGGGCCATACGATGGATAGGTGCGAGTATAATCTATTGAACCAGCAAGCACCGCCCGTCCGACAAATAGAGCCACGCAGCAGCCGGGATGAAGAAGAGGAACGTTGGCGGCGAATGGACCGATACCGACCGGCACAGGATGTCCGGTATGGCGATCGACGGGAGAATGATGTCCGGTACAGTGATCGGCGGGATAACTACGACCGGTACGATAAAGATGATCGGTACCAAGATTACAATAGACGATACGAACATTACGACCGGGAGCACTCCCCCGGGTATCGGCAGCAACGGGAGGAATACGGCAGATATAACGATCAACCTCATCAAGAGTACCACAATAAGAAGAACTATAACAAAAAACGGCATTTCAAAAAAGGCGGCCACCCACGGGATCCGGAACAAGGAGCTTCAAGGAGCAGACCGGCCCAAAACCCCACGCTTACCACGGGACCTGCCTCGGGTACAACAGACAATGCCGAATCCAACAATACCCGGAAAGCCTACTGCTACTACTGCCGACAGGAAGGCCATTATAGTAATCAATGCCCGGCGAAGAGCTATGACAAACGACCGGCAGTAAATATGGTAGTCCCTGAAGTGGCAGATCTGCAGCAGGTGACCACAAGGTCGAAGGGCATGGCCAAGGAATGGGAGACGCAGGAGACCATCCGGAAGCAAGCGACGGAATGGGTGAAGAAAGCAAACGAGCAAAACGTAACAGACTTAGAGCGGCAAAAGGAGAACACCGTAGGGTTTGCCGGCAGCAGTCACTCTGAGAATGAGACATGGCAGGCGTTGCAAGAATGCCAGATTACGCTGCCACTAGGAAGACTCCTACAGCTCGTGCCGAGATTCACGGAAGGACTGAAGACAGCCATGACGGAAGGAAAAACATCACCGGCACCGGTACTCTTCTCGAATCCAGAGGAGGGACCAACGGTGGTGGACACCAACAGTCCGGTAATTACTTCCATTGTAAAAGGAAAAGAACTCCCTGGCACAGTAATAGACGGAGGCTCCGGTGTGAATGTAATAAGCCTCCGAACATGTGATGCCTTGGGAATCCACGAGTGTGAGCCGTGTCCGTTCTGGTTACGGATGGCCGATACAAGCTCAGTGCGGCCGACAGGATTAATACGAAAATTAGAAGTCACCGTTGGCGGTCATACATTTCACATCTCGGCAGTAGTGCTACAATTACAGGCACAAGGCGCGTACCCGCTATTGCTGGGGCGGCCGTGGTTGAAAACGGCACATATCAAACAGAATTGGAGGAAAAATATAATTACCTTCCGGCGAGGAAAAGCCAAGGTACGTGTACCACCACAGCCAAGGACGAGCACTAGCAAGGAATGTACACCGTTGTATGCAGAGTGCGTCAACATGCTAGAAGGGTTAGCTGACGAAGAAGAAGCTCAGTACTTGCAGGAAAACTCGAAGATCGTACCCCTCTTCGAAATTGACATTGCCGAAGCCGTAGCACCATACTTACCGCAGTCCAAAGAGACTGAAACAGAACCGGATAAGGACGCAATCTGAGAGTTACGGCAAACGCAGGAAGCGTTGGAACGGGAAATGGCCGTTTCACAGCGCGTAAAAGCGTCGCAACTTGAAGAGGTGAACCTAGGGACCACTAACGAAGCAAAACCAGTGCACATCGCCAAGGAGATGAAGTTCGAAGACAAAACGGCGATGATCACACTTCTCACGGAATTTCGTGACGTGTTTGCCTGGTCATATGAAGACATGCGAGGGCTCGACCCTCAGTTATACCAGCATCAGATTCACTTGAGCAAGGACGCAAAACCAGTGGCACAAAGACGGTACCGGATGAATCCCAATTATGCCGCCAAAGTCGAGGAAATCGACAAACTGCTAAGAGTTGGCTTTATCCGTCCGGTAAAGAAAGTGACATGGCTGAGCCCGATCGTAGTCGTACCGAAGAAGAACGGAAAAATTCGAGTTTGTGTGGACTACCGGAAACTCAATGCGGCTACGATAACGGATGCGTTTCCACTTCCGTTCACAGATGGAGTGTGGATGCCGTCGCCGGCCATGAGGTCTATAGCTTTCTAGACGGATTCATCGGGTATAATCAGATCCGGATGCACCCCGACGACCAAGAGAAAATGGCTTTCGTCACCGAATGGGGGGTGTTTGTGGCCGTGGTGATGATGTTCGGACTCAAAACCGCACCGGCAACATTCCAACGAATCATCATGGAAATCTTTGGTGAATATATCCCGGCTTTTATGCAGGTTTTCCTTGACGATTTCGCCGTCTATAGCCGAGAAGAGGACCATTTTCAGCACCTCCATCTTTGTCTAGAAAAGTGTAGAGCGTACCGGCTAAGCTTGAATCTGGCGAAGTGTGTATTTGGCGTGTCTAGTGGAACCCTTCTAGGACATATTGTGAGCCAGGAAGGCATTGTAGTCGACCCGGACAAAGTGAAAGCCATATTAGAAGCATCGGCGCCGACAACGGCAAAGGCATTGAGCCGGTTCTTAGGCCAAATCCGGTGGCACAGCCGGATGCTCTGATACTTGGCCAACCTGGCTACACCGTTGCATGCCGCGGTACATCGAACACCATTCCAGTGAACCGACACCGAGGATAGGGCGCATAGGGCCCTCAAGGTACTATTGTCGCAAGCACCGGTAGTGCAGCCTCCGGATTGGAGTAAAGAATTTCATGTGTTCATGGACGCCTCCGACATCGCAATCGGAAGCGTACTGATGCAGCTTACGGAGCCAAAGTGGTACCGGCCAGTGTACTATGCCAGCCGAAAGCTATCCCAAGCGGAACGAAACTACTCTACCACGGAACGGGAAGCTCTAGGGATGATCTACAGTGTGACAAAGTTTCGGCATTATTTATTGGGAAGGAAGTTTTCCTTCCATGTAGATCATTCGGCACTCCTCTACCTGGTGTCCAAGGCGTCACTCACCGGTAAGTTGGCCCGGTGGACCTTACTGTTACAGGAATTCGAGTTCAAAATATTCCACCGACCCGGTATACAACATGCCGTAGCGGATTATTTAAGCTGATTAGAGTCCGGAGAGACGGGCGACGGAGTAGCGGACGAGTTTCCGGATGCGGAGCTGTTTCGAGTCACTACGGAAACAGCAGCAGATGAGACGGTGGCACAGGAAGACAAGTGGGTCACAAATATGCACCAGTTTCTGAGCACAGGACTGCCTCCGGAAGAGATGAACCGGGACGAAAGGAAACGCCTGGCGGTGCAAAGCCGACATTTATGCTTACTGCGAGACACACTTTACCACAAGGGCGCGGATGGCATATGGAGACGGGTTGTGCGCAGCGATGAAAAGGACCTCATACTGAGGGAAGCCCACTGCGGAGTTGCCGGAGGTCACTATGTCGGAGATGCGACGGCCAGGAAAATATGGCAAAGTGGCCTATGGTGGCCAACTACATTAAGAGATGTTGTACGGTACGCAAAAGAATGTGACCTATGCCAGCCAATGGGCCAGCCAATGGAGCAAGCTCGGATGCCACACTAGCCTGTACTACCACTCGAACCATTCCAGAAGTGGGGGCTGGACTTCGTTGGACCGTTCAAACCACCGGCAATGAGAACAGGTAATCGGTACGTCATCGTCGCGACGGATTACTGCACGAAATGGGTGGAGGCCAAAGCCTTAAGAGACAACACCGTTGCGTCAACGGCAAAATTTTTATACGAATACATCTGGTGCCGTTACGGATGCCCAATCGAATTAATAATCGACCAAGGGGGGCACTTTCTCGGCCAAGTAGTTGAAAGCCTGACGACATTCTATGCCATTGTCCATAAACGGAGCACACCGTACTATCCGCAAGCAAACGGGTTAGCTGAGTCGACGAACAAAACGCTCCAGAATATCCTCCAGAAGATCGTCAACGAAAACCGAACGGATTGGGATACCAAGCTACATAGCGCGCTTTGGGCATACCGGACAGCATACAAAACGAGCATCCGAACAACACCGTTCCGGTTAGCATTCGGACTAGAGGCGGTCATGCCGGTGGAATTCCAAGTACCAAGCTTACGGATTCAGCTACGAGAACGGCTGAACGAGAAGGAGTCGGAGGCAATACGGTTAACAGCGTTGTGTGAACTCGAGGAACAACGACTGGCAAGCATCCTGCACTTAGAATTGGAACAACGGCGACGGAAAGCATTTGTCGACCGGCACAGGAAAGGAAATGAAAAAATGTTCGAAATCGGTAAGCCGGTGTTAGTATTTCAGACCCGGATGGGCAAGATGCCGGGTAAACTACGGTTTAGATGGACCGGCCCGTATTGGCTGACATGTGAGTATAATGGGTCCTACCAGTTAGGGACACTTGCCGGCGAAGTGCTAGGCAAATGGATCAACAGATTCAGATTGAAGCCATATAGAGGACCGATGCCCAAGAACCCATTTGAGCAAAGGACCGACACGGGTGCGGAAACGGCAACCACCAAGACGGAGGAAACGGCAAGCCGGTAACAGGGGAGAATGAGGCGACGGCAATCCGTAATGAGGCCGGTAAGGGTCCGATAGGACCAACGGACAAGTAACCTCACACTACATTTAAAATAAAATAAAATAAAAAAGCGAAGTAATCATGCAAAAGCGAGGTATGAACGGAGGAGAGAGCGAGGAGCGAAAAGGTACGTAATGGGCATTTAAGCGCTGCCACAGGACATAATGCTATTTTAGGACACGACGTGCACACGCTCAAAAAAGGCGCCAGAATGCACAAAGAAAAACCACAGCGCATGGAGACCTTCTACTTTCGCGAACCCAGGAGCACAGAAGCACCAAGGCGTTGGAAGATCACTAGACGAGAACCTACGCACAGAGAACCCCCGCTTTCTGAACTCTCTCTCTCTCACTCTCACTCTCACTCTCATCACCATCCAACCTCGCCACCACAATCCGACCTCGCAAACGTTGTCGGAAGCTGCCAAGAAATGGCTAAAGCAACACGGGCTCGAGGGCTTCTTGACGATTATGGAGGTACTACCACACAAAGAAGCCGACAAGGTGATCAACGAAATCGACACAGAGGTCATAACGGCGGAGGCGATCCGTGCGTTAACAGGCCTTCCGGAGGGAGGCATATTCACGATCGAGAATCCGACCTCGGAGCAACTCATCAAGTATTTTGGTGAGTACTCCCTAGCCAGCAAGGGCTATCGGACACAGGGCGGCAGAGATTGCCCGTGTGCTCCACGAATACGGCCATGTGTACCCTAGACCCCCTGTCATGCCGCAAAACCGGGCAGGGATGATCATCGCCACCTATGAAGGGATCAAGGTGGATTGGCCGGTATTGATCGCAAACGGTTTGTGTGCGGCGATCGAGATCGTCAAAGGAAAAGACGACAAAGAAGGCCAAGAAGGATGGAGGATATGGCACGCAGTAACGCAGTGGCTCACCTTGCTTGTGCCACCCGTCCAGCCCGTCCAGCCCAAGAAGCGGGGAAGAGTGGCGGACGGCACCCCAAAGACTGCTTCCAAAAGACAACAGTTGTTAGCCTCTAAGGCCACTAAGGGGAAGGCGGCGGACGCAGAACATGCGGGAAAGGAGAGCGCCAGCCGGAAGCAGCCAACGGATGCGCCTGAGGAACCACCGGTACGGCCCGTAAAGATTACACTCCGCCGACCGGGGAATAGAGAAGCGGACCCCTTGGCGGCGAAACTCAATGCCGAGACTTAGGAGGAGGAAATAGAGGAGGAGCCTACGGAACACCTCCAGCGACGGTCGTCGGAAGGACCGTTGAGGCAGCCGGGAAACGTTCAGACCCTCAGACGGAGGGAACACCAGCTCCCCATACTGAGACTCCCACGCCAAGGGAGGAACCGGAACCGGTGCGCATGGCACCGGAATCAGAAGCCCCTGCACCACCGGCAGCACCGGCAAGTCCCATTCCGCCAGAGCCGGAAAGGTCAATGCAACCTCCCTCGGTCAACCAAGAAGAAGCGCAAGGGGAACCAAGACAACAGGGTGGTCCACGGGCAAAAACGGAATTGCAACTCGGCGAAATCAGGAGGGACCACCCACCTACAAGCAAGTCCATCCGTCAAACCTCCGTGCAAGCGCAACAACAATGCACCGGTAGCCTGTGGCTCCGGTGGATAGGCGAACAGATTGCCGGAGCAGTGGAGTATATTGAGGCGGAAGAAAGAGCGCAAAGCGAACGGTTGCTCGTCACAACCGAACAACTAGAGACGGCCCGGTCCAAAATCCGGTGCCTTGAAAAAGACTTGGATCAGGTCACGGCAGAAATGGCCAAAATGGCCTTAACGGCAACACAGATCCAATCACCGGTGACTCCGGTAAGTGTACAGAATAAAGAAACAGACCAACCTATACATACTAATAAGACCCCGGCAACGGAAACCGTTCCAGAGAGAGATGCGGCGCAAGCCCAGGAGCTTGCGGAATTGAGAGATGAACTTGCCGCCCAAGAAGCGCTAAGGAGTCGTGAACGGGAATTGAAGACTGCGGCCGAAGCCAAATTAAAGAAGACGGCTGAGAACCTCCGTCGGGCAGAGGAGAGCCTCCGGAAAGGCCATCAAGCTTACGACCGGCTAAGGGAGGAAAAAGACAAAGTGCTGCAGGAAAAGGACAAGTTGCGGAAGACGGCGGAAACGGAAATTGAACGGCTAAAGGAGGAGCTCCGCCAGCAGAAGGACCGCGAGGACCGGGCTCATCGACAGATCAACGTACGGCTCAAGCAAAAGACAGATGATTTTGAGCACCTGCATTGGGACTACAAACGGCTGGAAACAGAGCATAAGGAACAGATGGTCGAGCTCCGGCAGGAAGTTGATCAGGCTGCGATGGCGCTCGCTGACGAACGAGTGGAAAATACAAGACGGTTGGACGAGGCGGAGAAGGTCCGGATGGAGCTCCAGAGTCAACAGCAGGAAGAAAGGGAGAGAGTGACAACGGTATTGCAAAAATTACAAAGCACATATCAAAGGCAATTGATGCATTACAAGGAGTAGGCGGAAGACAACGTCAAAATCATCAAGCAATTGAAGGAGGAACGGCAAGTTGCGGAGATCAAATCGCAGATGGGAACGGGCCGGATTCAATGCATCCTCTGGGCATGGCTGAATCAGACAAAATGCTTGATTGACGAAAGCTCCGTAAGATGGTGGACAAAGTGGGCACAAAATACGGCGAAACTCCAATTGCTACGAGCAGACGTGGAAAACCGGCGAAAGGAAGGAGATGATTGACTTCCGAGGACTTCACCACCATACGGGACGAGCTAGCTGAAGACTTCCAAGTCCTAGCGGATGAACAGCTGGTGCAGGTCCGACAACTCGTAGCTCAGCTGGACGATGATAGGCTAGACACTCAAATCCAATTTGAGAGCTACGAGCGGTCCCGGGTTCGGGAAGAAAAAGCACAAGAAGTGGCAATGGTTAACCTTAGCGATGAGGAACCGTCGCCGGCCGAGGGCCAAGCCGGAACCAGTCAACCGGAGACCACTACGACGGAGGGAGAAACGACGGAAACGCCGGTGTCAGAGCAACAAACGGAGGAGCAGACGTAGCAGCCACCAAAGGACCAATCGCAGCGGCCATCAACGGAGCAACAACAACAACAACCAATTCCAGATGAACCATTGGAGACTCTCGAACAAAGCATTCTGGATATTTTGGACGAAGAATAGCAAGGGTCGGATGGTGGATTCGACGTACAAGGTACTGTCCCACGGGCGTGCCATGTGTTACTGGCCGACATAGGAGTCCAAAGTGTGAAACGAAGGAGTTATTTAATTATTAAGGAATGGTTGTAAGTAAGCTATTAGTGTGGACGGACGGACCGGAATCGGTATGCCATTCCGGATCCGGACCGATCCGAACAGGTGCAGATGGCACCGTTTTGTATTACAAACCGGAAACCTATTTAAAGGCCCGGATACAATGTAATGAGCAGCGGATAATTAATGAAGCTTAGTGTTTTTATCTCTCTGTGTTAATTGCCGTTCTGCATTCATTGTTATATCTTACGCGTGTGATTATTAAGGACGATCTTGCTAAGTAACCTAATTAAGTCGGATTAATCGTTGAGCCTAATCCTCTTGCCGTAACACCCCTTTGGTGAAGTGTCTTCCGTAGACACCCTGTGTTAGGCCATTGTCCAGCCCTAAGAGTTAACAGCATCGATTACAAGAACTGAGACACCCGTGAAGATTGAAAACCTTGAAGATTCGGTCGTGGCCTTAATCGACCACAACTCAGAAATTAATCTAATTTCTTATGATATTTACGAGAAGGGCGGATGGCCAATGGAAACGAATCATGGGTGGAGGGTAAAATTGGCTAATTCAATGACTGAGGAACTTCATGGAGCTTGCCCAAACATCAAAGTCACCATTGGAGATGTGCCAATGGAGCAACATTTCTCTATCTTTCTTTCTTCTATCTTTCTTTCTTTCTTTCTATCCAAAAGACCTCGTCATACCCAATGATTCTCAGTCAACCATATATCACATCTTCTAGGATGGAGACGAAGGTGCTTGAAGATGGCTCAACATATGCTAGGATTCGGAGCACCGATGGTGAAAGGAGTGTTCAATTTCTTACTGTTAGGCAGGAGCATGATAGAAAGAAAGAAGAATTATGAATTAAGTCATGTGAGCATGATATGTCATCGTATGAGTCGGATTTTTAAATGGGATCATTGATGAGCAGGGACACAATGGTCCCAAAGCTTTTCTTTCCTTGCAAAAATGTTTTCCAATTAATAAAACAATCAAGACTTTCTCAAATACAATGGATGGATTTACCTGTTACTTTGGTGTGGAAAGTCATGCACAAAATAAAGGGAGCAAGAAAATGTTGGATGCATTGTGCACTTCAAGGATGATTGAAATGGATGACATAATTACTGGTATGTTTCTTGAATATTCAGATGTGGATACAATCAAAATATTAGAAAATTGCTTGAATGAGAAAGAATGTGACAAGGGATTTGTTCATGTAAATTATGTGGATATGTACCTTCATATTGCTGATTTTATTGAAAAAAATGGTTGTATAGCTTATAGTGAAATAGTTGGCAATAGCTATCATGAAATAGCTAAAAAAGCAAGTAAAAATAACTATGCAATAAAAGTTAAAACTAAATATAAAACAATAGACAAAAAGGTCAAGCCCGTGGCCATGTATCTACCTATGGATAGTACTGAAATGAAAAGGAATGTCATGTTTGAGGCAATATTACAGGATTCTAAGGATATTGGTCATAAGTTTACAAATGCTACTCTAGATCAACTAAAAATTGGTGAGAATGATTTTCTTTTGCCTGTTGAGATACAATGTTTTCGAAATATAATTGCTAGTCATGGGAAAGCATTTGCATTCAAGTCAAGTAAAATGGTTGTGTAGACCCAACAGTTGTGGAACCAATGATTATATTTACAGTTCCGCATATTCCTTGGAATTTAAGGCCTATCCCTGTTCCTCGGGCCCAAATACCACAAGTAATAGCTTTGCTTAAGGAAAAAATAGAAATGGGTATCTTGGAGCTATCAGAGGCCCCTTACTCGAATAAATGGTTTACTGTACCTAAAAAGAATGGTTTATTAAGGTTCATTCAAGATTTACAGCATGTCAATAGAGTTACTATTCGAAACGCCGGTGTTGGACTGATTGTAGATGCCTTTACAGAAGCTTTCGCAAGAAGAACTATATATTCTATGTGTGATTTGTATTTAGGATATGATCAATTTCACCTTGTTATTGATAGCCATGATATAACTACTATAAGAACCGATTGGATTGATGTGAATGTGTACATTGCCTCAAGGTGCTACAAACTCTGTAGCACATATGGTGAATGCTATGAATAAAATTTTACAAGATTTTGTGCCAAAAGTAACTATGCCTTTTCTAGATGATGTTCCAATTAAAGGATGCCCGATCAATAAGAAGGATGAAAAGCTCATGCCGAACGGATGTAGAAAATTTGTTGCTGACCACATTGATGATTGTGAAAGAATCATTTCAAGGTTAGAAGAGGTTCATCTTACATTTTCGGTAAACCTCAACTTGAAGGATTCACTAACTCAGATTGTTGGCTTATGCAGATACCAGCCAGTCTACATCCGGATACGTCATGACATATGTATGGGGAGTAGTAAGATGGCAGTTGAGGCTGCAGAAGTCCGTTACATTGTCGAAAACGGAAGCGGAGTACATGGCAGTCGTGGACGCTGGCAAATGAAGTAATTTGGATGAGGGACTTCATCGGAGAGATGGGGATCCTGCAAGAGGAATATCGGCTCTACTGCGACAATCCAACCGCCATCCACCTTGCTAAAAACATGGCCTACCACTCCAAGATGAAGCACATCTAGCACAGATACAACTGGCTTCAAGAGAGAGTAGAAGACAAAGACTTCATTCTGATGAAGATCCACATAAAGGAGAACGGGTCGGACATGCTGACCAAGGTGTTGTCAGCCGACAAGCTGGATGTGTGCCAAAGGTGGATCAGACTGATGAAGACCCCATACCGGACTGAAGGGGGAGATTGTTGAGATATCAGTCCCTCTGGATGGGAACTGGTCAAGTCAGAGGAAGAAGCCTGATTGGATGAATCCGGAAGGCATCCGGAAACTAACCGGATGGATTCGGAAGGCATCCAGCCGGATCCAATGTGAACCATGCGAAGGGACTTATTGGTAAATATGTTCCTATGTGTGCCATTGAGGCCATACTTGTAAATAGCCCGAAAAGTTATATGAGTATAAATATAACTAGGGCAACTAGGTGTATGAATGATGATTATTCTAGTTGAGTGTTGCCTGTGTATATACAGAGAGTGGGAGAGAGAGAGAGAGAGAAGTAGAACAGAAAGTAAGTTTCTATTGTAACCGCCAGTTAGTGAAGACAACGAACTCAAGTCGGTGCATGTGTGTCTGTGTCGTTGTATATCTTTCTATAGTGATTTGTTTGTTGTCTGTGGGCACCCTTGGTTTTTTATCCTATTTGGGGTTTTCCACGATATATCTTGTGCACCTCTATTTTGTTTTGTTTTACCGTTGATTTTGCTTGATTCTCCATTCCGCATTCGACTTGGTTGAGGCCGAGTTCCTGTTTTTTTCTTAACAATTCCAACGTTGTTTTGGCCTAAGTTGGGAATTCTTTATTAGATGTAATAACAACACATATTTCATAGCTTAGTGATATTTACATGTAATTTTGTTGATGTTTCATGGATTCAAGAATTTCTTGGCCCAAGAAGAGAAGTCTTACTCATAACTTCCTTTTGTTTCTTGGATTGATGGAGAATACTCATTAATCGTGAAAAAATAAACCACAAAATTGAGTACTAATGGTGAACAATTAGTATTTAGATTAAGGATGCTTAAGCAATTTTAAGGGTTAGTTAGTTCTCCTTATATAGCCCAACTCCTTAGGTTCCTAGGCCACCACATGTATACACGTATTTTAGATCCTTAGGGGTTTATCCCAACTCCTAGAATAATTGGTTTTCCCACATAACCTACCCTAAACTACTGAAATTAGCCTTTTGAATCAGCCCCTAAATTTATAACATGGATGATGTTGGAATTTAGACAATATGCAATTTATGTTATAAAAGATGAACCATGACTTCAAGATGTGAGGATGAATTACTTGACAGGGAGTGATAGCATGAACAAACACCAACAAAGGTAATGGTTTGTTGAGTTAATGCAGTATATGGATTAGCCTAGTGAATGCAATATATGGTAGCAAATTTATGGAGAGCTCAATTCTTTATTTCATGTCATTGAGTTGTATCTATACCTACACAATTAAGAGCACATAAACATTGAGTATTGTCTTGTCATTCCTTCATTGTATTGCATTTCACCGTCTACTATTAATATAATATTTTCCTTTTTCCACGATTTTTTTGTGGTGTTGATTTGTCATCTGCGTTCTTTAAACTTCACATAATAGTAAACAATTCTAGTGTGCATTGTGATTCAACATTGTTGAAACTTGACACCATTGTACATTTGCCATCATAGTTGACTACTCTTAGCATTTCTTATTGTAAACCTTATTGAATTGTTGCAGATAAAGTAAGTAAGTGTTAGCTAGAAGGTATGAGGAAGTTAGAAAATAAATCTTCAAGTTGTAAAAGCCAACACGGATTATCACTCATATATTATCATCCCATAAACATGTATCTTGAAGTAAGCAACAAGAGGAATCTTGTATGTTTTCTATAACATGTGAAATTTTATTTTTACAAGACCTATAAGCTAAATCTTCATCAACAGATTCCCATATTAACTTCCTATTATATGATTTCTATACACGTCCTCTAATATGCACATTTGGGATCTGCACTCCTAGCAATATAGCTCTGTAGCTCTTCTTCTATATGAATGCAAAGAATACGAATATGTTATATTGACACAAAGAATCGTTGCCTTATAAATTAATCTATGTGGAGCCTACAAATTACCTTTATAAATTCATAAGCCTACAAGCTTGCCTTATTGAAAGCGTAAATTTCAAATATGAACACCTGGTTTCAATCTCAATCAAACGAGTTGCATACAGTATAAAAACTCTTCATGATAATAGTTTGAGATCATGCACGCCTAGAAATTGGCCTTATGATACCAGTAGCCACTGACAGTTTTTCCCCAATAGGAAATATGCAATAGATTTCAAAACTGAATATGCAACCACCCAGTTATTTTCCTGATTATGCACAAAAAATTTAGATTTAGGAACTCACAGTGAACTTGTATGAAAGTTCATTATCGTGATCATCACATAAACTTTAAACCAATAACTGTTAATCTAAAATGCTTAAAAATTTAGATTTAGGAACTCACAATGGACATGCATAAAAGTTATATAGTTCCAATATTGTGACCATTAAATGGACTATTTAAAACATATTACTCCAAATTCTGTTAAGAATTTCATAGCATGGGATTATAAATGGACAGTAAATGCTGTATGACAAGTTCCCTACACTATGCAATCACAATAGCTTCTGCTCGTGAACTACATGTCCGTAGACAACATTCACTGCCCCAAAACACATGATATATAAGTTGGGGTGAAGTTCATGTTGAGCATGCATGAACCCCCTAATTTGACATGCTCAACATCTACAAAACCAGTAAATCTTGTTCCCAGGATTTTCCTTTCCCCCCAAGGCCATAAACAGTTATATACATACATGAACCACAAAATTTCACATGCTCAGCATCTACAAAACCAATCAATTTTGTTCCCAGATTTTGCTTCTCAAGACCATAAACAGTTTTATACATTGTCATTTTCTATCCACCACATTAGCTATGGTCATATATTCCATAACAAAGAAATGAGTTCATTATTAAAAGATGAAGTAAACCCAACACAAATCATAAGTTTTGTTTTACGCAACACAGAAATCATAAGAGTAAAACAAGAAAATCAGAAGGATTGAATTGCTTTTGTTTTTACACCATGCACAAATCAAGTGTTTCTCATGGTAGCAGAAATCCACATCCAAATGTCCTTTTCATATCCTTTAGGTTCTAATCTTCTTTACTTTTATGTAGGGTCAGTAACTGGGGCAGAACTTCACAATTGCTTATGACTTTTGTGTAAAAAAATGCCAACAATTTTGATTTTCCTTCCAAATATGTTTTAACGATTAAAAGTCATTCAAATGATATTTTGCCGCAATGTTGTTAGCTTACAAGAGAGATCTAGTTTCCTAACTACCTTCCAAGATTAATTCTGAAACCACCTTTGTGCAAACTGCAAAGGACTTTCTAGAAATGATGCATATTGATGGATGAGAGGGTTAACTTTCTGTCCAATCTTAGACCAAGTGCCTCTATGTGAAGATGCTGTCAACGGTGCATGATACATAAGCTTCAGAAGCTATATAAAATTACACCCAAACCAAAAGATAGTGAGTTAGCATTTCATAGGTACAATCTCATCAAGGGGAATAAAATAAAACTCCAATGGTGAAGACAGAAAGCAACAGTTAAACGCTTACCTGCCAGTATATCACCACCTGTATGAAGTTCTTTTGTGGTCTGCAAACAAAGACATTATTGGTAAAATAAATCTACACATTATCATATAGTTAAGCACTTCCACGCATATGAACGATGGAAAAAACATGGTAAGAAACACTGGGTAAAGGAAGATGGCAACAACATAAGCAAAGTGAAGTAATGACAATAATCTTGTGCAAGCCTATGAAACCATAAGAGAAACTTCCAACCAATGTGATTCTTTCACGAAGCATACAGAGTGTGGATAAGCATTAGGTTTACAACTAAATAATAGAACAAGATGCATAAAACGAACCTCTAAAAACAAATTATATTCCAACCAATGTGATTCTTTCACGAAGCATACAGAGTGTGGATAAGCATTAGGTTTACAACTAAATAATAGAACAAGATGCATAAAACGAACCTCTAGAAACAAATTATATTCCAACCAATGTGATTCTTTCACGAAGCATACAGAGTGTGGATAAGCATTAGGTTTACAACTAAATAATAGAACAAGATGCATAAAACGAACCTCTAGAAACAAATTATATTCATTTCAAGAAACATATAGAACAAGATGTGTTAACGAATTATGAAACTTACGCAAGCAATAATAGAATGAGAAGGAACCCAAGTCCTATCTCACAGTTTGTACTCAGAGTGCGAAGTATCATACTGTTGGCTTCTAGCCATCTGCAAGGTTTCTCCAAGAAATTCCTGTTTAAAGAATTCACTCCAAATGAATGGTTTGTCAAGAAACACATAAAAGAAATTTTGCTAACTTGCTGAAAATACAAATTATAAAATGGCTCATTTGAAAATTCTACTCACCACATCTAATCTTTTCTCAATTTTATTAAAAGTGACATTTCTTTGTTTCTGAATTCAGTTTAATAAGCTAACCTTTCTTCTTGAAAATTCATCATTAAATAGAGATTCATCACACATATCTATCCTTTCCTCTAAATACTAGTTTAAATCCTCAGTTGACATGATAGGATTCTGACCTGGACTATCATGACAGGAAAAAATATGACAGGCCATGTATTCGACAAGCAAAATTTTACATGTGGTTCTTGATACTGTATAGATGCACATTATCTCTAGAACTTTAATGCATGGTCCCAAGTGTCGTGCATCATCCCCAGTGAACGGTTGTGGTTACCTCTTGCAAGAAGGAACACGACCCCATTAATGTGGAACCAAGATATACATATGACCTTTATACATTCAACAGGTTTCTAAATCTAAATTGATGATTTGCCTTTATCAACCATCAAAAAATTGTTCTTAGCAAGGTTTATTAATATTTTATCAGCTGTCACATGGTCATTTGGAAAATTCACATATAGCCTTGTTGAATTTATGCATTAGATGCAGAACAAAACTATCAGTCAGTATCATATACAAAAATACTCTCCTACTAATCCATCATGATCTTTGGCACTATCATGTTGTAGTTTATCGATTACATTGGTCAACACCATTACCAGAGTAAACATATAATTGGTCTTAAGTCATGTGATACGGGTTGCCCTCGTATTACATACTCTCCATGTCCATGCCACAGCCCCAATCTCAGGTGAGGAGGTTGGCATGCTGGATCCCTTTCAAGGAAATCTTCCGAGCCTTCTTGCTATGAAAACACTATAAACATCTGCATTGTCGTGACACGGTGGGTCTAAAGGGGGAGTAAGGAGAACAGGTGGGTAAAAAGGAAAACCACAAGAAGTATAAATCTGTAAATATGAAAAGCAAAATTGTATAATAAAAAAGTCAATGGCCTAATGGTTAAGGCTATAAATTGTTTGGGGAAGGGGGAGAGTTTAAATCATGGCAGGCACATGGGAATAAACTACCTTTTTTGCATTTCAATGAAAAGAGGGTAGGTGAGTATTTAATGTGGTCGGTGAGCTACTCCTATCACTATATAAAGGGGAGAGGAAGACATATGAAGGAGTTCCACGGGTTTTGGAGTGAAAGCATTTTGTTGAGTTTAGGGTTTTGGGAGGTTATCTTTCTTCTTTTTCTTGGATTTTTGGGTTTTCTTGTGTGGGTGTGAGAGAGGGTATTGGACTACGCTTCCTTACTTGGGTTGTGTTAGGGTTAGTGAGTGTTTACTTCTCTTTCTACTTAATTATTTGATTAGGGTTGGGTGAATTTGGTGACGAGAGGTTGGTTTTCCGGTTTGCTTGGTTCAGAAGCTCAAGAGGCGGAAGTCAAAAGCTCAGAAGGATGCAAGAAGAGGCACCAACAAGAGCTGGTGTAGTGTCGGAATTCGGTGACGAGACCCGCGAAGTTTGTCTATCCTTTACCATTAGCTTAACTGGGCCATAATCTTGTATTTACACCACTGTTTCATGCTATTTAGAAGAGCTTAAGTGTAATTGAACTAGTGATTTGGTTTGAATTGGCATCTTATTATATTAAACTAGAGTTAGTTAGTCTTAATCATCATTAACCTCTTTGAGTACTTGTACTAAGCAGCATCGTCAAGAGAGAGCACCAAAAAGGGGCACTCCACGAAGGGCATATTTCAGAAGAATTCCCCAGGCACCCATTGAATACACGAGCTCCCATTGAAAACATGGCGCCCATTCAATCCATCAGAGCATCCCAGGAATGTTTTCATGAAGGCTTTAAGAACCTCTCCCACGACAATACGTCCTCCTTGTTTCAAGTCCCGCACAGTCCCACTCAAGTAGCACGTGTGCCCGTTTTATGTGACAATGTTCAAGCTTAGCTCGCTTCATTCTTGCTTGCATGCATACTAACCATAAAACAGTAATTAGATGTTGCGAACATGCCTTAATGGCCTGCATCCATTTTACCAATTTCTCTGAAGGGCTCTGCTATGTTGGGTGATACATCAGATTATATGTACTATGCAGAGGCATAGATGACAGATACTGTGAGAAAAGCTGTTAATAGCAGCAGCGGAAGACTTAAAACAAAATAGGCACAGCCAAGCTGTGAGAAGGTTGTTAGACAGCAGTAGAAAAAATGGATGCAAAGAGCAAAGACACAGCCAAGGAATAGAGCTTGTTTTTAAGTAGCAACCATAGTTAAAAAAGTCTTTACAAAAGAGGTTGGTATAGCCTATTTATACAAAATTGGGGAAAGTGGGTGAAATGGTTGTTTGGTAGTAAAGTGGCTCTTGTACTACCAAACAGGTACAAAAAACTAGGAATAAAAGGGAATATCTTGGAAAAAGTAGAAGAGAAAAAAGGCATTTAAAGCATTACAAATTCTAGAGAGAGAAGGCATTAAAGGAGTTGCATATTCTAGAGAGGGAAGAATCTGGGAAGGGAGCGAATATAGTACAAAGATAATAAAGATGAAAGAGAGCTCCAGCCACCCTCCAACACCTCCTCTCAGCTCCAGAACGGCGGTCCAACATTGAGTCGATCAAGGAACTGATCAATGGCTTGCCTTGGAAGTGGCTTAGTAAATAAATCCGCCACATTTTCTTGAGTAGGGCAATATGCCAAGTTGATGACTTGTGATTTCACTAAGTCACAAACAAAATAGTAGTGCACTTCGATGTGTTTTGTTCTACCATGAAATGTTAAGCTATGTGCCAAGGCACGTGCACTTTGGCTGTCGGTGAAAACTGCAATAGGAGAGTCTTGCAAAACACCAATGTGAGAAAACAATTGCATCAACCATAGCAACTCACAACAAGTATCCAAGTAGGCGCGATATTCAGCTTCCGTCGATGAAGTAGAAACTGAGTTTTGCTTCTTCGATTTCCAAGAAATCAAGCCTGAGCTTAACATAAAACAATAGCTAGATGTGGACCTTCTAGAATCAATATCACCTGCCTAATCAGCATCTGAGTAGCCAACAAGCTCAATGCCGCCTCTAAAAGACAAACCATAGTCAAGTGTGTTGGCCAAATACCGAAGAACTTGAATAGCTGCTTGCCAATGACTTTGTCTTGGAGCAGTTGAGAATTGGCTGAGAATACTCACGCTATAGGACAAATCAGGCCTGGTATAAGTTAAGTGAAGAAGGGACCCAATTAACCTCCTATATTTCGTGATATCCTCAAATATGGGAGAATCGTCTTCACGAGATAGCTTTGAGTTTGGATCCATTGGACAGGAGAGTGGCTTGCAATTTGACATGCTATAGGTCTCAAGGAACTGCCTGAGATACCTATGTTGGCTGAGAAAGATACCACCATGTGATTGATAGACCTCCATACCTATGAAATAATGGAGAAGTCCTAGATCAGTCATTTCAAAGGTTGTTTTGAGGTCAGCGCGGACCTCCTCGATTTTAGATGCAAGGGACCATGTAATTAGAAGGTCGTCAACATATAATATGATCAAGCAAAGCAAATTATCTTGGGAAAAAACATAGAGATTGTTGTCAGCATTACAGTTTTGAAACCCAAGAGAGAGAAAGACGCTATCAATTTTGTCATGCCAAGCTTTGGGAGCTTGCTTTAAGCCATACAAGGCTTTGTGTAACCTGTAGACCATGTTTTTCTGCTCTAAAATCTCGAAACCTAGAGGCTGTTCAACATAAACCTCCTCTTTCAAGTCACCGTTAAGGAAGGCTGACTTGACATCCATTTGAAAAATGGCTCATTTGTAGTGAGCAGCAAGTGCAAGCGCACATCGGATAGATGTGTACCTTGATGTTAGAGCAAAAGTTTCCTCATAATCCACTCCTTCAACTTGTGAGTAGCCTTTTGCCACTAAACGTGCCTTGTGCTTATCCAAAGTACCATCAACATGGTATTTGGTCTTGAAAATCCATTTCAATCCAATGACTTGTCGATGTGGAGGCCGTGGGACCAGCTCCCATGTATGATTCCGCTCAATGGAATCAAGTTCAACTTCCATTGTTGCTTTCCACTTTGGAAGAACAAGGGCCTCTTTTGCTGTTGTGGGTTCTTTTGATTGCACAACAGTGCACAATAAGGTAAAGTTGCATGAGTGAAGAGGCCGTTGTGACTTACGTGTTCGAGAACCAGATGTATACTCATGAAGTTCAGCATCGGAGAGATGAGAATCACGAATGGTGGCTTGAAGCCACTTGGGAAGTGGTGGAAGCTGGTTTGTAGAGGGAGTGGAAACAAGTGGAGTTGAGGGAGAGGTTTGAATTGTTGGCGAAGTTAGAGATTGAGTAGGAGGAGATGGGGGGCTTGAAGATGAGATATCTTCGTCTAAAATAGGAGATTCCGGAGGAGCTTGGATTTCAACCATGAACTCGGGTGAAATCCTAGAGTCATCCGGTTGAGACTCCACAAAATGAACATCCCTAGATATGACTAGGGACTTTGACTCTAAATCCCATAACCTGTACGCTTTAGATTGTGTGCTGTAACCAAGAAATTTGCATTTCTTGGTTTTGGACTCAAATTTCGTCCTTTTATGATCTGAAATGTTAACATAAGCATCACAACCAAAGACTTTAAAATGAGATATTGAGGGCTTTACACCTGTAAATGGTTCTGCAGGTGTCATTCCAACAACTGCTTTTGTTGGGCAGTTGATGATGTAGACTGTTGTGTTGACAGCTTCACCCCAAAATGAGAGAGGAAGATCAAATTGAGATAGCATCGTACGAGCCATCTCTTGGACTGTCCGGTTCTTCCTTTCCACGACTCCATTTTGTTGAGGAGTATTGGGTGTAGAAAATTGGCGAGCAATACCTCGTTGAGAGCAGAAATGGTGGAAAGCTTGGGAGATAAACTCTCCACCATTGTCCGACCTGATCTTTCGAACTTTCTTCGATGTCTCGTTCTCCACGAGAGCTACCCATTCTTGAAATTTTGCGAAGGCTTGGGATTTTTCTGCAAGAAAATAAACCCAAACCTTGCGGGAGAAGTCATCAATTATAAGCATGAATTACCGTGCACCACCAAGAGTAGTGGTTTTCATGGGACCACAAAGATCCATGTGCACTAACTCCAAGATAGATGTTGCCCGGTGAGTGGCTTCATGAGGGAAAGGCTCTCGATGTTGCTTGCCATGAAGACAAGCAACACATGGGATATTGGGAGGATTTGAAAATAGGAAGAGCCTCAACTAGTTGGGAAGAGGAGAGCTTTTGAAGAGAATCGTAGTTGAGATGACCAAACCTAGCATGCCACAACGTGGGATCTTCTTGTGCCACCAAGGCATGAGAGCCTTGAAGAAGATGAAGAAGATGAGATTTGGAGTTTTCCAAGGGGCTATGGGAGCTTTTTAGGCGATATAAACCCCCTTCTTGTGTGCCACTAGCTACAATTTGTAGGCTGTTGGTGTCAATCACTTCCAAAACTGAGCTATCAAAGTAGACTCCATAACCTTGCTTGGTGATTTTGTAAACCGAAAGTAGGTTGGTAGAGATGCGAGGCACATGTAGCACATCTTGAAGAACGACAGGTTCTTCACTTGAAGAATTGTCAAGAAACACATTACCCACACATGAAGCCTCAATGCTTGAGGCATCTCCTATAGAGATTTGGGAAGAGCTAGGCTTCACATCATGCAAAATGGATTTGTCATAGGTCATGTGTGAAGTGGCACCACTATCTACTAACCACTCATCGATGGTTGAAGTAGTTGGTCCAGCCAAATGTGAAGTATGTTCCTCAATGCCAAGGAAAACTGTTTCTTTGGCTGAGTGGGCCGAGTTGGATTTCGGTGTAGGTTGATTTCTGGTAGAAGAAGAGTTCTTAGCATTGTCCCTTTTCTTTTTCCCACAATCTGGCTGAATGTGACCTTTGTAGCCACAATAATGACAAGTGAGCTCCTTGTAAGCTGGGTTGTTTGGCGGTCTTGGATTGGGTTTGTTGTAGGAGTTACCATTTTGCTTTCACTTGCCTTTACTTGTCGCATGTAGAAGCGTCTCATTGGAAGTTTGAGTACTTTTCTTCTTTGTTGCCCTATCTTGTAGCATACCAAGAAATGTATTCATGTCAGGTGTGTTGGGAAGAAGAGAAATGGTGTCACAAAAGGCTGAGAATGACTCAGGCAACTTTATCATTAGACGATGCACAAACTCAACTTCAGTGGACTTGCTTCCCAAAGAAACTAGTTCCTTTTGGAGAGTGACAAATTCCGTTATTTGATCCATGATGTTGGGAGTGTCATGAATCTTGAGATTTGCTAGTTGGCTTTCAATAGCTATCATTTGAGCATGATTAGCTCGATGATACCTCCTTTTGATGGCTGTCCATAGTTCATTGGCTGTCTCGTCATCTTTATCTTGAAATTGACGAGCGATGCTCGGTTTAATATTAAACATGAGGAAAGCATGAGCACGAGAATCCTTATCTAGCCAAGCTTCAATCTCAGCGTTAGATGAGCCAGCAACTGATTTGGTTGAAGAGGATGAAGTTACTGGTGGTTTCTTGTCACTACCATTGACTACATTCCATAAACAATGGTATTGTAGCAAGGTCTTTATTTGTAGCTCCCAATCCAAGTAATTGTTCCCATCCAAGATGGATTCTTTGGGGAGTTGGGGGATGGTTAATGAAACAATGGTGGCATGTGAGGCCATGGATATCCTCCTCTTGAGCTACAGCTGGACAATTTACAGCAGTTGTAAGTAGATACTCAGGGTCTTTCTACTTCTCCCTAGATGCTAGGTGAGGCTCAGATAAGGGGAAAAGAAAACAGAAGAACCTCCTCTGTAGGGTTGGGAGGGAGGGATAAAAGAAGATAGGTCTGTGTGCTCTTTGGCAAAAAAAATCAGGCTGAGGATATGGAGACCTCACTGCTCTGATACCATGTGAGAAAAGCTGTTAATAGCAGCAGCGGAAGACTTAAAACAAAATAGGCACAGCCAAGTTGTGAGAAGGCTGTTAGACAGCAGTAGAAAAAATGGTTGCAAAGAGCAAAGACACAGCCAAGGAATAGAGCTTGTTTTTAAGTAGCAACCAAAGTAAAAAAAAGTCTTTACAAAAGAGGCTGGTATAGCCTATTTATACAAAATTGGGGAAAGTGGGTGAAATGGTTGTTTGGTAGTAAAGTGGCTCTTGTACTACCAAACAGGTACAAAAAACTAGGAATAAAAGGGAATATCTTGGAAAAAATAGAAGAGAAAAAAGGCATTTAAAGCATTACAAATTCTAGAGAGAGAAGGCGTTAAAGGAGTTGCAGATTCTAGAGAGGGAAGAATCTGGGAAGGGAGAGAATATAGTACAAAGATAATAAAGATGAAAGAGAGTGCAAGGCTAGAGCTGCCACCCTCCAACAGATACATGTAATATTACTCAAGTGAATAAGGTATCCCACTTGATAATGATATATGTTGGATGCCATTGGGGACACTACATATTATCAACACCCTATGATTGGGATTTTTTACCAATTCCTAGGAAAAAAATTGCTTTTTAAGTTATATAATTCTACTGTTATTCATTTACTACCTATCTGAGAGAAAGTTATAACTTTCTCACGGTAGTATATTTTGAATATTTGGCTGAAAACATAGTGTGAGCATGTTCACAACAAGCCATCATGGCAAACAGAATGATCAGTCTCTCATGCTAATCATTGTAGAAATCTTCTCCTACTGCTTCAACTTGATACTAACTATTCAAGATCAGAGCTCATGAAGGATTCTTAATATTAAACCATGGTTGCCCATGTGACCCGCACTATATGCATCATTTCCAAGATTCGTTGCTTTCACATTATAAGTGGAGAGATACATTCCTTGTCAGCAAATGAGGCAGGAATCTCACTCCTTGGAGGCATTGTCACCTTGACTGTGATCGTTCTACTAGAGACATTGTTCTGCCATACACTTCCTTGCAGTGGGTCATTTCAAACTTCTCCTCCAAGTCTTCACTGATATACTATAGCTATGGTGTCGCTGAGCATTCCATTCTCTGTAAAATAGTTTTCCAGTGACATTACAATATTCCACCACCAATGTGTTGTGCATAGGACATTGTTTGGCCATACACTTGTAGTGGCTTATTTCAAACTGCTCTGCTCAGTCTTGATTGAGATACTATAGTTATGGTGTCACTAAGCATTTCGCTCTGGTTCAAAAGATTTTTCACTGATGTTATTATATTCCACCACTGATTGCTAAAGACAACCACCCTTCTCAGCAAGTCATATCACTACACAATGTGATCTTTGGGATCTGACCAATTCAAGGGAGAGCAGAAATATAGCATATCCAGTTACAACCTCTTCATAATCATCTAAATATCTTACAAGAACAATTCAAGATAAGATAATCCATAAGCAATTGAAGGTTCATGACAAAAATGGTCAGCAAATAAATTACCTATATGTTTGTGTGTTGTTGAAGTTCCTCTTTAAGTATTGACCCACATTAAGAAGAGAATGACACGCCACAGGTAATGTAGCAACTGCATAGATACCAATGCCACATAGCTGTCATGCTTAAAAACGAAAATAGTGTGATTGTCATGTGTTTTAGTCATCACTTACATTTTAGTGGCATGAGAGTAGAGATAAAGACTAATGAATAGAATAGATATAAAAAATCTTTCCCAGCCAGCACAGACTGCAACCAAGTCTGAAGAGCTCTCATATCCAACGTTCGTGGTCGCTATCCACAGAAGACAGCCAAAAACCACTCAATCAGACAAATGGAAAGTACTTTCTGCAGTCAAATCTGAAATTAAAACTATTATCCTAAAACATGAACTCAACATTTCATCATATCTTGAAATTTTTACCATTATCCTAAAACAGGGTGACCCGCTCCCATCAAGTGGTGCAAGAGATAGTATACTCTAATTATCAAGTATTTACGAATCAATCTATTTTAACATGATTCTATGTTCACCTCTGAACTATTTAAAAACAGATTCATGTACACAATACATATTCGATTTGCTGCCAGCCAGACCAGATCATCATGGTCAATCTCTGACAGATTGGCCAAAAATATAGTGGTACTGATGCTACCACCTCAAATATACAAAGCTGTATATAAGTTGTGGTGGGCTCTCTATCATTGTCTGTTGAAGGTAAACAATTGTCTGAATTTCTATAGCAATAAGGGATGATGAAAACTAGGTAAAACTGATTTCCCCATGTGCACAGAATGAATGACATATTTCAAAAATCGATGCTGCATCCTAATATTATTTCGATGGTATTCAGTGTTAGAAAAATGGCAGACGAGGTTATGCATGCTATAGGCTGTGGAGGGTTCTCTATCATTGTCTGTTGAAGGTAAGCAATTGTTCGAATTTCTATAGTAATAATTGATAATGAAAACTCTGTAACACTGATTCCCCCATGTGCACAGGATGAATGATGTATTCCAAAAATTGATGCTGCATCCTAATATTATTTTATGGTATCCAGTGTTAGAAAAATGTAAATGAAGGTAAGTAGTATACGTTCTAAATTAAAATAGAGAAAAAAATGAGGGGAAAGATATAGATCAATGGAATATTAACATCCATGGGAAACCGAATACAATCTACGGGACAAAGGCAGCCTGTGCAAGAATAGAACTTGGGTTCTCTTAAGTACTAAGAACCAGTAGCCAGAGAGAGATAGAGAGCAGCAGGCCACAGAATTGAAATAGCCCCAAATGCCATCTACGAGCACAATATAACTGCTTTCTTGCCTAATGTCATCTTCGAGAGCAATAAAGTTTTTTGTCTGTTCTTGTTTAACTGGGATGGCAATATAATATGGAAACCAGTTAAACAAGAACAGACAAAAAACTAGTTAAACATGAGAATGCATTATTGAAATATCTGAAACCACACAACAGAGGCCGGGAAGGAACTTACGCCAAATTGTAAATAGATAGACAGCCCATATGCCATTATACTGCCTAGGAAGGTAAATCTATAAGACCTTCCACTGAGAGATTGTGGTATGAATGGAAGTACAGCAAATGCTGCCATAATTATGACCTGCATATAGAAAGAATGCAAAATTAGAATTTCAATATTCATTGAATATTTTTAAAGCAATTCAAAGTAACATTTCTCCTTTCACATCAGTTTGTGAGTTTCAAACCATTAGAAATATTTGACTTCCCTACTGTTGCAGCAAACCATCTAAGAGCCACACCTCACTGTATTTTACTGGATTTTTTAAGAACATTTTTATCCTCTTTATTTTTAAGATTTAATAATTTTGAATAGCTTTATTCACACTCTAATCTATGAAAATCCAGTCAGTAAATTGAAATTAGTCTTATCCATTTATCGTTTTTAAACATGAGTTTCATAACATGTCACTATGATTTTATGCTGTTTCTGGATAATGCTATAAAAAATTTGTGGGACACAAATACAAATAAATGGCAGGCTTCAATAGATTATGAGAAACATACCAATGCATTTAAAAGAAACCCAGCTGAAAACTGGTCCAACTTGAAACCATTACTCCCAGCATATCCACGTGTATTTGCATGTGATGTACCTGTTGAAGTGGATGAGCGCTCACCTATAACATAAATAGATAATTTCATAACAAAAGTTCAATCAATAAACAGTTTCATTTAGTAAACAACCAACCTGCAGGTGTAGTTCTTTGATTGGATGATCTTGATGTCGTTGTTGTAGAAGATTGAGAAGTTAATGGCTCAACCTTGAGGCCAGGATCCTGAAAAATGTACCCATATTGTTATATGCCCTTAAAACAGGAAAAGCTCCTGGACACACAGAAAAAACAATGACGCAACTAGATTTTTCTTGACATTAATAATGTATTACCAAGCTCTCTTGTTTTCATTAGTCAGCTACTCCACTCAAAAAAATTCAGGAAAAATATTGTCCTACATCACTTCAGACAAAATTACCTTCCATTCAGCACTAGTAAATCAGGAATGTTTATTTATCTGATTCATTCATCATTAAATAAAGAATTTATTTATAAAGTCGCAGCTATTGTTGGTCTTCCTTGCATATTTAGGAGACCAGTGCTGCAATCAGATGGACAGCATGGACCACCTTAATTCATGTTTGATGCTGTCATAGATGCCATACAGACAACCATAGACAACGAGATTTCAAACGTTGTTAGATTGATGTCAAAGGGTTCATGGAACATTGCCAGCCTATATTAGACCATTCAAAATCATGGAACACATAGTAGTCCTCACACTCACGCCTTAAGATCTTGTGGTTCAACATTTTCAACAAATCTGTAACAGATTTATTGAAACATAGAAATTTTCTCTTGCCTATAGTGATGATCCAAAACACTAATAATGATCCTTTAATCATTCTTTGCCTGAGGCATAGCCTACAATAAATGTTACCACTTTTAGAGCTTTACAGAACTTACCCATTCGGACTCATAATCTTTCCCCATTCTTCTTCTAATGCAATAAATTTTGAAAATTGTCTAATACAGTCAGGTGAATCCTGCTCATTGATCTCAAGGTAAAGTGGGGGAAGCTTCATCCTTGACTCATAAATTATACACTCTTTTTGCTTTACTTCCGCCTTAACCTACATTATGTTACACATTGTGGCCATGTATTTTTACCTGAATTTGAAATAAATTATGATTTTCTTTGTGGGCATTTATTTGAAACTATATTTCTTGCAATTCTTATTTAAGAAACATGCCTGTCATTAGTAAGCAAAAGTGTTTTGTTTAAATAAGCATATATAATATATACATTCATGAATGAAAACTCATCGCTCATAGCTCAATTTCCCAGAACTCTTTTGATTTCAGGCCTTTCTGATGCAATGCTGCCAAAGCTTGAAGCATCACATCAACTCTTGTTCTGGAGACAGACTATCCATTATATTAGTAAGGTCTAAACATGAATGGCAGTTTTACAATCATATATGAATGCATTACCAGAATGTAAATTAGTTGAGCTAGGTTGTTCATTTGTGTATTATTGGATATTAACTTCTCTCGTTGCTCACTAACTTCGGGTCGGATATATTACATACAACCTATTTGCCTAATCAATCTTCAATCTTCCAGTCTGCGTTTAGGAACTTGGGAGGTCCTTAGAGATCATCTGGTCAGGTAAATAGAAGATGAAGGCTTCTTCCCGGATTTCTAGAGAGGGCCATTCCAAGAAGGTATCATGACAGTCCAAGGTGTACTAAAAACCGCAAGGTGATTACTATGAACAATGGTAGTACATCTGGGGCGTCAGAATAGGGGGTTGATTGAAAAAGAAGATTGTATTAAGCAAGTATTTGTATAATTTAATGTTAACGATACATTAGGAATCTTTATCTGCTAAAGGATGGGTGGAGGACTGCATCCCTGTGAATTCAGTATTCCTAGAATGTTAGCACAAGCCACTAAAATGCAGTAGTAGGCAGCTCATATTACGCAGTATTCCATGAGAAAATTTATGACTGTAGGGAAAAAATCTGAACCCAACAGAATCTCAAATTTCTTACAAGAACCAGATCCGATTCACACAAAACAGAAACAAAGAAAACATACCAAGACAGAGAGAGAGAGAGAGAGAGAGAGAGAGAGAGAGCCTACTATGTTGCGTTGGTAGAACTTGAATTTGAAGTATCGTTCAACATCAGATTTGGAACGATTTTCAGGGATGAGAACGTTGGACCAGTACTCGGACCATCTCTCATCTCTGTCATAATCGTACGCAAGAGCTGCCGCCTTCTTTAAGTGCTGGTTGTCCTCCGCCATGGCTGCTGCCTGTCTGTCTGTCTGTCTGTCTGTCTCTAAAGTAAAAATGTTCTGCTAAATTTGATAGACGATCTCCGTAAGTAAATTCGACGCATATAAATACATAACAGATAGACAGATTTTTTTATTTTTTTTATTTTTTTTTCCAAAAACCACTACTTCGCATTAGTTAGCAAATAGAATATAACAAAGTTTGTCCAAATCCACAATAGGATCAACATATACAACTTGGAGAAACAACTCCAAAATCAAACAAAAACAACAAAAAAACTCGATCGATAGACAGATAATATGTATATGTATGTTATATATATAACATACATATATACAATAATATACATATCAATATGTATGTAGAAAGAGAGAAGGGGTAGGGGAGGCTCATGTCTATTTTGCATCAAATCATAAAGAGGGTTGTCGAGGGAATTGCGGCCACAGACGGTGCAGGTCGCTCAGAGGAAGGTGCATGCGATCTGCACCGTCAGATTTCGATAAGGAAGGACGCGCGAAAAAAAACAAGTGAGAGGTCGCCCAACTCTAAGTCGTTGGTCGCCCAACCCTGACTGTTGCAAGTCGCCCAACCGTTGTAGGTCACCCAACCTTGACCTTTGCAGGTCGCCCAACCAAATGTATCATTTCAACCAAAATCTTCAAATAAGCTTGATCATTACCCTTAAAACTTACAATAACATATCAAACAGTCACAAAATCCAACCTTAAATTATTCAAAATCGACGATCTTCCTTCACCATACTTAACATAAAACAAATAATCATCTTAAAACATAAAAGTTAAAAGTTAAAAAACATAAAACTTAAAATAGAGATCAACTTATAACATACTTGAAACATGAATCAAAATATGACATACTTGAAACATAAATCTACATACGACATATTTGAAACTTAAAACTTGAAAAATAAATCAACATATGACATCCTTTGAATGTAAATCCACTTTAAACATTGTAAACCCAAATCAACATGTGACATACTTGAAACAGGAAACTTAAAACATAAATCAACATATGACATACTCCCAAATGCACTCATAAATCCACTTTAAACATTGTAAACCCAAATGCACTAGTCCGCAAAACCACTCAAGCTATGTTTATGGCTCATGCAGAGATGATGGCAAGATGCGGCCACAATTCTTGCAACAATCAACATTTGAGTCCCTTGATCTAAAGGTCAAGGCATTGCAATGCAAGCATCGAATCTTCTTTGTCGCACATATTGGCAACCGCCTCCTAGCTTGACTTGCGCTTCTTTGCATTTTTCCAGTGTGTGCCTTGGAAGTGTTTGGGGAGCTACCAATAAGATCTTGTGAAATGTTGACTGATGCTCCCCTTTTTGCGCTAATTACTTGCTTACGCCTTATGGATCCATGGTCTTCTTCATTGGTTGGTTTCAATGCACCTGCGTGATACACCACCGCTTGACTCATTTCTTCAATGGACTCCATACATGCCAAAATTGTTGCACGGTCAAGGGATCGTAACCCTTGCCTAAGACATTGAATAGCCCCCTCAGCCATTTGTAATTTTGACTCCCATTCCTCCATTTGTGATGTTATAGGGTTTGTCTCCTCGACCAATTCTACCTCTGTCTCCACTTTCGTCTTTGTGAAATGGTCATTGCGCATATGGGTTACATGATCTATAAAAGGCAACAACCCACATAGATGTGGCATGTGCCTCTCAATAATCATCCTGACAACGAGTATATGCTTACATTTACTCGTAGGGTCTTGGCAATCACAATATGAGCATTGGAGCGATATATAACGACCCACTTTGCTTGTTTGCATATTCTACCTTTAACTCCTCACATTGGGAATTGAATGTGGATTCTGTAATGCATTGCATGAGTTGGCACATCCGATTATAAAGATGGTTTCTCTCAGTTGCACTTACCTTTGGCAACAAGTTATGCATCCATGCTTTTTTTGCATGGAATTGACACAACAAAAGTCGACAATGTGTTTGTGACCTTTGCCCATTTGTAACTATCCAAGATAATCGATCTGTTGCAACCACATTACTTATGGCCTTATATGATGTCCAACTTTTATCGATGACTATGCCATTTGGCCTCACATTGGGCATCCGTGCAAATATGATTCTCAAGCAAGTTTCTAAAGCTACTTGCTCATGGTTAGACCCCTTATCAGAACTACATATCATGTACCATAATGGGATACCAACTCCCATGGCATTTGGGGCCACAACTGCATATAATGGCAAGCCAAATTGGTTTGTTTTAAACGTGGAGTCGATTGCCCAAGAGTTATTTATTGACAATCGCTCACACATCGCTAACATCCATTCATCTCTAACAACAAACCAACTTGAGATTGATTTACACTTGAGATTGGTTTAAAACATCAAATCAATTGGAGATCACAACTTGAGATTGGTTTAAAACAACAAATCAACTTGAGATAAACACTTGTTGTAAACAACTTTTCCATTAATAAGTACTCGTGATATACAATGAGTCGATTCTTGCTATACAAAATTTGTGTGGATTCCAAAATATAGTTACAACATCAGCTCTATAACAAAATCTGTGCTGAAAACAGCAAACACAAAATTTACAATATGGAGCCACCAGTCGCAGGTGCAAATACTAGTACCCTTCGTGCCCACTCATCCACATGAATCTGAAGTGAATCCACTTCGCGTTTGGTGAACCACATCTCTGTGCCCTGTCACCAAATATGTATAAGAACACATCTATACACAATCCACATGAATAAGGCATTGCAATTACACTTACAAAAGACGAAGATATCCATCCTCGTAAGAACTCTTCCACCAACATCTGGATAGTCTTCATCATGTAAAAGCCACAATTCCAACAATTTGGTTGAGTTGGGATGTGCAATATGTGATGTCGACCCTCAGACACAATGGTTTGGTCTGACGGTTCAGATGAAATGGTTTGAATCGCCAACTCTGCCATTCTCCGCACATTGTCAGCCGCCGCGTTGTTTAATGGATGTTCCCTGCGTAAATGTGATTCCATGTCACTTTTTTTGCAATACCACCTTGGCAAGAGGCAACAATACTTAGTATAGATACACGCACGGGCCTTGTTCCCATTTGCATCTCTTCCAACCTTATACAACGAGTCTGGGCGAGGAGGATCTGTTACTTCTGTATGTGTTACATATTTAAGATTGACATAAAGATTGACATAAAGATTGGCATAAAGATTGACATATTGCAACGACACCAAATCCACATACCATTTGGAGGAGCATCTTGGTCAAATGTTGCCCTGGCATGTATCAGCTCGATCTGAGGCAGATGAACCGCTAGTGTCTAATCCATTCTCTCCCCACCCTTAGACATGTCGAGTGACGAACTTCTCCAATGTCTTCTAACGAAGAATCTTTAACAAATCACAAGTCAACATACATTTATCAAACCCTAAACCAGTATTAGGGGAGATTGGTTCGTGACATACCTATCTTGAGTTGGATATATGTCACCGTTATTGAAATCCCACCAATCTTTGTATTTGGACTTGGAAGCCATCTACCACCATTCAAGCAAATCATTTCGGTCACTGAATTAGAGATAAATATAATTGCATCATTTTGTTGGATATGATGTCTTAAACAATGATATCTCATATACCCACATATTATGAGGACTGGTTGGGATATTTTGATGAGTAATGGGGCAAACAGATATTGATAGCGAGTGAGTGGGATCAAATTATTTCCCTATGTTTATTTGTCCACAACCCAAAGAGAAAGGTCCGCATGAACAAAGTATTTTATGTGCTCAATTAAGTATAGTTTCGAACCACATTCTATGTGATCAAATAAAATCTGAATGGACTAGAACATACAATTCAATGTCATTTCTTCATAACATACAAATATAGATGTCGTTTTGACCATGTACAACCTTAAATAATAGACATAGTAGGAAGTAACGAAATACTTGTTATTACCATGATCTTGGCCTTTTCACTCGATATGTACTGGCATTCTGCTTCACATGTTGCTGCTTTCACAACGTTAGGAGCTACGAGCATTGCATTCTGAAAAAAGAACAATTTAAAGAAGCAAAGAAGGACTTATGGAGTTAATACAACGTTAGTTGTTATATGCAGAAACTTACATTACCGATGCTTCATTGTGAATCCTAGCTCAGATTTGTACAAAAAATAATCACATATGACATTGCCAAAAGATTAGTTAGATACACAAACTTAACATTGCTGATTCTGTGTCGTTGAGACCGACACAAATTCGTACAAAATAAAATTTGCATTTGTAGCATTACCAGAAGATTAGATGTTATATTAAAAAACTTACAGTTACTGATACATTGTTGTTGAGGCTGGCACAAATTTGTTATTGATCAAAAGCGTTATCGTTTGCTTTCACAAGGATACCTATTAGCCCAAGTTTCACAGCAAATTACAAAAAAATACGTTAAAACTTGAAGACATAAATGTGGCCATATGCATATTTATCTAAGTATATCAAATATAGCATCGCCACTTGCATATGTTTACATCATTGATTCATATACAACCCATTGTTCGGAAATGGTCAATGCTTGTACTCCTTTCCCTTTGTTCCTTTTTTAGTATGTATACAGTCCAGAAGAGAACCAAAACAACCAAAACTTTTCTAAACGGAAACTTTCATATGTAAACATTACTAACTCTAAATGTGTGAAATGGTGACCAAACCATGTGCCAAACCATTAAAATAAGTTATTTATGAACACACAATTCGCAAATGACATCATTTGCACGATGATTACCTAATGATTCACTTGCACATTTATCATCAACTAATCTTTAAATAGAAGAGTGCATTCAACTACAGAATTATGTTGGAAATGATACATCTCTTCACCTCAATAAAAAAAAGGTTTAGGGTTTCCATGTCTCATCCGTGAATAGACAATCAAGAATCGATCTCAAATGTTCAATGCCATTTGGGAGGCTACCCATACGCAATTTGTCCACCATGATATTGCCTCAAGAAGCAGCCTTTCAACCACGACTGGAGCCATGACATTCCTTTACACATATCAAGCACACAAATTTGCATTTTAGGTATTGTTGAGTTGTCACGATCTCATATACATTAAACAATCATATCATTGTTGCATTGCCAAAAGATCTCATTACAACTTAAATTCATTGAAAACCAAAGCTTGGTTATGTTACTTAAGTAATAGAATGCCATTCATTCTAACCTTAAAGTGATGAAGAAAATCTATTAACATTTGCTAGAGGCCAAAATCGATCCATGACACAAATTATGATCGCAAATATGGTTGAATCCATGTGTCATCCATATTGAAACAAAAATACAAGCTCTAGATTTCCCAAAGCTCCATCATCATTATCTTAATTCTTGTGGTAGAATGATTAGGTTAGTTGGTGTGGTGGAATGAGACTATGACGAAGTTCAACAAGTGTATCTAGGTTTTCTTGTGTGGATCAGACATGGTAAGCAATGATCTCCATGATTCAATGATGGTACGACCCATGTACCTTATGACCCTAAACCCTAAACCTTGATCCCTAATCCCTCACTTCCAAATCTCCCCATATGTTATATCCTACTTATCATGTTGCAATAATTAGATGCCCTCTATATAGTCTATTCCTTCCTTTTTTGTAGTAAAACCCTAATCCCTCAACAAGATTCAAAATCCCTCAACTACTCCAAACCCTAATCCCTCAACTATTCCTACCACATGTAAAAACAATAGAAAAAGTGATGTAATAGGGTTTAGTACATACTTGGGAATAGTGATGGAGGAGATTGATTGCCGCGTATGTCGATTGCAGGCCGCTTGATGATAGTTTTCTTTCCCGGCAAAAGAAACCTGTCAATCTCATTTGAAAAAATGAGAGATAATGACAGGTTTGAGGCTTTTATAGTCGTTGGTTGGGCGACCTGCATCTTATATTGAGTTGGTTGGGTGACCAACTCAACATAAACCCTAAACCAGTTGGGCAACCTGCTTAAACCGGTCACCCAACCGTTTTAAAAATAAACGGTTGGGCGACATGCATCGATGATTAAGTCGGTTGGGCGACCATTTTAAAAATATATCTCGGTTGGGCGACCTCTGCACAACTTTATTTTTCGCGCTTTCTTCCTTATCGAAATTCGACAGTGCAGATCGCACACGCCTTCTCTAAGCGACCTGCACCGTCTGTGGTAGAGATTCCCTCACCAACCCTCTTTATGATTTGTGTCATAATAGACACGTCGGTAGGGGAGGAATGGGAACATACATATATGATATATGTATGTATGTATGTATGTATGCTCCTGAATGTTTGCTACCGACCGAATGAATCATAAAGAGGCCTTGTGAGGGAGGGAATGACAGCCAGGGATGGTGTAGAGGCCGCATTTCCGAGGGCTAGAAAAGCACATGAGGAGTTGATATCCCGGCTCTGCCCCTTTTTTTACTACCCTCGATAACTTGACTCTACCCCCTTCTACTATCATTGGTAACCCGACTCTTTTGGGCTACCCGATTAACTTAACTAATTAGAGTAACCCAAGTAACCTGACTAAAAATTAGGATTTCACCATATACAGTTTAACAATGAGGATTTCACTTGGGATTTCAAATACAACATATACACTTTGACTATGAGGATTTCACTTGGGATTTCAAACACACCATATTCACTTAGGATTTCAAATGCACTATATACACCAAAGAATTACGTGTTCATTATGGCAAATTGATTTTACAAACCAAACCGACCAAATCTCATCATTTACAAAATATTTACGTCGAATATTGAATATACACTGAAATTACATGCTCAAGAGGGTCAATAGATACTATCTAATATTACATACAATCAGAATTTACAAAATAGGAATATAGAAAATGTAATGCCAAAATGCCAAGATTTATGATTTCGGAAAGCCCAAAACCCGATGTGCCCATTTTACAACATTCATTTGAAGGTGTTGAGAATCAAGCTCAACTTGGTCTAGTGTGTGAACTCACCTTGAGAGTGAAGAGACAACGATCAAGAGTCACCATTATGTCACCACTTTGTATTCTAGGATTTAGTATGAGTCATAGAATCATATTCTATGACACATAACTTATGAGCTTTCACATTCCCCATGCTCCATGAGACTTGTAGTTAATGAAGAGAGAGGGTGACTACATAAAGCACCCTCCTCCCACCTTGTATAATGTTGAGTCTTTCTCCTTTGTCAATATACTTTTACCTTGCGTATTCTCTGTGTTTCACACACACACACACACACACACACACTCTCTCTCTCTCTCTCTCTCTCTCTCTCTCTTACACACACACATAACTCATATCTCTTCCACTTCACAAGAATCCATCTCTTGATTCTTTACATGGTATTAGAGCAATTTGGTAGCTCGATCTAGCCCATTTGCCTCATCATGATCGTGTGTTGTGCTCCACGCCGACGACCAAGAACCTGCTCATCGCTATCGTAGCTTCGCTACATAGCTCGCATTCGAAGAGAGAAGAAGAAGAAGAATCGACATAATGAATACTCAAATGGGGAGCGCTCTCCCTACCGAGAAGTTGGATCGAAACAACTTTGCATCTTGGGAGTACAAGATTGTTGAGAATCAAGCTCAACTTGGTCTAGTGTGTGAACTCACCTTGAGAGTGAAGAGACACTCCAACGGTCAAGAGTCACCATTATGTCACCACTATGGTATTCTAGCATTTAGTATGAGTCATAGATTCATATTTTATGACACATAACTTATGAGCTTTCACATTCCCCATGCTCCATGAGCCTTGTAGTTAATGAAGAGAGAGGGTGACTACATAAAGCACCCTCCTCCCACCTTGTATAAGGTTAAGTCTTTCTCCTTTGTTAATAGACTTTTACATTGCGTATTCCTTGTCTCTTTCTCTCACTCTCTCTCTCTCATACACACACATACGCTTCACAAGAATCCATCTCTTGATTCTTTACATGGTATCAGAGCGACTTGGTAGCTCGATCTAGCCCATTCGCCTCATCGTGATCGTGTGTTGTGCTCCACGCTAACGACCAAGAACCGGCTCATCGCTATCGTAGCTTCGCTACATAGCTCGCATTCGAAGAGAGAAGAAGAAGAAGAAGAATCGACATAATGAATACTCAAATGGGGAGCGCTCTCCCTACCGAGAAGTTGGATCGAAACAACTTCGCATCTTGGGAGTACAAGATGCACCAATACCTTGTCGGACAAGGCTATTGGAGCTACATCAAAGGAGCGCATGAAGACCGACCCGCCGAAGCGGCTCCCAGATACGCAACATGGGAGAAAGACGCAAGCCGCGTGATGTATTGTTTGTCGACATGTGTTCACGACCACATGCTCGGTTACATTCGAGAAGCCAAGACGCCGAGCGAAGCGTGGGAAAACCTACGAAAGATTTTCGCCGCCAACACAACTGCGAGGAAGCTTCAACACCGCCAAGAGTTGAACAACATTCAACAAAGGGATATGTCTATCACAACATACACCTTGAAGATCAAGGAGCTTTGCGACTCGCTCGGCTCAATAAGCGTAAGTATAGATGATGATGAGATGGTGCAAATATGCCTTGGCGGCCTCACACCACGGTTCGGCACGATGCGAACCGTCGTTCTAGCACGGGAGAAATCTCCCTCTTTCTTTGAGCTCCAATCAATGTTATTAGTCGAAGAAAACCATGTGCGTACAAGGAGCAATGAGTCGGAAGGCCACATGCTCTACACGCACTCTAATGGAGGAAGAGGGCGCGGACGAGCGAGAGGCCGATTCGGCCAAGGACAAGGCGGACGAGGTCCGAACTACGACAACAACTCCCAATTTCGGCCGCAAAACGGAGGCCAACGAGGAACCTTCGCAAGAAGGGGGAGCTTCCACTCTAGCCCGAGCCGTCAAAACGCAACCGAATGTGGATATTGCGGAAAGCTCGGCCACCACGAAGAAGAGTTCCGAAAGAAGATGCGTGAATCGGCTTCCACAAGCCGACAACTCACGAATTAGGGGCACAATTCCGACTACGAAGAGTATAGCGGAATGTACGGGCACAACTCCGACTACGAGGACCGTGGCGGAATGTACGCATACAACTCCGACCGTGGCGGAATGTTCATGATGAAACATAGAGCAAAGTCTATGTTGGCCTCTACCTCAACTAGTGCCCTCAATCCGGAGGACGTATGGTTTGTTGACTCCGGAGCCTCAAACCATATGACATCCCACAAAGAATGGTTTCTCGAACTTCGAGAGCCGGAGCGACCCGGTTATGTCGAAACCGGAGATGACACTACGCACCCGATTCGGCACATCGGCAATGTTCCGTTTGGCGAAAGAGGTAAGCAAACATACATTAAAAATGTCTTGCATGTACCCACCATCACAAAGAATTTGGTCTCGGTCGGCCAAATGGTTGAGCAAGCGATGCAAGTACAATTCGACCAAGAAGGGTGCTTCATCGAAAAAGAAGGCCGAATCATCGCACGCGGAAGAAGAGAGGGCCAAATGTTCATTCTCGATTCGCATGAGATGAAATCCGCCATGTTCGCAAAAAGCACGAAAGCCGACTCCGACATAGAGCTATGGCATAAGCGAATCGGCCACATCAATCTCAACAAACTCAAAGCAATGAAATCGAAAGGAGTCGTCATCGGACTCCCGACATTCAAAGAGACGGAGATTGAAGGTGTATGCGAAACGTGCCAATTCGGCAAGCAACACCGACACCCATTTCCGAAGGAGCGGAATGTGAGCAAAGGCGTACTCGACGTAATTCATTCCGATGTATGGGGTCTGGCTCAAACGGCGACATTCGGCGGATGCTGATATTACGTGCTCTTCATCGACGACTTTTCAAGGCACACTTGGATCTACCCGATGCGGCAAAAGAGCGAAGTGTTCGGACACTTCCAAAATTTCAAGAATGAAGTCGAGAAAGCCACGGGCCGACATGTACGATGCCTTCGATCGGATGGCGGCAAGGAGTACTTCTCGGACGATTTCATGACGTATCTCCGAAAGGAAGGAATTCGGCGAGAATTCACTTGCCGACACACTCCACAACAAAACGAAGTAGCCGAGCGCAAAAATCGGCACATCCTCTAAGTAGCGCGGGCCATGATGAACGAGAAGCATATGCCCAAGTCATATTGGGCCGAAGCGGCAAATACGGCCGTCTACCTAATGAACCGGTGCACAACATCCGGCGTGCATGAGGTCACTCCGCACGAAAGATTCTTCGGAAAGAAGCCGAACCTATCACATGTTCGGATATTCGGCTCCATTGCGTACGTGCACATCCCCAACGAGAAGCGTCAAAAGCTTGACCGGAAGTCGGAGAAATGTATCCTCGTAGGATACTCACTCGAACAAAAGGGGTACAAGTGCTACAACCCCTCAACTCGAAAATCTAGAGTACGTCGAGACGTCGTTTTTGACGAGTCCGCATCCTAGTACGCACCAGAGACAACTTCGCCTCCAACTCCGCTCGACCCGGAATCTGCCGAACAAGAGATCGAGGATTAAGATCGCCCTACGCGCATGATCGAAGAAAGTCCGATCACGACCCGACTGAGCGGACCACAAGAGCCTTTGAGCGATCAAAGCACATCACGGCCTAGCCCGAAGATGGACAAAGGCAAGGCGAAAATGGTGGAATATGAAGACGATCGCTTTGACGACGATAAATCGACTCACTCACTCGACAATGAGTTCGGCGGTTTCGAGGTACCAATCGGAGCCAAGAACGCCCTCATCTTGGCAAATGAAAAGCTCCGCCGATCCACTCGTGAAAAGAACCCCATAAGCCGATTCGGCTACAATGATTATATGGCGTACCATTACGCCTTTATGATGAAGGTAGCGACAGTACGGGAGCCGGAAACCTTTTCGGAAGCCGCGAAGGACCCGCGATGGATCGAAGCAATGAACGAGGAGATGCAGGCACTACGGGAGAACGAGACGTGGGATCTTGTTCCCACCTCATCACACAAAAAGGCAATCGGATGCAGATGGATCCAAAAGGTGAAGTATAACGCGGATGGCTCCGTAAACTGCTACAAAGCTCAACTCATTGCAAAAGGATACGCTCAGACGCATGGCATCGACTATGAAGAGACTTTTTCCCCGATGGCAAAAATGACAACGGTGCGGACCGTAATTGCGCTTGCCGCGGCGAAAGGGTGGCACCTCCATCAAATGGATGTCAAGAACGCCTTTCTACAAGGCGAATTAGAAGAGGAGGTGTACATGATCCAACCACTCGGCTTCAATTCGAGCACTCATCCAAAAGCCGTATGCCGACTCAAGAAGCCACTCTACGGCCTCAAGCAAGCACCGCGTGCTTGGCATTCGAAGATAACGCAATATCTTCATCAAATCGGCTTCCGAATGTCAAAATCGGACAACTCCCTCTACATACGAAGCGATTTCGCAAGTCCGATCGTCATCATCTTATATGTGGATGACCTAGTCATTGGAGGGGAGCATCTCGTCGAAATCAATAAGGTCAAATCCCTCCTTTCCGACAAGTTCGAGATGACGGACATGAAGGAGCTCCACTACTTCCTCGGCATCGAGGTAATTCGAACTCCGGTCGCAATCATGATCTCTCAACGAAACTACATCCTCAACTTGTTATACAAGTTCGGGATGGTTGAGTGCAAATCCACGGCAACCCCGCTTGATCGCAATCTCAAACTCGATGCGAACTCCGGCACCAAAGCGTGTGAGCCGACTTAGTATCGACAACTCATCGGGAGTCTCATCCACCTCACGATCACACGACCTGATCTCAGTTATCCGGTCGGTCTCCTTAGCCAATTCATGCGAACACCGCGTGATACTCACTTGTATTGCGCTAAGCGAGTGCTACGCTACGTCCGATCGTCATTGGAGGGGAGTATCTCGTCGAAATCAATAAGGTCAAATCCCTCCTTTCCGACAAGTTCGAGATGACGGACATGAAGGAGCTCCACTACTTCCTCAGCATCGAGGTAATTCGAACTCTGGCCGGAATCATGATCTCTCAACGACACTACATCCTCAACTTGTTATACAAGTTCGGGATGGCTAAGTGCAAATCCGTGGCAACCCCGCTCGATCGTAATCTCAAACTAGATGCGCATTCCGGCACCAAAGCGTGTGAGCCGACTTAGTACCGGCAACTCATCGGGAGTCTCATCTACCTCACGATCACACGACCCGATCTCAGTTATCCGGTCGGCCTGCTTAGCCAATTCATGCGAACACCGCGTGATACTCACTTGGATTGCGCTAAGCGAGCTCCACGATACGTGAGTGGCACAATGGATTGTGGTATCCTCTACAAGACCGCGATGCCAATACGACTCGAGGGGTACACCGATGCCGATTGGGCCGGCTACAGAGCCGATAGAAGATCAACCTCCGGATTTGTTTTCTCCCTCGGCAGCGGAGCAATATCCTGGAGTAGCAAGAAGCAGCCTACCGTCGCTCTTTCGAGTACGGAGGCGGAATACAGGGGCGCAGTCGTAGCTGCGTGTGAAGCCGTATGGCTCAAGAGGATTTTGAAGGATCTGGGTGTACCCATCAAGGATCCGACTCCCCTTTACTGCAACAACATGAGCAGTATCTATCTGGCTCGGAACCCGGTGTTCCACGCGCGGACAAAGCACATCGAAGTGCACTATCACTTCATCCGAGAGCGCATCCTGGCTGGCGATGTCGACCTATAACACATTAGCACCAATCTTCAAACGGACGACATCTTCACTAAAGCCTTAGGAGCCGACAAGCTATAGCAATTCATGACCGATCTCGAATTGACGATCCCTGACCTGCCAAGCTTGAGGGGGAGTACTGAAGACACTACGCAATAACGCGTAGATTCCGCAACCACGCAACAAAGCCGCGAAGGAAGACGCAAGCCGAAGCACAGACTTCGCAACTACGCACGCAAGCCGAAGCACTGACTTCGTAACTACGCACAACGCAAGCTAGAGCATGGATTCCGCAACTCCGCATACATGCAAGTTGACATGAGTTGATGCGGACTCTAGAACGCGAGTTGAAGAGGATTTCGGATATAGTCTGAAACCGACCCGACTTGAGCTTGATGGGGTGTGTTGAGAATCAAGCTCAACTTGGTCTAGTGTGTGAACTCACCTTGAGAGTGAAGAGACACTCCAACGGTCAAGAGTCACCATTATGTCACCACTATGGTATTCTAGCATTTGGTATGAGTCATAGAATCATATTCTATGACACATAACTTATGAGCTTTAAGTCTTTCTCCTTTGTTAATAGACGTTTACATTGCATATTCCTTGTCTCTCTCTCACTCTCACTCTCTCTCTCTCTCTCTCTCTCTCGTACACACACATACGCTTCACAAGAATCCATCTCTTGATTCTTTACAAAGATGCATCAATACCTTGTTGGACAAGGCTATTGGAGCTACATCAAAGGAGCGCATGAAGATCGACCCGCCGAAGCGGCTCCCAGATACGCAACATGGGAGCAAGCCGCAAGTCGTGTGATGTATTGTTTGGCGACATGTGTTAATGACCACATGCTCGGTTACATTCGAGAAGCCAAGACGCCGAAGGAAGCGTGGGAAAATCTACGAAAGATTTTCGCTGCCAACACGACTGCGAGGAAGCTTCAACTCCACCAAGAGTTGAACAACATTCAACAAAGGGACATGTCCATCACGACATACACCTTGAAGATCAAGGAGCTTTGCGACTCGCTTGGCTCAATAAGCGTAAGTATAGATGATGATGAGATGGTGCAAATATGCCTTGGCGGCCTCGCACCACGGTTCGGCGCGATGCGAACCACCGTTCTAGCACGGGAGAAATCTCCCTCCTTTGAGCTCCAATCAATGCTATTGGTCGAAGAAAACCACGTGCATACAATGAGGAATGAGTCGGAAGGCCACATGCTCTACACGCACTCGAACAGAGGAAGAGGACGCGGACGAGCGAGAGGCCGATTCGGCCAAGGACAAGGCGGACGAGGTCTGACCTACGACAACAACTCCCAATTTTGGCCGCAAAACGGAAGCCAACGAGGAACCTTCGCAAGAAGGGGGAGCTTCCACTCCGGCCCGAGCCGTCAAAACGCAACCGAATGCGGATATTGCGGAAAGATCGGCCACCACGAAGAAGAGTTCCGAAAGAAGATGCGTGAATCGGCTTCCACATGACGACAACTCACGAATTACGTGCACATTTCCGATTACGAAGAGTATAGTGGAATGTACGGGCACAACTCCGACTACGAAGATCGTGGCGGAATGTATGCACACAACTCCGACCGTGGCGGAATGTACGGGCACAACTCTGACTACAAAGATTGTAGCGGAATATATGCACACAACTTCGACCGTGGCGGAATGTTCATGATGAAACATAGAGCAAACTCTATGTCGGCCGCTACCTCAACTAGTGCCTCCAGTCCGGAAGACGTATGGTTCGTCGATTCCGGTGCCTCGAACCATATGACATCGCATCAAGAATGGTTCCGACAACTTCGAGAGCCGGATCGACCCAACTATGTCGAAACCGGAGATGACACTACGCATCCGATTCGGCACATCGGCAATGTTCCGTTTGGAAAAGAATGTAAGCAAAATTACATTAAAAATGTCTTGCATGTACCGACCATTACGAAGAATTTGGTCTCCGTCGACCAAATTGTAGAGCAAGGGATGCAAGTTCGATTTAATCAAGGCGGTTGCTTCATCGAAAAAGAGGGCCGACTCATCGCACGCGGACGAAGAGAGGGCCGGATGTTCATTCTCGACTCACGCGAGATGAATCCGCCATGTTCGCAAAAAACTCGAAAGCCAACTCCGACATAGAGCTATGGCACAAGCGAATCGGCCACATCAATCTCAACAAACTCAAAGCAATGAAATCAAAAGGAGTCGTCATCGGACTCCCGACATTCAAAGAGAAGGAGATTGAAGGTGTATGCGAAGCGTGCCAATTGGGCAAGCAACACCGACACCCATTCCCGAAAGAGCGGAACGTGAGCAAAGGCCTACTCGACGTAGTCCATTCCGACGTATGGGGACCGGCACAGACGGCTACATTTGGCGGATGCTGATATTACGTGCTCTTCATCGACGACTTTTCAAGGCACACTTGGATCTACCTGATGCAGCAAAAGAGCGAAGTGTCTGGACACTTCCAAAATTTCAAGAATGAAGTTGAGAAAGCCACGGGCCGACATGTACGATGCCTTTGATCGGATGGTGGCAAAGAGTACTTCTTGGACGATTTCACGACGTATCTCCGGAAGGAAGGAATTCGGTGAGAATTCACTTGCCGACACACTCCGCAACAAACGGAGTAGCCGAGCGCCAAAATCGGCACATCCTCGAAGTAGCGCAGGCCATGATGAACGAGAAGCAAATGCCCAAGTCATATTGGGCCGAAGCTGCAAATACGGCCGTCTACCTAATGAACCGGTGCACAACATCCGGCGTGCACGAGGTCACTCCGCACGAAAAATACTTCGGAAAGAAGCCAGACTTATCGCACATCCGGATATTCAGCGCGGTAGCATACGTGCACATCCCCAACGAGAAGCGTCAAAAGCTTGACCCGAAGTCGGAGAAATGTATCCTCGTAGGATACACATTGGAGCAAAAGGGGTACAAGTGCTACAACCCCTCAACTCGAAAATCTCGAGTAAGTCGAGATGTCGTTTTTGACAAGTCCGCATCCTGGTACACACTAGAGACAACTCCAACTCCGACTCCACTCGACCCGGAATTCGCAGGACAAGAGGTCGAGGATGAAGATCGCCTTATGCGCATATTCGAAGAAAGTCCGATCACGACCCGATTGAGCAGACCACAAGAGCCTTTGAGCGATCAAAGCACATCACGGCCTAGCCCGAAGATGGACAAAGGCAAGGCGAAAATGTCGGAATATGAAGATGATCGCTTCAATGACAATGAGTCGACTCACTCACTTGACAGTGAGTTCGACGGTTTCGAGGTACCAATCGGAGCTAAGAAAGCCCTCATCTCTGCAAATGAAAAGCTCCGCCGATCCACTCGTGAAAAGAACCCCGTTAGCCGATTTGGTTACAACGATTATATGGCGTACCATTATGCCTTTATGATGAAGGTAGCGACAGTACGGGAGCCGGAAACCTTTTCGGAAGCCGCGAAGGACCCCCGATGGATCGAAGCAATGAACGAGGAGATGCAGGCACTACGGAAGAACGAGATGTGGGATCTCGTTCCCACCTCACCACACAAAAAGGCGACCGGATGCAGATGGATCTACAAGGTGAAGTATAACGTCGATGGCTTCGTAAACCGCTACAAAGCTCGACTCGTAGCAAAAGGATACGCTCAGACGCATGGCGTCGACTATGAAGAGACCTTTGCCCCGGTGGCAAAAATGACGACGGTGCGGACCGTAATTGCGATTGCCGCGGCGAAAGGGTGGCACCTCCATCAAATGGATGTCAAGAACGCCTTTCTACAAGGCGAATTAGAAGAGGAGGCGTACATGATCCAACCACCCGGCTTCAACTCGAGCACCCATCCGAAAGCTGTTTGCCGACTCAAGAAGCCACTCTACGGCCTCAAGCAAGCACCGCGTGCGTGGCATTCGAAGATAACGCAATATCTTCATAAAATCGGCTTCCGTATGTCACAATCGGACAACTCCCTCTACATACGGAAGTCCGATCGTCATCATCTTATATGTGGATGACCTAGTCATTGGAGGGGAGCATCTCGTCGAAATCAATAAGGTCAAATCCCTCCTTTCCGACAAGTTCGAGATGACGGACATGAAGGAGCTCCACTACTTCCTCGGCATCGAGGTAATTCGAACTCCGGTCGCAATCATGATCTCTCAACGAAACTACATCCTCAACTTGTTATACAAGTTCGGGATGGTTGAGTGCAAATCCGCGGCAACCCCGCTTGATCGCAATCTCAAACTCGATGCGAACTCCGGCACCAAAGCGTGTGAGCCGACTTAGTATCGACAACTCATCGGGAGTCTCATCCACCTCACGATCACACGACCTGATCTCAGTTATCCGGTCGGTCTCCTTAGCCAATTCATGCGAACACCGCGTGATACTCACTTGTATTGCGCTAAGCGAGTGCTACGCTACGTGAGTGGCACAATGGATTGCGGCATCCTCTACAAGACCGCGATGCCAATACGACTCGAGGGGTACACAGGCGCCGATTGGGCCGGCTACAAAGCTGATAGAAGATCAACCTCCGCATTTGTTTTCTCCCTCGGCAACGGAGCAATATCCTGGAGTAGCAAGAAGCAGCCTACCGTCGCTCTTTCAAGTACGGAGGCGGAATACAGGGGCGCAGTCGTAGCTGCGTGTGAAGCCGTATGGCTCAAGAGGATTTTGAAGGATCTAGGTGTACCCATCAAGGATCCGACTTCCCTTTACTGCAACAACATGAGCAATATCTATATGGCTCGGAACCCGGTGTTCCACGTGCGGACAAAGCACATCGAAGTGCACTATCACTTCATCCGAGAGCGCGTTCTGGCTGGCGATGTTGACCTACAACACATTAGCACCAATCTTCAAACGGCCGACATCTTCACTAAAGCCTTAGGAGCCGACAAGCTATGGCAATTCATGACCGATCTCGGATTGACGATCCCTGACCTGCCAAGCTTGAGGGGGAGTACTGAAGACACTACGCAATAACGTGTAGATTCCGCAACCGCGCACTATGCAACGAAGCAGCGAAGAGCCGATCTACCGCGCAAAGCCGTGAAGAAAGATGCAAGCCGAAGCACAAATTTCGCAACTACGCACGCAAGCCGAAGCACAGACTTCGTAACTACGCACAACGCAAGCTGGAGCACGGATTCCGCAACTTCGCATAGAGCGAGCCGACATGAGTCGACGCGGACTCCGGAACGCGAGTTGAATCGGATTTCGGATACCGTCTGAAACCGAGCCGACTTGAGCTTGAGGGGGCGTGTTGAGAATCAAGCTCAACTTGGTCTAGTGTGTGAACTCACCTTGAGAGTGAAGAGACACTCCAATGGTCAAGAGTCACCATTATGTCACCACTATGGTATTCTAGCATTTGGTATGAGTCATAGAATCATATTCTATGACACATAACTTATGAGCTTTCACATTCCCCATGCTCCATGAGCCTTGTAGTTAATGAAGAGAGAGGGTGACTACATAAAGCACCCTCCTCCCACCTTGTATAATGTTGAGTCTTTCTCCTTTGTCAATATACTTTTACCTTGCGTATTCTCTGTGTTTCACACACACACACACACACACACACACACACACACTCTCTCTCTCTCTCTCTCTTACACACACACATAACTCACATCTCTTTCGCTTCACAAGAATCCATCTCTTGATTCTTTACATGGTATCAGAGCGATTTGGTAGCTCGATCTAGCCCATTCCAATACAATCCAATACCAGTTAGAGACTTCATGGGGTTGCGTATATTTCATCCACATGGTTAAGAGACTCATCATCCAAGTGGATGCCATCTCCCTTGCTTTGAACAATGATTGCAAATTGTTGAGTGAGCAAGCTCAACATGGGCTGGATCGGCTGAATAAGCTGAGAGCCGGATCAGATGAAGACTGGTGGTCGGCTAGGCAGGGATCGGATCGAAGAGCTGGATCGGAGAGTTGGATCCCATGGGGAGCATGTGGGCCGTTAGAGGTCTACGCCCCAACTTCAGTAGGTAGTGTTGCGAATAAAGCTCAACCTAGTGTGTGAACACACCCTTGAGAGTGTGCACTCAAAGGTCAAAAGTCACCACTCTTATCTACACATTAACTATGTGTCATAGAATCATATTCTATGACACATAACGAATGAGTTTTCACATTCCCCATGACCCATGAGCTTCGGTAGTTAATGAAGAGAGAGAGTGACTATATAAAGCACTCTCCTCTTACTTTGTAATTAGTTCGGTTAATCTCCTTTGTAATATACATCATCTTGAGTATTCTATTGTTGTTCAAATCTATTTATCTTGTGTTTCTCTCTCTCACACACACACACTCTCTCTCTCTCATACACACACACACACACACTCACAACACATATCTCTAGTCTATTCCGCTGCAGAAGAATCATACCCGATTCTTTACATGGTATCAGAACGATTTGGTAGCTCGATCTAGCCCACTCGCCTCATCGTGATCGTGTGTTGTGCTCTACGCCGACGTTCAAGAAGAACCGGCTCATCGCTATCGTAGTACCACTACATAGCTCGTGTTCGAGAGAGAAGGAATAGAAGAAAGGAAGCTTAATCAATAATGAATACTCAAATGGGGAGCACTCTCCCTACCGAGAAGTTGGACCGAAACAACTTCGCATCGTGGGAGTACAAGATGCACCAGTACCTTGTCGGCCAAGGCTATTGGGGTTACATCAAGGGAGCACAAGAAAACCGACCCGACCTGGAAGATGTCAACTATGCAACGTGGGAGAAAGTGGCAAGCCGAGTGATGTATTGCTTGGCGACATGTGTTCACGACCACATGCTCGGGTACATTCGAGAAGCCGAGACGCCGAAGGTGTTGAAGACAAGGCCGTCAATGCGGAAGATCAAGTAGCATTCGATTGGGGTTGAGTACCTGCGTATGACAGAATCGAAGATCGTGCACAGAGATAGAGAGAGAGAGAGAGAGGAGGCACAAAAGACTCTTTCTATTCAATAGAAACAATAATACAACCAACCTTACAAAAAGGTTACTAGGTCACTTTATATAGTGACAAACTTAGGGCAACTACCATTTATGCTAATTACACAAATGGCCCAAACTTGAGCTATACAAAGGGATAGTGTGAATACGTCCATTATACACTTGTATTCGACACTCCCCCGTAATGGGCGTATACATGGGTTATCTAAGATTACAGGTATAAACCTAGGTTCTCGGACATATCAGTTTTGTTCGAGTCGGCAGGGTCCGAAGGCAGAAGGCCGGACTGGTCGGGTCGGAAGAGTTGAAGCCGATCATTAAGGAACTGATGTCGGTTGTCTGAAACCATCCTGCGCTGTGTCCGGCTCTAACCGGACTGGTTTGTCGTTACGCCCATCTGATGCCGAAGGGACCGAAAGCGGTCTGCCGAAAGACACTTGGTCATTCCATCTGCAACATTGTCGGTTGTGGATATTTTCTCTAGACCGATTTTCCCTGAAATGACGCAGTCCCGAACGAAGTGATATCGAACGTCGATATGTTTGGAGGCGTTGTGGTGAACCGGATTTTTCGACAAGGCAACAGCACCTTGACTGTCGCTATAGACAACTGGGGCCGAGTCATGGTCGACTTGTCGAAACGTGTGCGCCAGCCGGCCGAGCCACAAAGCTTCTTTTGCAGCGTCGGACGCAGCTACATATTCTGCTTCGGTCGTTGAGGTCGCTGTGCACTCCTGAAGTTTCGACTTCCACGAAATTGCTCCATTGCCGAATTTGAAGCAGTATCCGGTTGTTGATTTCCGACTGTCTATACAGCCGGCGAAGTCCGAGTCGGTGTAACCGACTACGCCTGAGGTTGAGTTCGGACCGAAAAGAATGCTGTGGTCTTTTGTGCCAGCCAGATATTTGAACACATGCTTGACTGCGTTCCAATGCGATCGGCCAGGATTGTGCATAAATCTGCTAACGACTCCTACGGCATGAGAAATATCAGGCCGTGTCGCGACCATCAGGTACATAAGGGAGCCGACTGCCGGTGCATACGGTACCGACTTCATATCTTCCCCCTCCGGACCGGATGTCGGGCAGTCTCGTTGAGAGAGCCGAAGATTCATGGGGAGCGGGGTTGAAGCAGATTTGGCTGATTGCATGTTGAAGCGTTCCAAGACACGTCCGATATAGTCGGTCTGAGACAAAAAAAGATGTCGTTTATCGCGATGCCGACTAATCTTCATGCCAAGTATGTGTCGTGCCGGACCGAGGTCCTTCATGGCAAACTTCAACCGCAATTGCCGAATGAGATCGGCAAGTTCGCCTGCGTGGCGTCCAGAAATTAGCATGTCGTCCACGTAAATGATGAGGAAGATGGATGATCCATCTCGAGCTGTGTTGGTAAAAAGACAATGGTCCTCATCGCTTTTTGAGAAGCCGATCGATTGGATGAAGTCGTCGAACTTCTTGTACCATTGTCGCGGTGCCTGTTTGAGGCCGTATAGACTCTTCCTGAGTCGGCAGACTAGATGTTCTTGGCCAGTTGCCACGAAGCCTTTTGGCTGCTCCATATAAATTTCCTCTTCAAGATCACCATGGAGGAAGGCTGTTTTGACATCTAGCTGAATCAGCTCCAAGTTGTCGGTTGCCACTACGCCGAGTAGAAAACGAAGGGTTGTCATTTTCACCACTGGTGAAAAAATCTCGTCGAAGTCGACGCCATATTCTTGTCGGAAGCCCTTCGCAACTAATCTGGCCTTGTACTTTGGGGTGGTCGAATCAGACGTCTCTTTTAGTCGATAAACCCACTTGCAAGGAAGAGCACGTCGATTCTTAGGTAATTCGACCAGATCCCAAGTCTTGTTTGCCCGAATGGAGTGCATTTCCGACTCCATCGCCAGATGCCAGGTGGCTGAATCGACAGATGTCGATGCTTCTTCGTAAGACGTCGGTTCGCCGGCGTCGGTGAAGAAAATTCCAGGAGAATACCTCTCCGGAGGTTGCGACAGTCTCTCGGATCGTCGAGGTATGATTGGACTGGTCGTATCGGGTATCGAGGTCGGATGGTCCGAAAGCGAATTATTCTGCTGTGCCGAGTCAGAGTTGTCCGAGTCGGTAGTGTAAGGTTCAGCTACCCGTGAAGCTGACCGTGTGTTAAGAGCGGGGCCTTCTTGAAGGGTCGGCACATCGGAAAATGTTACCCTTCGGACTTCGATCGGTGTTTCGACTGATGGATTCATAGCCGACTCGTTGAACACAACGTCCGAACTTCGAACGATTTGTCTGCGTTCGGGGTCCCAGAGTCGGTATCCCATTTCGCCGTCTGATCCATATCCAAGGAAAATGCATTTCCTGGACCGAGGTGCAAGTTTTCGGCCATCATCTTTCGGAATAAGGGCGTACGCCTCGCATCCGAAGATCCTCAGCTTGTCGTAATTCGGCTTACTGCCGATCCATAGTTCCTGAGGAATTTGAAGTCCTAGAGGTTTGCTTGGCGACATATTGATTATGTGTACTGCCGTGAGTAGAGCCTCTGCCCAGAAGCCATCCGACAGTCCGGAGTGTTGGAGCATGGAAACTATCCGTTCTTGGATTGTCCGATTCATGCGTTCTGCAATCCCGTTTTGCTCCGGACTGTGTGGTGCCGTAAATTCACGTCGGATGCCGCGTTGTCGGCAGAATTTGACGAATTCTTCTGATTTGAACTCTCCCCCATTGTCGGTCCGAAAGCATTTCAGTTTTCGGTCAGTTTGATTTTCTACCATAGCGAGCCAATCGGAGAAGATCGAGAAGACACGATCTTTGGTGCGAATTGGATAAGCCCACACCTTTCGAGTCGAATCGTCAATAAAACTGACGAAGTAAGAGGCACCGCCGAGAGACTGATGCGGCATTGGGCCACAGACGTCCGAGTGGACTAAATCGAGAGGTCTCGTTTCTCTTGGTGCTGATGTCGGGTGTGATGCGGCTGCTTGTTTGCCATACTGGCAATGTTCGCAGAATTGATGGTCCGAGAAGGAGAGTTTAGGGATGTATCCGGCTCTAGATAGGTGCGTAATGCCGGCCTTGCTGAGGTGTCCTAATCTTCTGTGCCATAGTGATGACACAGGAATATCCACCAAAAACAGGTTACCCTCTCTGAGCGTAACATGTAACGGATACAGTGAGTGTATCTTGGGTCCTCTAGCAAGCAGGAGGTTCCCCCTGTGGAGTGTCCACCCTCCCGAAGAAAAACCGGCACGAATGCCGTCTTCATCTAGTTGTCCGACTGAGATCAATGGCCTTGAGAGCTCGGGTACATGTCGGACATTGTGAAGTACAAGTGTAGAGCCACCTGCAAGGTTGAGCTCTACTGTGCCGATTCCAATGATGTCACAGTGTTGCGAGTTGCCGACTCGAACTGAGTCGGAGTGACGGATCGTATATTGCCGAAATTGGGATCGATGAGGAGTCACGTGAAATGACGCGCCCGAATCTAAGAGCCATGTGCTCGATTCTTCAGTCGTGAGCAGAACTTCTGATCCGACTGGATTTTCGATTGATAGTATATTCGGGTCGTTTGGTAGCACATCAGCTGAGAAGCTGACGTAATTGATCTCCTCATGCCGGCCACTCTTCTTGTCTGATTTCTGAGACTTGTCGTTCTTGTTCTTGAGTGCGCGGCAGTCGGCTTTGATGTGTCCGGGTTTCTTGCAATAGTTGCAGATTCGATTATCCCGTGACTGGCTCCGTCTTCGCTGATTGTTCGGCTGCCGTGAGGAATCTCTTCCTCGTATGTTCGATCAGTCTGTCGAACCTTGTACTACATAAGCGTCGTCTGTTGAGTCTTTGGCGAAAGACTTTCTCCGAGCTGCTTCGGTCAGGATTGCGCTCGTGACTTCGGAGTATTTAACAGCCGTGGTTGACGCGTTGCACACGGTTGTGACGAAAGTTTCCCATGATGAGGGAAGGCTGCTCATGAGTATCATTGCTCTGAGTTCATCCTCGATTGCCGTCCCCTGAGATGAGATTTGGGAGCTTATGCTTTCGTACTCATTGAGATGTGCTTGAACCGAATCTGATTCTTTCATCCGCAAGTTGTAGAGGCGCCGGATCAGAAACATCTTCGTTGCAGCGACCTTCTTTTCGTAGGTGTCCGACAGTGTTTTCCACAGTTCGAATTCTGTCGTACACGATTGCACCGTAAAGTATACCGATTCCGATAGGTGCATCCGAATCGTGGCGCGGACGATTCTGTCCAGCTTCTGCCACTCAATTGGTTTGTATCCTTCTGGAGGTGCTTCATTTTCGATGGGATCGATTTGCCCCTTGACTATGAGATAGTCCTGCATTTGCTCCTTCCAGAAGTTGAAGTTCGATCCATCGAACTTTCGTAGACTCATTTCTGACGAGCCGGATGTTGATGTCATGACTCTGCCCTAAGTCGGCTACGAACTTTGGTGAAGTGCAGCGGTTTGGCCCACTCAGTGTCGTTCTAGCCGAAGTTGGACACAAGTGATGTTGATTACGGAGAATCGGGGATTTGGTTCGGATTGACTACCGACAACTGTCTTAGTCGAGTTGAACCTAGATTTAACGATCCGACAGTACTTCAAGCCGATTCGGTTTCGGTTGACTGCAACGGTGAGAGCAATGGAACCGACTGGTCCTTCCGATTATTGTCCAATCGAATGAAACACGAACTGGGGTTGTCCTTGAAGTCGTCGTTGTGCAGGAAGCCCACCTCAAGCAGTTACGATCAAGGAAGTAGAGTACAGCCGACTGGCTTACTCCGAGTGATGATCTAACGCAGCGAGATTCAAGCTTGTGTTTGCCTACTTTCTTCTCTGTTTTTTCAAATGACGCAGGAAACCGAATGCTTTGCAGACTAGGATGAAGCGAAAGGCCGAATACTGTGCAGGCTGTGATGACGGCCGACAGCGGGTTGAGGGACCTCGCTCTGATACCAAATGTTGAAGACAAGGCCGTCAATGCGGAAGATCAAGTAGCATTTGATTGGGGTTGAGTACCTGCGTATGATAGAATCGAAGATCGTGCACAGAGATAGAGAGAGAGAGAGAGAGAGGAGGCACAAAAGACTCTTTCTATTCAATAGAAACAATAATACAACCAACCTTACAAAAAGGTGACTAGGTCACTTTATATAGTGACAAACTTAGGGCAACTACCATTTATGCTAATTACACAAATGGCCCAAACTTGAGCTATACAAAGGGATAGTGTGAATACGTCCATTATACACTTGTATTCGACAGAAGGAAGCGTGGGAAAATCTATGAGAGATTTTCGCCGCCAACACGACCGCGAGGAAGCTTCAACTCCGCCAAGAGTTGAACAACATCCAACAAAGGGATATGTCCATCACAAACTACACCTTGAAGATTAAGGAGCTTTGTGATGCACTCGACTCAATAAGCATCAATGTGGAGGATGACGAAATGGTGCAAATATTTCTCAGCGGCCTTGCACCACGATTCGACGTGATCTGGACCGCCATACTAGCACGGGAGAATCCACCCTCCTTCTTCAATCTTCAATCTATGGTATTGGTCGAAGAGAATCATGTTCAAACAAGGAGCAATGCCTCGGAAGGCCACATGCTCTACACGCATTCGAATGGAGGAAGAGGACGCGGCCGAGCAAGAGGCCGATTCGGCCAAGGACGAGGTCCAACTTACGACAACAACTCCCAATTTCAGCAACAAGACAGAAGCCATCGAGGAACCTTCGGAAGAAGGGGGAGCTTCCATTCCAGTTCAAGTTGACAAAACTCGATCGAATGCAGATATTGCTGAAAAATCAGCCATCATGAAGAAGAGTGCCGGAAGAAGAAGCGCGAGTCGACTTCCACAAGCCGACAACTCACAAATTATGCCACTAACTCCGATTATGAAGACCTTGGCGGAATGTTCATGATGAGACATAGAGCAAATTCTATGTCAGCCTCTACTTCGACTAATGCCTCCGATCCAGAAGATGTATGGTTCGTCGACTCCGGTGCTTCGAACCATATGACGTCCCGTCAAGAATGGTTCTGAGACTTACGAGAACCAGATCGACCCGGTTATGTCGAGACCGGAGATGACACCACTCATCCTATTCGACATATTGGCAATGTCCCATTTGGGGAAGACGGCGAACAAACTTGCATAAAAAATGTATTACACGTACCCACCATAACGAAGAATTTGGTCTCGGTCGGCCAAATAGTGGAGCAAGGGATGCAAGTTTGATTCAACCAAGGTGGTTGCTTCATCGAGAAGGAAGGCCGACTCATCGCTTGGGGTCGACGGGAAGGTAGAATGTTTATCCTCGAGTCAAATGAGGTGAAATTGGCCATGTATGCAAAGGGCCTCAAACTCGACACCAACATAGAGCTATGGCATAAAGGAATCGACCATATCAATCTCAACAAACTCAAGGCGATGCAATCGAAAGGAGTCATCATCGGGCTCCCGACCTTCAAAGAGAAAGAGATTGAAGGAGTATGTGAAGCATGCCAATTCGGCAAGCAACATCGACACCCGTTCGCGAAGGAAAGGAACGCGAGCAAATGCCTATTGGACGTGGTCTAGTCGGATGTGTGGGGACTGGCATTGACGCCTACGTTCGGAGGATGTTGGTACTATGTTACCTTCATCGACGACTTCTCTAGATACACATGGATCTTTCCCATGAGGATGAAGAGTGAAGTGTTTACACACTTCCAAAAATTCAAAAGCGAAGTCAAAAAGACAACTGGGCGTCATGTACGATGTCTTCGGTTAGACGAAGGAAAGGAACACTTCTCCGATGCGTTCACGGCATACCTTCGACAAGAAGGAATTCAGCGAGAATTCACTTGCCGACACACACCGCAACAGAATAGTGTAGCCGAACGCAAGAATAGGCACATCCTCGAAGTAGCAAGGGCCATGCTAAATGAGAAGCATATGCCCAAGTCATATTGGGTAGACGCTGCAAATACCGCCGTCTACCTCATGAACCGGTGCACAACATCCGGAGTGCACGAGGTCACCCTGCACGAGAAATATTATGGGAAGAAGCCAGATCTATCCCATGTAAGGATATTCGGCTCCATTGCATACATGCACATTCCCGATGAGAAGCGGCAGAATCTTGACCCAAAATCAGAGAAGTGCATCCTCGTGGGGTACTCACTGGAGCAAAAAGGGTACAAGTGCTTCAACCCCTCTACTCGAAAGACTCGTGTAAGTTGGGATGTTGTCTTTGACGAATCGACACCATGGTACAAACCCAAGCCAACTCCTCTTGAACCATCTATGAACGACCTCAACAACACAGAAGACGATGATCAACTAAGGTCAATACTCGAAGAGAGTCCAATCTCAACCTGATTGAGCGGACCACAAGAGCCTCCGAGCAACCAAAGCACATCTCGGCCAAGTCCAAAGAGGGACAAAGGGAAGGCCAAAATGTCGGAATATGAAGACAATCACTTCGACGGCAACGAATCGACTCATTCACTCGATAGTGAGTTCGATGGCTTTGATGTGCCTCTTATGAGGTCACCCGGAGTTGAGAAAGCACTCACATCGGCAAATGAGAAACTCCGTCACTCCACCCGAGAGAAGAATCCGGTTAGCCGATTCGGCTACAACGACTATATGGCATACCACTATGCCTTTATGATGAAGATGGTGGCAATTCGAGAACCGGAGAGCTTTGCCGAAGCTGTTAAAGATCCGCGATGGGTCGAAGCGATGAACGAGGAGATACAAGCTCTCAGGAAGAATGAGACATGGGATCTCGTCCCTCACTCACCGCACAAGAAGGCAATCGGCTGTAGATGGATATACAAAGTGAAGTATAATGCCGACGGTTCCATCAACTGCTACAAAGCTTGACTCATAGCAAAGGGCTACGCACAAACACATGGTATCAACTATGAAGAGACCTTTTCCCCGGTGGCAAAGATGACAACCGTGCGAACCGTGATCTCACTTGCAATGGCGAAAGGGTGGCACCTCCACCAGATGGACGTCAAGAACATCTTTCTTCAAGGTGAATTAGAAGAGGAGGTGTACATGATACAACCACCCGGCCTTGAATCCAACATTCATTCGAAAGCCATCTGCTGACTCAAGAAGCCTCTCTACGGCCTTAAACAAGCACCACGTGCTTGGCACTTGAAGATAACACAATATCTTCATCGAATCGGCTTCCGAATGTCAAAATCCGACAATTATCTCTATCTAAGAAGCGATTCCGAAAGTCCGATCGTCATCATCCTATACGTGGATGATCTGGTCATTGGAGGTGAGCATCTAGTCGACATCAACAAGGTCAAATCCCTCCTTTCCAACAAATTTGAGATGACGAACATGAAAGAGCTCCATTACTTCCTTGGCATCGAGGTAATTCGGACTCCAGCCAAGATTATGATCTCCCAACGGTATTACATTCTCAACTTGTTATACAAGTTCGGGATGACTGACTGCAAGTTTGTGGCAACACCTCTAGACCGAAACCTCAAACTAGATGCCAATTCTGGCACCATAGAGTGTGAGCCAACTCACTTAGTCATGTAATCAGTAGCTACCAATATGAATTCTTTACCGCTTTCAGTTCTTGGAAGGGGACCCACTGCATCGATTCCCCATTTTTCAAAGGGAGCAAAAACCACAATAGGATGCAAAGGGCCTGCTTGAAGTTGTCTTCTTCTTGCCTTTTGACAAGCATCACACGACTTGCACCATTCATGTATATCTTTGTGAATAGAAGGCCATGTAAAACCTGTTAATAAAATTTTTCTCAACATGATATCATGAGAAAAATGCCCTCCACAAGCCTCCTCATGCATCTTTTGTAAGATCTCCACAATTTCCTCCTTAATAGGCACTCTTCATAAAACACCACCTTTGCCTTTATGATATAAGTCCTTATCCACCATTATATATTGGGATGCTCTCACCACCAATCGTTTCTTTGTGTAGAATTTAAACCTTTAGGAAAATCACCACCGTCAAGAAACTCACATACCTCCTCAAGAGATGTCGCATCTTTACACTCTTCCAAAATGCATATTGTCTCAAGTTTTAATTTCTTTAGTTGATCTTGAGCAAGTGCATCAGCCTCTTTGTTGTCCAAACGACTTACATGTTTCAATTGAACTTTATGGAAACACTTAATTAAAGTTAGTGTCTCCTTAAAAAACATACGCAAACCATCACTTTGACATTTCCACACTCCTTGAATTTGTTTGATTACCAAAAGAGAATCACCTTTTACGATCAATCTTCTAATATCCCTTGCCTTACAAATTCGAAGGCCATAGCACAAAGTGGCGTACTCTGCTTCATTGTTGGTATTGGCATTGGATAAAATAATACCCTCTGTGTGCACAATCTCTCCATTAGGGTCTCTAATAACGAGGCCTCCAACCGCTGAATGTGTCTCCTTACGAAACACTCCATCAAAGAATAACCTGAAAGCATCCTCCATATCTAGTTTAGGAAGCGCATCTCTTATCTTTGTCAATTCCTACTCACGAAGGTTTTCTCTAAAAGTGAGAAGATCCGCCAACTCCGCACGCATGGTAGACTCAAGCTTAACCTCAAAATCATATTCAACTAATTGGAGAGCCCATTTCATAATCCTAGCTGACACACTAACATGTTGGAGAATATACGGTAATAAGGGCATACTAGTGATGATTATGAAATGTTGGGAAATTAGAAAACTCCTAAACTTTTTGCATGCATAAATTAGTGTTAACATCCACTTCTCTATATCCATGAAAGTCTTTTCCACACCACTTATGGCTCTACTAATAAAGTAAATAGAATGCATAAGTTTATTATGAGGATCTTGTTGCATAAGAATAACACCAATAGCATGAGAACTAACACTAAGAGAAAGGAAGAACGTGGAGCTACTATTAGGAGGCTTAAGGATAGGAGCTTTCGATAATAGATCTCTTATTGTATCAAATTTTTCTACGAGAAAAGGATTCCACACAAAGACGTTGGTGCGTACGATGACTCTAAACGGATAAAGTACTTGGGCTAGCATATGGATAAACCTTTCAAAATAACGCACCTTTTGTACAAATGTTTCCAATGACTTAATATCTTTCGGGTAAGGTAGAGCTTCTAGTGCTTTAACCTTTGATGAATCCACCTTAATCCCTTGAAGAGATACCACATGACCAAGCATCACCACTTCTTTTTCACCAATGCGACGCTTATCGGGGTTGAGTTGTCCTTTGCACTCATCGAGTCTTTTGAAAGCTGCCCACACCTTCTCTAGATGATCAATCTTTTTGCTATATATAGCAAAATCATCTACAAAAACCCTTACAAACTTTCCAAAAAAGAGTTGAAATACATGAATAGCCAAACGATTAAAGGTAAAAACAACATTAGTTAATCCAAAAGGCATACACCTATATGCAAAACAACCCCAAGGAGTAATAAATGTGGTTTTTCTTTGGTCTTCTTTGGCGATTCTTATTTGAAAATAACCAGAATAACCATCGCAAATGGTGTATAGCTCGTGCCCAACAATCTCATCCAAAATCTCATCCTAGAAAGGAAGTGGAAAATGATCTCATTTGGTTGAAGCATTCAAGGGTTTGAAGTCAACACATACCCGCCATTTCCCATTCTTTTTTGGAACTACCACAACTGGTGACACCCACTCAGCATCCTCCATTGGGTAAATAAAACCTGCTCTTAACAATGCTTTAACTTCCTTTAAAAGAGCTTCCTTTTGTACCATACCTAACCGGCGAAGCTTTTTAGCAACCGGTACACTTCCTTCCTTTAAATTGATGTGATGCTTGATGACATCTACTCCTCTTATCTGCGAATAGTCATTTATGAATAATTTTGGAAACTCATAAAGAAGAGAAATAAACCTTTGACGCTCTTCTCCTTGGATATCTTCGGAAAACATCTTCTCTTTCTCCTCCAAGGTAATAATGCTGCTTTCTTCTCCAATGCCTCCTTCTTCGTCCTTAGACACCACGTAGGACGCATTTTCCTCCCAATCCGACGAGGATTCATCACTCGATAAGCTTTCCCTTTCTCGCTCGATGTTGTAGGAAGACGATTCTTTCTCCTTTTCACCTTTAATTACTCCTTGAAGATGCATGTCGTAAAAGATCTTGAACCCCTCTGATGGTGATAAGGTCATGATGCCATTACTCCAATCCTGGATCACTTTTAACTCTTGCATCCAAGGACTTCCTAATACTAAGGAATAAGATGGCCCTTTAAGAGGTATGACATGAAAATCCATGGAAATAGATATACCAAAACATTCGATCACTACATCCTCTATAATTCCCAAATAAGGAACCAAACCCCCATCAACTACAACTACTTTTGCCGAGGACTTCTTACAAATGGGAATTCCAATCTTAGTTACTAAAACCTCAGATATAAGGCTTATTCTAGCACCACTATCTACCAAGGCATCCTTAATTAAAAAACCTTTGATGGTTACCGGGATAGTTGGTCGAATATCCTTTCGATCTTTTACTTGCACAACTCCAGCATAATGTAACGTCTTTACGCTCTTTCGTATGCTCGATAGGCGTCCCCACTCCTTGCGTAGTGATGGAGAAAGTTGGAGAAGTTGTGGCCAAGTGATGCGTGGTCCACTAGAGATTAACTCTTGCTTGAGATCGAATGGTTCCACACCTTTCCCCATCGACATATCATCAATTTTTATCTTTCTTCGCAAATGTTTCTTTCTCGGTTCATCCTCCAAGTTAGTCTCCTTAGTCTTCTTCTTTTGTTGAGAGTTACTAGTCTCTCCTTCCGCTGTTATATTCTTTTGTGATTCCCTAATTCTCTTTATGGGTGCAACATCACATTCTTCATCTGTATCATACATAAAGTCAAGAAGATTTACATTAGGGGGAATTGTTAGAATTTGAGTTGAGATGTTTTCCCCTCCCGTCACTTGTGTGTTGAGCTAGTTAATATTATTGTTTTGATTGCCTTGTAGTTCGTGCATGCCTTGACCCCAACCACCTTGTCGTCGTGAAGGGCAGCGTGTTGATATGTGCCCCTCGACACCACATGTGTAGCACACAACCACTCTTCTTTCCCTTGGAGCATCTCGAGTTTGATTTACATTAAAATTCGCTTGCATTTGTTGGATTTGTCGAGTAACTTCATCCAAACGCCAATTTAATTGCTCCGAGAAATCCCCCTCTAATTTAGATGGAATAGATTCTTGCATTACAAAGGTATTAGATTGACATGTTGTTGGAAATGTCATAAAAACATTAGGAAACACTTGCCCACCATGCAATATCGATGATTGATTAGGAAACACTTACCAATGCTTCCTTACACGCATTGATCTCCAAAAGCCAATGTCCAGCTATCACTTCCAGGTTACCTTCTTCATCTTGCAAATCCCTTGTGGTACTTCACCATCAACAACTTTTTCTATAATATCTTCCATTTCATCTTGCACATATTCATCATCAACCACCATATCGCTTGTTGTATCAATAATTTCCTCAACATGATGTACATTGGCATCACCATCCATGGCATCACTTCTCATAACAATCTCCTTGGATTCGTCTTTCACATCATCATTCTTTATATCATGGTTGTCCTTATGAACTATATGGGGGAATTCCATATTCATCACCTCTTCTTCTTTGTCTCTGGAATCACCTTCATAGACATCATTATAACTCCAAAAATTAGAATAATGATGTGAGGGAACTTGTTGAATCGGACATTGCAAGTATGTTGGTTGTTGGCTCATGACCGATCCACAATTATTATAGCTTGGATTTATGGTATATGACGTCGATACTCCATATGCTTCACCGAATAATAGCTTCTTCAATTGTTGATCATAACTTTGACATACTCGAAGAAAATCATGGAAAGACCTTGGGTACTTCATATGCACTTCATATTGAAAATATTCATCCAGCCCCGCTTTGAATCTTTGCATCTTGAAGTATACATCTTCAACGCCTCCAACAAGTCGAATCCAAGTGGACCATATATCCAAAAATGTCTTCTCATACTCGAGGTAGCACACTGATGAAACCATACGGAATTGGAAAAGTTCTCTTGGTAGATCTATCGCATCGCGAACTCCATATCTTGCCATCAGTTTGATAATGAATCGGTAGATCCAACCATCAATGAGTGGATAACCGTTCCTCCCTTTATACGGAAAGGATTGGCTCTCCCTAGAGCGCCAAAATGATGAAGAGATAGAGAAAAATGATAGAGAAGAGAGGAGGAGGAAAAAAGAATGCTTCAATATATTAATAAGAAAAGAATACAATACTCTTATACTCTAAGAGTAACAAAAACCAAATAACTACTTAAATATAATATTAGACAAAAAAGTCTTTTCTTCTTCACCCTTTCTTCTACTAAGCTTCTTATAACCCTCTTATTCTTTCTCCCTTCTTCTTGTAGATAATCTATCCTCCCTCCTATTGCTAAGAATACCCTCGAACGCAAAGATCATGCAACCTCGGATGGGGTTTGCCACATCAAAGTCGGACTCTTCACTCTTCATCCGGAAAGGTCGAAATGGGTCGGTTAGTATTTTACTTTGCGTTGACGATTTTGTCATCGCCGATGCCGACCAAGAGGACATCGGCCGCGTCAAGTCCTAGCTAGTGGCATCGTTCGACATGAAGGACCTAGGGAACTTCATTACTTTCTCGGGATTGAAGTGATCCGCACCCGCGAAGGCATATTGATCAGCTACTGGCATTATGTGTTGAGTATGCTCTTCAAGTTCAAGATGACGGAGTGCAAATTCGTCCCAACTCCTCTTTGATGCAATCCAAAACGGTTCCGACAGATAGTTAGAAGCCTTATATACTAGACCATCACCCGACATGACCTCAACTATTCGGTCGTTTTGATCAGTTAGTTCATGTCGTAGCCGACCATAGAGCATCTTCGGTGCGTGCAACGAATACTCTGGTATGTTAGCAACACTAAGGACAGGGCTTGCTATATAGGACCGGTGTTTCCGAACAATTAGTCGGCTACATGGATGCCGATAGGGCCAGAAATGCGTTTTCACTTAGAAGTGCCACAATCACCTAGAACAATAAAAAGCAGCCAACAGTAGCACTGTCGAGCACCAAGGCCAAATATCGAGTAGCGATTGTCGTGACATGCGAAGCCATATGGCTCAAGAGGCTATTGAAGGATCTGTAGATGGAGGTGTCCGATCTGACGACGATCTAGGCGAATAGAATTGAGTGGAGATGAGAACGAGTGTACGATGTATTCCAGGGTGCCCTGTTGAGGGTGCATCCTGACATTAAAAAAGAATTCTTTTTTCGACCTCAGGCAAATTTGGAACACAAATCTTCCCATTACGGTAGAGCAAACCGTTAGCAATGTGGAAGTATTCCTTCGAGGATGTGGTGGTGTTTGTTCTAGACTCAACTCTTGCCCAATATTTCGCAAAATAACTGTCATCAGGATACTTTCCTCGTAGGTGATCATAAAGATATGATGTTATTTCAGTGAAATTAAGCATGTTAACATCACAGATGCGACTTAGTGCATTGGTGACAGTGTTCATGGAACCTTTACGATATCATATGGAAAAATCAAAGTCCTAGATGAGATCTGCCCATCCTACCTTACGACCTTTAAGGTCTTGTTGGTCATAAAAATATTATAAGGACTCGTGGTCCGTAGTTACTACAAAAAGATTTCAATAAAGATAATGGCACCATGTCTTGAGCGCATGAATAATTACAAATAATTACTTTTCTTCCATGGTATATTGACACTGAGCAGAATCAAGTTTCTTAGTCTTGAATGCTATTGGTTTACTGTCTTGATATAGGATGACACCTATAGCGTAATCACTTGCATCAGTTTCAACCTGAAAAGGTTTTGAAGGATTTAGTAAAAGAAGCGAAGGAGCCTTGCACACCAGGTCCTTGAGTTCCTTAAAGGAGAGGTCTAGTGTAGCATTCCACACAATAGGTTTTGTAGACTTACGCATTTGTCCTTTGAGAAGATCAATAAACGACATCATCAATTGGGAGTAATTACGAAGAGATTTTCGCAAAAACCCGACAAAACCAAGGAATGATCGAACTTCTCGAATATTCCGAAGAGTGGGCCAAAGTTTGATTTTCTCAATGCGACAACAATCAATTTCAACTTCTCGTTCGGTTATGTGATGTCCAAGATAAATAATTGATTTCTTCAAGAACTTGCATTTTGAGATCTATACGTAAAACTATTTGTCATGTAATGTTTGTAAAACAAAGTAGACATGTTTAGCACGTTCTTCTAATGTATGGCTATAAACTAGAATATCATCCAAGAAAATAATGACAAATTTTCCAAGTTGATCTCAGAAAATGTCATTCAGTTCTTGTTGAAATGTGGCCGGAGCGTGCTGGTCAAACCGAAAGGCTTAACAAAAAATTCATGATGCCCATAGAGCATATGAAATGCCGTTTTAGGAACATCTTCATGATGGTAGCCCGTACTGAGATCAAGTTTCGTAAAATACTCAGTTCCCTGGAGACGGTCAATTAGATCGTCAACCCGAGGCAATGTATATGAATTCTTGATCGTCACTTTATTCAAGTGTCGGTAATTAATACACATACAACATGTGCCCTCTTTCTTTTTTACCAAGAGAACAGGTGCACTCCATAGAGATTTACTATAATGTATATAAGTTATTCATAAATAGTCCTTGAGTTGCTTAGATACCTCATCCTCTTCGGATCAACTTAAGGGATAAGGAGGTATACTTATTGGTGCAACACCAAGTACAATATCTATGCGATGGTCTATATTACGTTTAGGAGGTAACCCATGTGGTAGTTCACCCGAAAAAACATCACAAAAATCATTTAGGATTTCATCGAGTTGTTGTTGTTCAAAATATGATCATTGACCCGAGACATTATCGATATTATAAACGTGAATGTTCGGATCAAGTACATAATAAAATAAAGAAGAACAAGACAACTCGGATTTTGATCGAGAGGAAACAATCGAAAGAGATTGTTTATTTACACATTGAATAAAATGAGTACAATCGTTCAGTACAAAGGAAATGTAATGGTGAACCCAATCAATAGACAAAGAAGAGTTTTTATTATAAAACCAGGGATAACCCAGTATTACATCAGTGGTACAAATATTCATTACATGGAAGTCTACTTCCTCTATTCGGATGTATGCGGACCGGCAGAGAACATGAGCATCGGAGTAAGCCGTTACTTTGTAACCCTCATCGATGACTTCACTCGGCACACTTGGGCGTGCTTGATCACAAAAAAGAGCGAAATCTTTGCGTGTTTCCTGAAGGTGACGAACCTTGCGGAAAGGGAAACTGGGCGAAAGATCAAGTGCCTAAGGTCCAATAGCGGGAAGGAGTACTTCCACGACCAGTTCTCGAGTTATCTACAAAAAGGAAGTAATTGGACGCGAATTCTCGTGTAGTTACACGCCCCAGTAGAACGGCGTGGCCAAGAGGAAGAATCAGACAGTAGATGAGGCGGCAAGGACAATGCTTGAAAAGAAGCATCTGTCGAAGATCTATTGGGCCAAAGCGATAAGAATAGCCATCTACCTCCAGAATCGGGCATCTACCAATGGAGGAGTGTCGCCACATGAGTTGTACTTCAAGAAGAAGCCGAACTTGGCACACTTGAGGGTCTTCAATAACATCACGTATGTGCATGTGCCAAAGGAGAAACTGAGGAAGCTAGACACCAGAGTCGAGAAGTGTATCTTGGTTGGCCTCTCGGACGAACAAAAGGGTTATAAGTGTTATAACCCTCGAACCAAACAATCTCGCAAAAGTCATGATGTTGTGTTCGACGAGTCCATGCCGTGGTACTTGCCTTCACCTCCAACCCCTGACGACTCCATTTCGATCTCTTACGAAGAGGTCAACGAGGCTGAAATGCCTCGGGACGAAGGAGACATCGGAGCTCTTGACGAAAGTTCGATCTCATTCAGGCTAAGTGGGCTAAATGAGCGACTTAGTCGGCATGACCAGTCAAACACAAAGCTAACAAGTAGTGGAGACTCGGCCATGCATTCCCCGCGGGAAGCCGAGGAGACGGTGGTTTACACGCAAAGAGAAGGGAAAGAAGACAATGTTGGAGTACGACATTGATAAAGACGAGTCGGATCAAAGCGTATCTGACTCTGAGAGTAACGAAGGCGGAACTTAGGAAACGAAGTCCGCGTCGGCCAAGAGGGCCTCAAAATCGGTTAATGAGCAATTAGGCCAATCTACCCGCCACAAGAACCCCGTGATGCGGTTCGGCTACAACGAGTACATGGCACATCATTATGCGGACATGACACGTGTGGCAGAAGTGTGTGATCTGGAGAGCTACACAGAAATGGTGAAGGACGCAAATTGGCATGCCACAATGGAGGAAGAGATGCACACATTAACGGAAAATGAAACCTGGGACTTGGTTGATGCATTGAAGGGTGTAAAGACGATTGGATGCAAGTGGGTGTACAAGGTCAAGAATAACATTGATGGCTCTTTCAACCGTTGTGAGGCCCAGTTAGTGGCGAAGGGATACACACAACGACACGACATCGATTATGATAAGACCTTTGCGCCGGTCGCGAAGATGACAACCATCCATTGTCCTGCTTGCGGTAGCCGTGGTAAAGGGCTGACATTTACATCAGATGGATGTAAAGAATGTGTTCCTGCAAGGGGAACTTGAGGAACAGGTGTACATGGTACAACCCCCCGTATTTCAGTTCAGAAAGAACACCTCGATGGTATGCGGACGGAAAAAGTCCCTCGACAGACTAAAACAAGCCCCGCACGCGTGGAATGTCAAGATCACGTAGCCCCTGCGTCGAAGTGATCCGCACCCCCAAAGGCATATTGATCAGCCAACAACATTACGTGTTGAGTATGCTCTTCAAGTTTGGGATAGCAGACTGTAAGTCCATCTCAAATCCTCTAGATAGAAACGTCAAGCTTCGTCGAGATTCGGGAAAGGCGTGCGACCCGACACAGTTCCAACATATTGTCGGCAACCTAATTTATTTGACGATCACTCGGCGGGATCTCAATTACCCAGTCATCCTGATCAGTCAATTTATGTCATAGCCCACAACGGAACACCTTCAGTGTGCACAAAGGATATTGCGCTATGTCCGCAACACTAAGGATAGGGCACTGCTATATCGGACCGGTATTGCCGCACTTCTTGTCAGCTACTCGGATTCCGATTGGGTCTGAAACGCCGATGATCGTAGATCCACATATGGGTTTGCTTTCTCACTTGGGAGCGCCGCGATCGCCTGGAGTAGTTGACAGTTGCACTGTGGAGCGCGAAGGCTGAGTATCGAGGAGTGGTTGTCACAACATGCGAAGCCATTTGGCTCAAGAGGCTACTCAAGGATTTGTAGGTGGAGGTGTCCGCTCCGACGACGATCTACTGCGACAACCTCAACAACATCCAACTTGCGAAGAACCCCGTCTTCCATGCCGGGACCAAGCATATTGAGATGCACTACCATTTTGTTTGCGCACATGTCCTCTCCAGTGAAGTCAAACTAGCATATATTCCAACTGATCAACAGATTGCCGACATCTTCACCAAGCCTCTTGGTCTCGACAAGTTGCAGCAATTCTCGGGTGCGCTTGGATGGCGGCACCTCAACGTACCGAACTTGAGGGGGAGAAAAGATCAGGCAAGGGAGTAGGAAAGGAGCGGAAGTGACCACGAAGCCGAGTTGGATGAAGAATTCGATTTTTGGTTAGTTGAAGAAGCCGAAGGCGGAAACAAGGGCCGCAATCGAAGGAAAGAGCTGGAGTCAGCTGAACAAGGAGGCAATGAAGCCAAGAGGGACAAGAAGGCCAAGACCAAGAAATGGTCTGATGTGGTTAAGGGCCTAAAGACAGGAAACAAATTGGAGTCAGCCGATTCGGGCAAGAGTAGAAACAAATCGAAGACAACCGATTCGGTTCAAATGTTTGATTCGGAGATGCCGAATCAATTGAAATGCCAAGCGGAGGAAAGGGCAACGGAAGAGGCGCCAACTCCGCGACAACAAGGGAGCTAAGAAAGGCCGCACGAGCAGACAAGCCGACCAAAAGGGACGAGGCGCACGGAAGCGAACGGGTCGAGGAGCGTGAGCGAGGCGTGAAGCCATGAGAAGCCGGAGCGAAGATCCAGAAGAGCAAGCGGAACCTCAAGTTGACCTCGAGGGGGAGTGTTGAGATGCAAGCTCAACATTGGGTGCATAAACTGGTGTGTAAACCAATGCGTAGATTGGGTATGGAAATCGGGTGCGCAATGAGAGGTCGTAGGGGTGCGTAAACCAGGAGGCTGTTGGATAGATATTCCGCCCAGGAATATATTTTGGGAGTAAGGGTATAGGCTCATTGATGAGCATTGAAGTATGAGTCAGTACTTCTATCAGTTCGTATGGACTTGTATAAAAGTGCTCTGTGACCACATCCTATGTACAGAGTTTTAGAGTATTATTTTTGAAATAGAGTTTTTTGTGTTCTCTCTCTCTGTCTCTCCCGTGTAAGCTGTGTTGATTAAGCTTTCCATTAAACCTTCCTCATCTTCCTTGTCTCTTTGTCTTTTGTATGTTGTTACCTGGTTGTGTCTATTAAGCTTCTGCACTTATTTTTTTATAGAACATTTACAATTACTTAAATGATGTGTATAGACCTCAAGGACATCAAGAATCTGACCTTTATGGTTAGCAACTTTTGTTCTGTTGTTGTGCCCTTTCCGTTGGAGCTTTCGACATTGCTCTTTTGTATGACCCTTCTTTTTGCAGAATATGCAAAAAGGATTTTGTCGCTTACAATCACGATCCATGAATTCGTTGGGTGTCTTGCATTTCCCAATGAATTGCGACTGCTTGGTCCCCAACGTTTCGTTGGGTTTGTTATGGTCCTTCTTCGAAGTGCGTTGATAGCGAAGAACTATTTCAATGGCCTCTTCAAAGGATTTGGAATCCGTATCGTCCACTATCAAGTGATAGTCCAAATTGGGGTTCTAGCATGGTGAACATAGTCTTCTAGCGAGGAAAACATCTTGCTAGAGAGGTTCATTAAAGCTTCTGCTACTTTAGTTTGAGATGGAGGTTGCAAAAATTGGCCCTTGAAAATTGTGACAAATTCTATCCAGGTATCGGGCAATTTTCCCAAAGTGTGGAGCCCATGCCACCAGGTGGCGGCCTTACCCCCTACTTCTCAGCCGACATATGCAAGCTTCGTACTATCTGGCTTGGGATAGAGCTCAAAAATTAGACTCTCATCGGCCCAACCACGTGAATATTGCTTCTTCAGTTCTTTCCTTTTTATCTCCTGTAAATGGTTTACGACAAACGATGGTTCACCCTGACGCTCATCGGGTCTATTAGTATCACATTGTAAACTAATGACACGTGCCTCGAGAGCACTATGAGATTGCCGAAGTTCGGACATATGATGCGTGGTTGAATTAAGGAAATTTTCTATTTGTATAAAATACAATTCAATGGGGATTGACCCAGGAGGATTTCCTTGAATTCGTTCCGCTTGAGCGGATGACATTGGGTCGTTATTATGAGCCATTAAATGATAATTTTTGGCAAAGAAAGAGGATAAGGTCAGACAAATAGTTATAACATTATGTTGTGATGTAAACATATCATGAGCAAACATTAATCGATATCATGATCTCATGTCAATACCCCTCTAGATGTATGAGATGAGGTTCAAGATCAGGTTACTATGGTAACACAAAGGTGTTTTAAAAACCATGGGGAATGTGGAAAACTCATTGGTTATGTGTCATAGAATATGATTCTATGATACATAGTTAATGTGTAGAGAGTAGTGGTGTGACTTCTGAGCTTTGAGTGTTCATACACTCTCAAGGGTGTGTTCACACATTAGACTCGGTTGAGCGTGATTCTCAACACGCCCCCTCAAGCTCAACTTTGGTCGGCTTGTCCGCTTCGGCTGGTACCCGGTTCGGACGGTATTCAGTTCTCTCTTGTTTGATGTCCCCTTCGGTTGATACCAGGTTTGGATGTACTCCCCCTCAAGCTTGGCAAGTCAGGGATCATCAATCCAAGGTCTGACATGAATTGCCGAAGCTTGTCGGCTCCTAGGGCTTTGGTGAAGATGTCGGTTGTCTGAAGATTCGTGTTGATGTGTTGAAGGTCGACATCTCCAGCTTGAACGCGCTCTCGAATGAAGTGATAGTGCACTTCGATATGCTTCATGCATGCGTGGAACACCGGGTTCCGAGCCAGATGAATATTGCTCATGTTGTCACAGTAAAGGGGAATCAGATCTTTGATGGTAACACCCAGATCTTTCAATATCCACATGAGCCATACGGCTTCACATGCAGCCACCGCCGTGCCCTTGTATTCGGCCTCTGTGCTCGAAATAGTGACGGTGGGTTGCTTTTTGCTACTCTAGGAGATGGCTCCACTTCTGAGGGCAAATATGAAACTAGAGGTTGATCGTCAATTGGCTTTGTAGCTGGCCCAGTTGGCATATGTGTACCCTTCGAGTTGAATTAGAGTGGCCAACTTATAGAGAATACCATAGTCTATCGTTCTACTCACATATCGTAGCACTCGCTTAGCACAATCCAAATGGATATCTTGTGGAGTTTGCATGAATTGGCTAAGGAGGTCGACCGGATAGCTCAGGTCGGGTCGAGCGAGCGTGAGGTGGATGAGACTACCAACAAGTTGTCAATAGAATGTTGGCTCACACTTTGTGGTGCCAGAATTGGCATCCAGTTTGAAGTTTTGATCGAGAGGGGTTGCCATAGATTTACACTCGGTCATCCCGAACTTGTATAACAAGTTGAGTATGTAGTGCCGTTGAGAGATCATTACTCCAGTTGGAGTCCGGATTAGCTCAATGCCAAGGAAGTAATGGAACTCTTTCCTGTCCATCATCACGAATTTGCTGGAGAGGAGAGACTTGACCTTGTTGATGTCGACTAGATGCTCACCTCCAATGACCAGATCATCCACGTATAGGATGATGGCAATCAGACTTCCAGAATCGCTTCTTACATAGAGAGAATTGTTGGATTTGGACATTTGGAAGCCGATTCGATGAAGATAGTGTTATCTTCAAGTGCCAAGCATGTGGTGCTTGTTTAAGGTCGTAGAGAGGCTTCTTGAGCTGGCACATGACTTTTGAATGAATATTGGATTCGAAGCCGGGTGGTTGTACCATGTACACCTCCTCTTCTAATTCTCCTTGAAGAAAGGAGTTCTTGACATCCATCTGGTGGAGGTGCCACCCATTCGCTGCAGCAAGCACTATCACGATCTGCACGGTTGTCATCTTTGCCATCGGGGCAAAGGTCTCTTCATAGTCGACTCCCTGTGTTTGTGTGTAGCCCTTTGCTACGAGTCGAGCTTTGTAGCAATTGACGGAACCGTCGGCATTATACTTCACTTTGTATATCCATCTACAACCGATTGCCTTCTTGTGTGGTGAGTGAGGGACGAGATCCCATGTCTCGTTCTTACTAAGAGTTTGCATCTCCTCATTCATAGCTTCGACCCATCGAGGATCTTTAGCGGCTTCAGCAAAGCTCATCGGTTTTGACGGTATTCGGTTCTCTCTTGTTTGGTGTCCGCTTCAGATGATACCTGGTTTGGACGTAGAGCACAACACACGCAGATGGGCTAGATCGAGCTACCAAACCACTCTAATACCATGTAAAGAATCGATGGTGATTCTTGTGTCGCGGAATAGGTTAGAGATGTGTATTATGTGTGTGAGAGAGAGAGAGAGAGGAGAGGAGAGAAACATAAGATAGATAATAGAAAAAAATACTCAAGAAGATTGTATATTACAAAGGAGATTAACCGACATGTTACAAAGTAGGAGGAGAGTGCTTTATATAGTCACTCTCTCTATTCATTAACTACCAAAGCTCATGAGTCATGGGGAATTTGGAAACTCATTAGTTATGTGTCATAGAATATGATTCTATGATACATAGTTAATGTGTAGAGAGTAGTGGTGTGACTTTTGACCTTTGAGTGTGCATACACTCTCAAGGATGTGTTTACACATTAGACTATGTTGAGCTTGATTCTCAACACAAAACAATGCTCTAAAACTCTATTCAAGTCCATACGGACTGACTCAAATACTGACACATAATTCAATGCTCATCAATGAGCCTACACACTAACTCCCAAAATATATTCCTTTGCGGAATATCTATCCAACGGCCTCCCGGTTTACGCACCGCTACGACGTCTCGTTGCGCAATCGGTTTACGCACCTAGTCTACCCATTGGTTTACGCACCCAATGTTGAGCTTGTACCTCAACACTCCCCCTCAAGCTCAGCTTGAGGTTCCGCCTGCTCCTGTAGATCCTCGCTTCACGCCTCGCTCGCGTTGCTCGACCCGTTAGATTCCACGTGCCTCGACCCTTTCAGTCGGCTTGTCTACTCGTGCGGCCTTGCTCAGCTCCCTTGCTATCATGGTGCTGGCGCCTCTTTTGCGCCCTTTCCTCTGCTTGGCCTTCAGTTGATTTGGGGATGCTGAATTGAACATTTGAACCGAATCAACTGTCTCCGATTCGTTTCCGCTCTTGACAGAATTGACTGTCTCCAATTCATCATCTGTCTTCAGGCCCGTAACCACATCAGACCATGTCTTGGTCTTGGCCATCTCGCCCTTCTTGGCTTCAACTCCCTCTTGTTTGGCCAACTCTGTGTTTCTGGGCTTCTTCAGCCGACCCGAAATCGAATTCTTCATCCAACTCAGCTTCGCTGTCACATCCGCTCGCTCCTTTCATGCTCCCTTTCCCGATCTATTCTCCCCCTCAAGTTTCGCACGTCGCGGTGCCACAAACCAAGCGCACCCGAGATTTGTCACAACTTGTCGAGACCAAGGGGCTTGGTGATGATGTCGACAGTCTTCCGTGTTGGCATAAAAGGCCAACTCCTTCCAAGTTGTATCCGTCCAGGTGTGAACTCATCAATAAGTTAGGGCTTAGTATATAAGTGAATTCCTAACATTGTATAGAGTGATGAGTAACAAAGAGACAAAGAGTATGTGCATTGTATCAGAGTGAGAGAGTGAGAACGTGTAAAGAAACAACGTACAGAAGCAAGTTAAAAATCTATTACAAACCAATAATAGTTCTTTGTAATACTTTGTACATTGTATATGTTTAGGGAACACTTTTATACAAGTCCATACGGACTGACAAAAGTATGGTGTACTTCAATGCTCACACGAGCGTGTGACACTAACTACGAGACATTAACTACCTAGTAGCCTCGGCTACTACTATGCTTCCGGTTACTGATGGATCCGGCTAACCGGCTCACTTGCTCACTGGCTCACTGATCCGGCTCATCGATCTGGCTCATCCTTCCGGATCATATTCAGCTGATCCGGATCCGGTTGAGCTTGCCGCTCAACACTCCCCCTCAAGCTCAACTTGAGGTCGGATCGTAGTGTAAGTCTCCATGCCAGCCGGTCCTTCCACCCGGCTCCTTCTGGCATCACTCTGCTTCGCTCGTGCTCCTCGTCCAGTCCGGTCCTGTTTGCTGCGACCCTTCTGTTTCTGCGCACCTCGACCTCCTCAGTCGGCTTGTCAGCTCAACAAGCCCAAATTAGCTCCCTCACTGCTGTGACTTCGGCGCTTATCGATTCGCCGATTCCTTCGTGTTGGCGTTAACTTTTGCTGCCTTCTTGTCCTCTTGGCCTTGAATTGATCCGATTCTTCTGAATCCATCTGCTGAACCGAATCAACTGTCTTCTATTCGTTCCAGCTCTTGTCTGAATCGGTCACTCCCGATTCGTCTTCAGGTTCTAGGCCCTTCACCACATTGGACCATGTCCGGGTCTTGTCCTTCTTCTTCCGATCGGCTCTGTCCTTCTTGACCATGTCACCGTTGTCGCTTGTTCCGACTTGTTCGGATGTGTCAACTTCCTTTGTTGACTCGGCTCCTTTCTTCTTCTTGTCTCTCCCTCTTTCGGTTCTTCCCTCACCGGCGCAATCAACAGTTTCTTTGCCTTTGCCCATTCCAGTGTCTTTGCCCGTTCTCCCCCACAAGTGTGGCTCGTCGAGATACTGAACACCAAGAATTTCGGTGAAGTGGTGCAACTTGTCCGATCTAAGTGGCTTCGTGAAGATGTCGGCAACATGCCGATCCATATGAACATACCGAAGTTCGACTTCACCGCTCAGGACCCGCTCACGCACGAAGTGGTAATGAACTTCTATGTGCTTTGTCCGAGCATGGAACACGGGGTTCTTGGTGAGTTGCATGCTGCTTATGTTGTCACAATAGATCAGGATCGGGGTCGGCACCTCGATTCGCAGGTCTTGCAGCAGTCACCGAAGCCAAATGGCTTCACAATTGGCAATGATAATGCCCCGTTATTCAGACTCAGTGCTTGAAAGGGCCACTGTTGGTTGCTTTCTGCTGCTCCACGCAACAAGCGCGCTACACGGGGAAAACATATAGCCGGAGGTGGATTGGCGATCCGATGAATCGCCGGCCCAGTCGACATCGGTGTACCCGACTAGCTCTTCGGTTATACCATGCCGGTATAACAGTCCCTGTTCCTTCGTGCCGCTTCTGACAATTTGTCGGAACCGCTTCTCATCGTAGGCCAGTCTGGAGTCGGGACGGAGCTTCTAGTTCCAGTCCAGGGGTGTGGAGATCGGGCGGCATTCCTTCATGCCGAACTTGAACAACATATTCAACACCTAGTGTCTTTGTGAGAGCAATATGCCGTCGGGGGTTTGGATCACCTCGATCCCAAGGAAATAGTGAAGGTCCCCCAAGTCCTTCATCTCAAATGCGTCCGATAGCTGGGTCTTGACTCGGTTGATTTCATCGAATCCGGGTCCGGTGATGACCAGATCATCAACATACAACAAGATGCAAACCGGACCGTCCGGACCTTGCCGAATGAACAACGAAGAGTCAGACCCTGAGGCCGCAAACCCCATCTTACGCAACCGGTGTGTGATCTTGGCATTCAAAGCTCGGGGGGCTTGCTTCAGGCCATAAAGTGACTTCTTCAAGCGGCATACCACTGACTTGTTCATCCCTGGCTGGAAACCGGGGGGTTGGGTCATAAAGACCTCTTCTTCAAGATCGCCTTGAAGAAATGCATTGTTCACGTCCATCTGGTGAAGATGCCACCCCCTTGCTGCAGCAACTGCTAGCATCACACGAACCGTAGTCATCTTCGCTACCAGAGCGAAGGTTTCGTCGTAGTCGATTCCTTGGGTTTGCGAGTATCCCTTCGCCACCAACCGGGCCTTGTACTGGTTAACCGAACCATCAACATTGTACTTTAACTTGTACACCCACTTACATCCGATCGGTTTACAGTGTCAGAGAGGGTCAACTAGGTCCCATGTGTCGTTGGCATCAAGTGCCCCCATTTCTTCCTCCATAACGGCACGCCAATTTGCGTCTCTTGCCGCGTCTACGTTGTTCTCCGGCTCATGCACTTCCGCCACCTTGGTCATGTACGCATAGTGATGCGCCATGTACTCATTGTACCCATACCGCTTCACGGGGTTCTTCTGGCGGGAAGATCGACGTAACTTATCGTTACCCGGTTTGAGGCCCTTCTTGGCCGGTTCAGACTTCATTCTCGAAGATCCACCTTCATTCTTTCCGGAATCAGATTCGCTCCGATCCATCTCAACGTTGCCGGTTTCGTATTCCAACATCTTCTTCTTCCCCTTCTCTTTGCGCGTGAACCATCTCCTCGGTTCCTTGCGCGGGGAGAGCACGACACAGTCTCCATTACTCGCCGGTTCCTCATTCGACTGGTAATCCCGACGCAACCGCTCATTCGGTCCACTTAGCCGTAATGAGATCGAACTCTCGTCTAGACTGCCGAAGTTTTCATCTTCTACTTGAACCTCCTCGGGGTCACTAACCTCATCTTCCGGTATCGGGTCGGGGTCAGAAGTCGGAGCCGGTAAGGCATACCATGATGCCGTCTCATCAAACTCAACATCCCGGCTAACTCGGACCTGCTTTGTCCGGGGGTTATAACACTTATGCCCCTTTTGCTCATGCGAGTAACTGACCAGGATGCATTTCTCTGACTTTGCATCCAACTTCCTCCGCTTCTCACCTGGCACATGCACATATGCAATGCTACCAAATGTCCGAAGGTGTCTCAAATTAGGCTTGCGCCCGAAATACAACTCATGCGCAGACACCTTGTCACCGATCCGGTTTTGGATTTAGACGTTCTTTCGGACCGCCTCAGCCCAATAGAAATGGGGCATGCTCTTCTCCTCCAGCATTGCCCTTGCCCCATCGACAATCGTCCGGTTCTTCCTTTCGGCCACACCATTTTGCTCCGGTGTGTATATGCAGTTGAACTCTCTCTGAATTCCTTTTTGTTGCAGATAATTGTTGAATTGGCTGGAAAAATATTCTGTTCCGCCATATGATCGCAGGCACTTGATCTTCCTCTCCGTTTCCTGTTCAACCAAGCTTTGCAGGTTCCGGAAACACTCGAAGACTTTGTTCTTCCGTTCAATGAGGTAGATCCATGTGTGCCGGCCGTAGTCGTCAATGAAGGAGATGAAGTATCGACTCCCGCCAAGAATAACGTTCTGTGTCGGTCCCCATACATCCGAATGAATAAGGTCGAGTTTGTTACGACGATGGTTTCGTTCGGTGCGAATGGAAGCCGGTGTTGCTTCCCAAGTTGGCATGGTTCACATATTTGGGCCTTCCAGCTATTGAACTTGTGCCAGAGATCAATATCTAATTCAATCTTTTGTCCTTTGGTGAACAAAGCGGTGCCAACGTCATTGGTGTCGAGGATGAACATCCTCCCATCTCGGCGCCCTTGCGCAATAATCTGGCCCTCTTCCTCTGTGAAGCACTAAAGCGTAAACCGCACCTGCATCCCCTGGTCAACGATCTGACCGACTGACACCAGGTTCTTCATGATAGTCGGAACGTGTAATACGTTCATAAGCTTCCCCATATGTCCAACGTGGCTCAAAGGGACTTCTCCGACATGCAAAATTGGGTGAGGAGTGTCATCTCCGGTTTCGACGACTCTCGGTTGTTCCGGTTTCTCCAAGAAAGAGAACCACTCTTTGTGGCTTGTCATGTGATTCGACGCACCTGAATCAACGTACCAGACTTCCTCTGATTTGGAAATGGTTTTCTTCATCGAGTTAGCCTCGTGTTTCATCACCAAGACTGGCGCTTTATCGACTTTTCCGGTTTTGGATCCTCCCGATCCTTCTGCGTAGTGCGAGTGTTGCCGATTCTCTCTACTGGCCTTGCCGGATCCGGATCTGTCTGAATCGGCAAACTTCTTCCAGCACTCGCTTTCTTTATGGCCCTTTTTACCCTAGTACCAGCTTTCCGTGTCGGCCTTTGCTTGCCGGCCTTCGACGCCACCTTGACTCCCCCTACTTGTGGAGGGCCTGGAACTGTTGTCGGCACGTTCTCTGTGCCTTCGGTCCCGCTCTTGCCGGCCGCTACCATTGTGAGCCGAGCCGCCTCGTCTACCATGCCCACAGGGCCGATCCGCCTACGTGTACAACATCCGGCTGTCGGTGGGTGCACTTATTGACACACTGGCGTGGTTCTCCTCTACAAGGAGCATCGACTGTAAGTCGAAAAATGACGGCGTATTCTCCCTTGTATACACAACAGTTCGGAACGCTTCGAACTTCGACGCGAAACCTCCGAGACAGATTTGCACATCGATGGAGGCCAGAGAGTCGCAAATGTCCTTGATTTTGGAGGCGTAGTCTGCCATCGACAAGTCGCGTTGTCGTAGGTTGCTCAGCTCCTGTCGGAGTTGAACCTTCCTGGCTGTAGTGCTTGTGGCGAAAATTTTCTTCAGATTTCCCCAAGCATCTTTCAGCATTCTTGCATCCCGAATGTAGCTTAGGAGTTGTTCGCCCCCACACGACGTGGAGCAACACAATACTCTGCTCGCCGACTGTTCCCACGCAGGGAAATCTCTGTGTGTCGATTCGGGTGTTGTGTCATTTGCTCCGTCGACATAGTTGCAGTAACCGTGCCCGAGCAGGTACTGGTGCATCTTGTAGGACCAAGACGCATAGTTGTTTCTGTTGAGCTTCTCCGTCGGAAGCGAGCTAGCTGTGCCTCTATCCATCAGTTTTACCTGTTCTTCTTGGTTGGTTTTCCTTTCAAGCTATGTCGGCTATAGAGGTTCTCAACCCTCGCACTCTGATACCATGTAAAGAATAGCGTGTAGAAGCAAGTTAAAAATCTATTACAAAACAATAATAGTTCTTTGTAATACTTTGTACATCGTATGTGTTCAGTGAACACTTTTATACAAGTCCATAGGGACTGACAAAAGTATGGTGTACTTCAATGCTCACACGAGTGTCTGACACTAACTACGAGACATTAACTACCTAGTAGCCTCGATTGCTAGTAGGGTTCTGGTTACTGATGGATCCGGCTAACTAACTCACTTGCTCACAGGCCCACTTGCTCACCGACTCACCGATCCGGCTCAGGCTTATTCAACCGATCCGGATCCGGTTGAGCTTGCCGCTCAACAAAATGAAGCAATAAAGCTTTCCATTAGAGCTTGCACTATGTAAGCCCACGCCCATTCTATTTTTTCTGTCTGCGTTGTTTGTTGTTCAGAACCAACAACAGATCCACACACGTTTCCGCAAACCGCACTCGTTACCAACAACTGGTATCAGAGCGAATGTTTGTTGTTCGACGGCAATAGACAAACAGAAGAAGCTGAAAGAAAAGTCCAGGTCAGAAATCTCAAGTTCACAAACAGAATATGGCTGCAACATCCGGATTAGGAGTTGAAATCAGCAAATTTGACGGCAAAAACTTTGCCTTGTGGAAGGAGATGATGTAGGATGTGCTGATCATTCAAAGACAGGTCGAAGCCATTTGGCACAGTGAAAAACCTGCTTCAATGACAACCGAGGAGTGGAGATCAACGAACGAAATCGCATGCTCCACCATCCGAATGCATCTGGCCGAAAACGTCTATTTCAGCATGGCGAAAAAGATGACAACGTTCTCATTGTGGGAGAAGCTACAAGCTGTTTATGAAAAGAAGTTCTCATCTTCGAAACTGATTTTGATCAAAAAACTGTTCAACATGAAGATGAGAGGGACCGATCTGGAAACCTCCCACGTCAACACCTTCAGTCGGGTGTTGTTTGAGCTCTCGTCACAAGGGATCAACTTCGAAGAAGAAGTGAAAGCCCTTGCCGTCCTATTGAGCTTGCCGACGAGTTGGGAGGTATTCTACACGACATATGCCAATAGCCGATCAATCCTAAACTTGGACGAAACAATTGGCCAAGTCCTCACAGAGGATATCAGGCGAAAATCGATGGGACTAACCTTTGATGAGTCGGCAGAAGCCCATCACTCGACCGAGTTGTTTGACCAACAAAGTCAAACGAAAGAACAAGCCGACAGAACTGATCGACGCTACAACCGATTGAAAACAAGGGGTGACCGACAACGGTCGAAGTTGAAAACGGGCCGATCACGCGAGTACTGCACACATTGCAGGAAAGCTGGTCACAATGTTTCCGACTGCTGGTCATTAAAAAGAAAAGAGAGCGTTTGGCGATCCGAGTGGAATCGGGGACATTCCAACTCGAACCTCTCTCCAGTCCACAACCAGATCAACGTTGCCGACACCCGATCTGGAGAAATCCTCTCCTTAGAGGACTCAATGATCGGAGAAGTCCTCTACGGTGCACAAGTTGCACGTACATGGCTACTAGACTCTGGCGCCACATTTCACGTGACGCCCAACATTGAATGGTTCTCGAACTATTCAGCTGACGCCAGCAACATAGTCCGACTAGGAAATGGGCAGGAATGCAAGATAGCCGGAACTAGGGAGGTTCCCATCAGATTGCCAAATGGCAACACAATAACCCTGCACCGAGTTCGGCACGTACTCGATCTAAAGAGGAGTCTGGTCTCCATCGGCATGTTAGCCGAAGAAGAGTATCGAACGACTCTACACGAGTCGACATGGGTGATCAACCGAGGAAACCTCAAAATCAGTAGTGGGCACAAGTATAGTAATCTATACCCATTGATGGTGATCAACCCTGAAGGGGACATGAATGTAGCCTAGAAAACCGACCCGAACCTATGGCATGGCCGACTTGGCCACATGTCTCAAGCCGGACTTGATCGGCTGATGTCAGTCGACTACATCCCAAAACTCCAGGCAAAGACAAACTTTTGCAAGCATTGTCGATATGGGAAACAGACCCGAAGTCCGCACTCTCTCCACTACGAGTTGGTACGACAGCCCCTAGAGCTCGTGCACACAGACATATGTGAGCCCATGCCAGAGCGATCACTAGGAGGCTCCCGATACTTCATCACATTCGTAGATGATTGTATGTGGAAAGTCAGGGCATACTCCATCAAGTCCAAAGTGAAGCGCTAGAGTTCTTCACTTAATGGATATCTAAACTGGAGAACCGGTCGGGATACCGAGTGAAGACACTCTGATCCGACAACGGAGGTGAATACACCTCTAGAGCCTTTAAATAGTACATGTCCGGAAAAGGGATCTGACACCAAAAGACCATTCCCTACACACCAATGCAAAATGGAGTGGTAGAAAGGATCAACAGGATGATCCAGGAGAGGGTGACAGCAATGCTCCAGCAAGCCGGACTGAACCTGGAATTCTGGGCCGAGGCTTTGCAGACGGCAGTGTACCTGATCAATTTGGCGCCGTCAAGAGCAATCAGGCTCAATGTGCCACATGCACTATGGTTAGGCAAACAACCGACCTACAATAGGCTCCGTATATTCGGATGCGAAATCTACGCATTCATCCCCAGGGACAAAAGGATGAAGTTGGCACCCCATGCAACAAAGTGCATATTTCTCGGTTATGGAACCGATGGGGACTTCGGCTACCGGCTATGGGACCCTTCGAACTGGAAATTGATCCGGAGCACCGACGTAGTCTTTAGTGAAGACTCTCTCTTCTCTCAGTGGAACCAACAGAAAACAATTGGTAAGAAGGTATCCTTCGAAGATGACAACACTGTCGTAGAAGGACCGACATCCCAGGCCGAATCAGAGACTCGACAAATAGTCAAACTCCAACAAGCTACCAACTTCCCTGCCAACATCGAATCGGCAAGAAGTCCTATCGTCGAACTCAAAGACACACCCGAATCGACCAGGATCGATAAAGGCAAAGTCACCAAGAGACAAGTTAGAAAAGAGTTGACAACAACCACAGGGGAGGACAACTAGACACCGTCGAAATCCCAATCTAGGGGCGGGACACCTAACAATACTCCTGATACAGATGGTTCAACTAATACCGATTGACCAACAGAGCTGATCGAAGGATCCGAACCAAACATCTCGGCACATAGGAGATTTGGACGAGCTCGAAGGCAAACAAAGTTCTACCAACCGGGCCTCGACTACGTCAACTACACCGATGCAGGTGAACCAAGCACCTATGAAGAAGTTATGGCCACACTGGACGCGGAAACATGGCTATAGCCATGAAATCCAAAAATTGACTCGATTCATCAGAATCAAACATGGGAGTTGGTCGAACTACCAGCTAGAAGGAAGCCGCTACCTTGCAAATGGGTTTTCTGATACAAGTATGTATCCGACTCAGAGAAACCCAAGTACAAAGCTTGGCTTGTTGCGAAAGGATTCAAATAGGAATACGAGGTCGACTACAACGAGATATTCTCACCAGTAGGCAAAATGACAAGCCTCCGACTCCTAGTAGGAGTCGTGGCGACAGAAGATCTAGAGCTCGAGCAAATGGACGTAAAGACGACATTCCTGCATGGAGATCTGGCAGAAGACATATACATGTCTCAACCGGCAGGTTTCACAGTGACGGGGGAGAAAAATCACCTTGTATTTCGACTAAAGAAAACTCTATATGGCCTAAAACAAGTCGAGAATGTGGTACCAAAAGTTTGACTCCTACATACGACAGCTTGGATACAACAGAACAAACTCCGACCCATGCATGTATGTTCGGCAACTGGCTGACGAGTCAAGGATCTAACTGATCCTATACGTCGCTGAAATGTTGATTGCAGGAAGCAATCAAGTAGAGATCGGTAAGCTGAAGCGGAGCCTTCACGCAAAGTTCACGATGAAGGAACTCGGACAAGCCCGACACATACTGGGCATGAGGATAGACCGAAATCAGACAACCAAAACTCTCCGACGTCGATTGGACGATCAGACAGAGACTTTCCTTTGACGGGAGAGAACTTAATGGAAAGATACCCTATGCATCGGCAGTAGGAAGTATCATGTACGCAATGGTGGCGACCCGACTCAACCTAGCCTATGCCATAGGGGTGGTCAGCCGGTACATGTCAAACCCAAGAAAGAAGCATTGGGAGGCCGTCAAGCACATCCTTAGGTATCTAAAAGGAACCCTGGATGCACAGCTGACTTTTGAAGTGACAACCTCAGCCGAAGTCAAAGCCTACACCTATTCCGACTATGCCGGAAATGCAGGTAATCGGAAATCGACATAAGGCGACATCTTCACCTATGGTGGCGGTGCGATATCATGGAGGTCAAAACTTCAAGAGTGCACGACTCTGTCTAGCACAGAAGATGAGTACATAGTAGCATCGGAAGCAGTGAAGCATGGGAAGTAGTGAAGGAAGCAATCTGGTTGCTGTTACCGTCTGGCAAGAAGGCTTAAGGAGGTCCAAACCAGAGTGTGAAAGGAATAGTTTATTCGGGAACTATTGTAATTAGTAGTCTTAATATATATATTAATATATGAGAAGAAGTGGACGGACGGACCGGAATCGGTATGCCGATCCGGATCTGGACCGATCCCGAAAAGGTGCTGGTTGGCACCGTTTTGTATTTCGCACCGGAGACCTATATAAAGGCCTGGTTACAATGTAATCGAGAGTGGATAATTAATAGAGCTTATTGTCTTAATCTGCCAGTGTTGATTACCGTTCTGTATTCATTGTTATATCTTACGCGTGTTAATTACGGATTGCTAAGTATCCAATTAAAGTCTAATTAAACGTTGTGTCGTAAGTCATCCTGTCGTAACACCCCTTTGGTGAAGTGTCTTAAGTGGACACCCTGTGTTAGGTTGTTGTTCGGCCTCTAGGATTAACACGGTTTTTGGCGCCCACGATTCCTGCACAATCGCAGTGAACAACGGCGGGAATGGATGACTAGGCCAACATACGACCTGGTTACAGAGAGAGCACGAAGACTTGCTGAACGGAGAAGGTGGCGAGAGGCTTTCCAACAAGCAGCGGAAGAAATCCGAACGGATCGATCATTTTCCAAAGTGATCCGGAAAGTGGCGGAGGAGTCGCTCCGTCTGCAACAAAACGCCTAACCGGACGAAGGAAGCAGCCTAAGCAGTCTCCGGGAAGCGGAATCCCTTCTCCAGGCCTTGGCCGGAAGAGACGGCGAATCCGAAGCATTTTCAGCGCTGGAATCGGATTCGGAAGAGGGTTACAACGCGCACACGAACTATCGTAGAAGTAACGACACCCCAGGAGGACCGGAGGACGAGGAGTCAGATATAGTACCGACATTGGAACCAGAGTTGGCAGACCAGGAACCTCCGACACTAGACGTGGAGCAACCTCCGGAGACGGAAGAAGACAAAGAAAGACCTCCGACACTGGAAGTCGAGCCGGCACCACCAAGGGAAGACTGGCAAAGAACTCCGACGCCGGCGAAACAGAAGGAAAGACCATTGACACCACCAGCCCGCGTACCAATACCGGACGACGACATGCCATTCTAGTACTCCAAGTATAGGGATGACCTGGACACGGAGGCTCATGTTCACGCGTTTCAGCAAACGTGGGAGGCGAATCATGTGTCACAACGGTTAACCGGGGCCGAAGAGGAACAATCTAAGATAGCCGAATTCGGCGTGACATTGGAAGGACCGGCCGCCAGATGGCACCGGACGCAGGACCCCAGCACCATCACCACCTTTGCGGAGCTAAAAGATAAATTCTTGCACTTCTTTCAGAAGGAGGTGGACCAAAGAGAAATGGTGGGCCTATTTTATTCCATCCGGCAGGACCCCGGGGAGAGCATTCCGTAGTTTGTCATCCGGTTTCAACGGATGCACAGTTAGCTTACCCACGCACCCCCGGAGGAAGAAACACGGGCTATATTTTTAGCCACACTCCGGGAACCTCTACGAACGGTATGCACGGTCATCGACTTTCGCACCGTCGACCAAGTCATCGACCGGGTTAGAGAAATGGAAAAAACGAGCTCTTGGCTAACAATGGGAACTCTCCAACGAGCGTTACCAACCGATGAGGATCTCCGTTTCCGGCAAGCAATCTATTGCACGACCTGCTTAAATTCCGGACACTCGTCACTAGAGTGCACCATGTGGACGCATTGCTTACTCTGCCACTCCATGAGCCACATGATGGATCGGTGCGAATATAACTTATTGAATCGGCAAGCACCACCAGTCCGGCAAATCGAGCCACGTAGCAACCGAGACGTAGAAGACAAACGCTGGCAGCGAGAGGAGCGATATCGACCGGCACAGGATGTCCAGTACGACGATCGGCGAGACAACTATGACCGCTACAAGAGACATGACTAGTACCGAGATTACAATGGACGGTACGAGCATCACAACCGGGATCACTCCCCCGGGTATCACCAATGACGGGCAGATTACGGGAGATATGACGACCAACCCAGTCAAGGATACTGCAACAAAAAGAACTTTAATAAAAAACGGCATTTCAAAAAAAGGAGCCACCCACGTGAACCGGAAAAAGGCGCCTCAAGTAGCCAACCGGACCAAAGCCCCGTAGTTACCGCAGGTCCTCCACCGGGTACAGGAAACAATGCCGAATCCAGCAATACCCGGAAAGTATATTGCTATTATTGCCGGCAAGAAGGACATTATAGTAATCAATGTCCGACAAAGAGCTATGATAAGAGACCGGCAGTAAACATGGTAGTCGCCGAAGTCGCAGACCTACAGCAGGTCACCACAAGGTCGAAGGGCAAGACGACGGAATGGGAGATACAAGAGGCCATCCGGAAACAGGTAACAGAATGGGTGAAAAAGGCAAATGAGCGAAACGTAGCAGAACTTGCGCAGCAAAAGGAGAACACCAAAGAGCTCGCCGACGGCAGTCATTCCGAAAACGCGACATGGCAGGCATTGCAGGAATGCCAGATCACGCTGTCGTTAGGATGACTCTTGCAGCTAGTACCAAGATTCACAGAAGGACTCAAGTCCGGCATGACGACAGGTGGAACACCACCGGCTCCGACATTCTTCTCAAATCCGGAGGAGGGACCGGTGGTGGTGGACACCAACAGTCCGGCAATTACTGCCATTGTGAAAGGGAAAGAACTCCCCGGCACGATAATAGACGGAGGCTCTGGCGTTAATGTAATAAGTCTCCGGACGTGCGATGCTCTTGGAATCCAAGAGTGGGAGCCATGTCCGTTCTGGCTCCAAATGGCGGACACAAGCTCGGTGCGACCGGCAGGATTAATACGGGACTTAGAAGTAACCATCGGGGGCCACACATTCCGAATCTCAACCGTAGTTCTCCAGTTGCAGGCTCAAGGAGCGTACCCATTATTGTTGGGACGTCCTTGGTTAAAGACGACACACATCAAGCAGAACTGGAGGAGGAATATGATTACGTTCCGGCGGGGAAGAGCGAAGGTACAGGTACCAACACAACCAAAGAAGGGCACCGGCAAGGACCTGACACCGTTATATGCGGAGTGTGTCAATATGTTGGAAGGATTAGCAGATGAAGAAGAAGATCAGTACTTGCAGGAGAACCCGAAGATTGTACCCCTATTCGAAATTAATGTCGACGAAGCGATATCACCCTACTTACTGCAACCGGACAGAACCGAAGCGGAACCGGACAAAGAAGCAATCCGGGAGTTACGGCAAGCGTAGGAGGTGTTGGAAAGAGAAATGGCCGTATCACAGCGCGTAAAAGTGTCTCAATTAGAAGAGGTAAATCTAGGAACGGCGGAGGAGGCAAAACCGGTGCACATCACCAAAGAACAAAACGGTGATCATTACACTTCTCAACGAGTTTCACGACGTATTTGCTTGGTCTTACGAGGATATGAGAGTCCTGGATCCTCAGTTGTATCAGCACCAGATACATCTGAGCAAAGACGCCAAGCCGGTAGCACAACGTCGGTACCGGATGAACCCAAACTACACCGCCAAAGTCAAGGAGGAAATCGACAAATTGCTGAGGGTTGGCTTCATCTGTCCCGTAAAGAAATCTACATGGCTGAGCCCGATCGTAGTCGTACCGAAGAAGAATGGCAAAATTAGAGTTTGTGTCGACTACCGAAAGCTCAATGCGGCAATGGTAACGGATGCATTTCCACTTCCGTTTACAGATGGAGTTTTGGATGCCGTCGCCGGCCATGAAGTCTATAGTTTCTTAGATAGATTCAGCAGGTATAATCAGATCCGGATGCACCTTGATGATCAAGAGAAAACGGCTTTCGTCACCGAATGGGGAGTGTTTGTTGCCGTGGTGATGATGTTCGGACTGAAAACGGCACCACAGACACACAACGGATCATCATGGAGATCTTTGGCGAATACATACCGGCTTTTATGCAGGTGTTCCTTGACGACTTCGCCGTCTATAGCCGAGAAGAAGATCATTTGAAGCACCTCAGACTATGTCTAGAGAAGTGTAGGGCGTACCGGCTAAGCCTGAATCCAACGAAGTGTGTATTTGGAGTGTCCAACGGAACGCTACTAGGGCATATTGTGAGCAAGGAAGGCATTGCCGTAGATCTGAACAAAGTGAAAGCAATCCTGGAAGCACCGGCACCGGCAACGACAAAGGCATTGAGCCGTTTCTTAGGACAAATTCGTTGGCATAGCCATATGCTCCGATATTTGGCGGACTTGGCTACACCTCTGCATGCGGCAGTACATCGAACACCGTTCCAATGGATAGACATCGAAGACAAGGCGTACCGGGCACTAAAGGTATTATCGTCACAAGCACCGGTAGTGCAGCCTCCAGATTGGAGTAAAGAGTTTCATGTGTTCGTGGATGCCTCTGACATCGCAATCGGCAGCACGCTCATGCAGCTTACCGAGCCAAGGTGGTACCGGCCAGTGTACTATGCCAGCCGGAAGCTATCCCAAGCGGAATGAAATTATTCTACCACGGAAAGGGAAGCTTTAGGAATGATCTCCAGTGTAACAAAATACAGGCATTATTTATTGGGAAGAAAGTTTTCCTTCCATGTAGATCACTCGACACTCCTCTACCTAGTGTCCAAAGCGTCACTTACCGGTAAGTTGGCCTGGTGGACTTTGCTATTACAGGAATTCGAATTCGAGATATTCCACCGACCCGACATACAGCATGTGGTAGCAGATTATTTAAGCCGGTTAGATTCTGACGAAACCGGCGATGGAGTACCGGACGAGTTTCCGAATGCTACCTATTTCGAGTCACCGCAGAAACGGCAACAAATGAAACGGTGGCACCAGAAGATAAGTGGCTAACAAATATGCACCAATTTCTGAGCACGGGATTGCCTCCGGAGGAGATGAACCGGGACGAGAGGAAGCGCCTGGCAATACAAAGCCGACACTTCTGTTTATTACAGGACACGCTATACCACAAAGGTGCGGACGGTATATGGTGACGAGCGGTGTGGAACGACGAGAAAGAGGTAATACTACGGGAAGCACACTACGGAGTTGCCGGAGGCCATTATGCTGGGATGCTACGGCAAGGAAGATATGGCAAAGTGGCCTATGGTGGCCGACTACATTGAAAGACGTAGTCCGGTACGCAAAAGAGTGTGATCTATGCCAGCAAATGGGCCAGCCAACGGAACAAGCTAGGATGCCGCACCAGCCCGTACTACCGCTCGAACCATTTCAGAAATGGGGACTAGATTTTGTCGGACCATTTAAACCATCGGCAATGAGAACGGGCAACCGGTATGTGATCGTCGCGACGGACTATTGCACTAAATGGGTGGAAGCCAAAGCCTTACGAGATAACACCGCGGCGTCAACGGCAAAAATCTTATACGAATGCATTTGGTGCTGGTACGGATGCCCCATAGAGCTGATAAGCGACCAAGGAGGGCACTTTCTTGGATAGGTAGTGGAGACCTTGACGTCATTCTATGCGGTAGTACATAAACGGAGCACCCCGTACTACCCACAAGCCAACGGATTAGCTGAGTCAACAAACAAAACGCTACAGAATATACTGCGCAAGATCGTCAATGAGAATCAGACAGATCGGGACATGAAGTTGCACAGTGCGCTCTGGGCTTACAGGACAACGTACAAAACAAGCATCCAAACAACGCCATTCCGGTTAGCATTCAGATTAGAGGCAGTCATGCCGGTCGAATTCCAGGTACCGAGCTTACGGATTTAGATTTGGGAACAACTCAATGAAAAGGAATTGGAGGCAATTCGGTTAAAGGCTCTGTGTGAACTGGAAGAACACCAACTGACGAGCATTATGCACCTGGAATTGGAACAACGGAGACGGAAAGTGTTTGTAGATCGTCACCGGAAGGGAAACGAAAAGATGTTCGAAACCGGCAAGCTGATACTAGTGTTCCAGACCCGGATGGGTAAAATGCCAAGCAAACTACGGTTTAGATGGACCAGACCGTACTGGATCACACGCGGGTTCAATGGGTGTTAACAGTTAGGAACACTCGCCGGCAAGGTGCTGGGTAAATGGGTCAACGGATTTAGACTAAAGCCATACAAAGGACCTATGCCAAAGAACCCATTTGAACAAAGGGCCGACGCCGAATTGGACGCCGGCAGGCCAACCACAACGGCAACCGAGGAGAGCAAAGCGACGGCAAACCGTGAAGAGGCTGGCAAGGTGCGCATTTTGGGTAAGGGTCCGACAGGACCGGAGAAAAAAGGAGCGAATGAAATAAATCATGGAAAGGAGTGGTGGAAACGACCATGCAAACGAGGAGTAAAGAGGCACGTTGAAAAGGTACGAGGGGCTATGAATAGGACATTAAACCACCGCCACATGGCACACAATGCTATTATAGTACACAACCTGCACATGCGGAGGCTCGAAAAAGGCGCCAAGATGCAGAGAGAAAAACCCCCACGCATCGAGACCTTCTCCTACTGCGAACCAAGGAGAACATACGCAGACAGACGCGTAAAGATCAATCGCAAAGAGCTCACGCACAGAGAACCCCCTCACTCAGAACTTTCTCTCTCACACTCTCCCCACCATCAAACCTCGCCAATGCTCTCCAACCTCAACGCAGAGATGGACTGCCAAACACTGTCTGAAGCCGCCAAGAAATGGCTACGGCAACACGGACTGGAGGGTTTCTTAACGATCATGGAGGCGGCGCCACACAAGGAGGCCAAAAAGATTATCAAAGAAATCAACATAGAGGTGATCACGGAGGAGGCGATCCGTGTGTTAATAGGCCTTCCGGAGGGAGGCATCTACACGATTGACAATCCTACCTCTGAGCAACTCATCAAATATTTCGGTGAGTACTCTCTCGCCAGCAAGGGCTACAGGACACAGGGCGGCGAAGATATGTTATTCCGCGAAATTGCCCGTGTGCTCCATGAGTTCGGCCACGTATACCCTCGACCCCTTGTCATGCCTCAGAACCGAGCAGGCTTGATTATCGCGACATACGAAGGGGTCAAGGTAGATTGACCGGTGCTGATCGCCGACGGGCTGTGTATGGCTATTGATATAGTAAGAGGAGAGGACGACAAGGAAGGCTGGAAACCGTAACTCAAGAGCCGGATATACAAAGGCCAATCTTCCCAGCCGGCCAAGAACAAGCAGACAGGGGGCGACTAGCCAAAACACACTTAGAGCCGGAACGGCAAAGTGGTCAGCAGGCACAACCAGAAGTGCAGCTCGACGTAGTAAGGCGGAACCAGCAACCGGCGAGTGAACCCATTGGCCAACCCTCTGTGCAAGCGCAACAACAGTGCACCAGCAGCCAATGGCTCCGGTGGATAGGAGAACAAATTGCCAGAGTAGTCGGATGCATAGAGGCAGAGGAAAGAGCGCAAACGGAACGATTGCTCGTCACAACCGATGAACTGGAGACGTCCCGGTCAAGGATCCGGTGCCTCGAACAAGACTTGGATCGGATCACAGGGACATGGCCAAAATGGCCCTAACCGCAATGCAGATCCAAGCACCGGTGACTCCGGTTGATGTATAGAGGAATAAGACCCCGGAGACAGAAACTGTCCTGGAGAAAGATGCGCGCAAGCCCAAGAGCTTGCGGAATTACTAGATGAACTTGCCGCACAAGAAGCATTACGGAGCCGCAAACGCGACTTGAAGAAGGCGGCCGAAGAAGAATTAAAAAAGACTGCTGAGAACCTCTACCGGGCAGAGGAAAACCTGCGTAAAGGACATCATGCTTACGACCGGCTGAAGGAGGAAAAAGAGAAATTGTTGCAGGAAAAAGACAAGTTGCGATGGATGGCGGAGACAGAAATCGAGAGGCTGAAGGAAGAGCTCCATCAACAGAAGGACCGGGAGGACCGCGCGCGCCGACAGATAAACTAGAGGCTGAAGCATAAGACCGATGATTCTGATCATCTGCATCGGGACTACAAGCAGCTGGAGACAGAGTATAAGCAACAATAGGAACGGATGGCCGAGCTCCGGCAACAACAGCACTCGCCAAAGAACGAGCTGAGAGTTCCAAGCTATTGGAGGAAACGGAGATGAACCAGATGGAGCTCCACAAGCAGAACCATGAAGAAAAAGAAAGGGCGACAATGGTGTTATAGAGGTTGCAAACAACCTATCAAAGTCAATTGTTGCATTATAGGGAGCAGGAGGCGGACACAATCCGAATCATCAAGCAATTGAAAGAGGATCGACAAGCCGCAGAAAATAAATCACGGATGGGAGCCGAATGGATCCAATGCATCCTCCGGTCATGGCTCACTAAGACCAAAAGCTTGATTGACGACAACTCGATACGTTGGTGGACGAAATGGGCGCAGAATACGGTAGAACTCCAATTGCTCAGGGCGGACGTAGAAAACCGGCGGAAGGAGGGTGACGACTGTTATACGCTGACATCGGAGGACTTCACCACCATAAGGGATGAGCTCGCCGAAGATTTCACAGCCCTGGCGGATGAACAATTGGTACAGGTCTGGCAGCTCGTAGCTCAACTGGATGACGATCGGCTGGAGGCTCAAATCCAATTTGAGAGCTATGAGCGGTCCCGGCTTCGGGAAGAAAAAGTGAGAAAGGCGGCAACGGTCAACCTTAGTGATGAGGAACCATCGCCGGTACTAGGACCAGACGGGGACCAGGCCGGGGTCAGTCAGCCAGAGACAACTCCGACGGAGGAACCAACGAAGGAAACGCCGGTGCCAGAACGACAAACGGAGCCGTAGCCCCAATCGGAGAAGGCACAAAAGGAGCAGCCACAGACACACACGGAACAACAGCCACAACAGCAGCAACCACAGCAGCAACAACAGATTCCCGACGAGCCATTGGAAATTCTAGAGCAAAGCATTCTGGACATTTTGGACGAAGCATAAGAGGGCTGGATAATGGGTTCGACGTATAAGGTATTATCCCACGGGCGTGCCATGTGTTACCGGCTGGCAAGAAGGCTTAAGGAGGTCCAAACCAGAGTGTGAAAGGAATAGTTTATTCGGGAACTATTGTAATTAGTAGTCTTAATATATATATTAATATATGAGAACAAGTGGACGGACGGACCGGAATCGGTATGCCGATCTGGATCCGGACCGATCCCAAAAAGGTGCCGGTTGGCACCATTTTGTATTTCGCACCGGAGACCTATATAAAGGCCTAGTTACAATGTAATCGAGAGCGGATAATTAATAGAGCTTATTGTCTTAATCTGCCAGCGTTGATTACCGTTCTGTATTCATTGTTATATCTTACGCGTGTTAATTACGGATTGCTAAGTAACCAATTAAAGTCTAATTAAACATTGTGTCGTAAGTCATCCTGCCGTAACACCCCTTTGGTGAAGTGTCTTAAGTGGACACCCTGTGTTAGGCTGTTGTCCGACCTCTAGGATTAACAGTTGCACCGACTAACTACCGACTTCGGAATTGCAAGCCAAAACAACTGACCGGCGCCGACCATTTATTGCGACTCACGGAGCGCAATACACCTCATCAACAATGTCTTCTTTCATGTGAAGACGAAGCACATTGAGGTGCGGTATCATTACATCCAAGAGCTCGTAAACGAAAAGAAACTTGAAGTACGGAAGATCGACACCGAGATGAACATCGCCGATTGCCTAACGAAGCCACTCCTAGATCTATGCTTCGGAACACTAAGGACGAAAATGGGGCTACGACAACCGACTGAGCAGAAGAAAGCCGAACAAGGAGCAGAAGGTAAGATGTGATCGGAACAATAACGACACAACCTATACATGTGCAGATTCGGCTTCATGCCGACTGACTTGTAACATATAAACTTAGATCAATTTCGTAATCTAGGCTTACGAGGGAGATAACCGTAAATACTTGTACATGCAAGAAAGAGTAGCCCTTTTACGGGGGAGTTTGTTGGCATAAAAGGCCGACTCCTTCCAAGTTGTATCCGTCCAGGTGTGAACTCGTCAATAAGTTAGGGCTTAGTATACAAGCGAATTCCTAACATTGTATAGAGTGACAAGTAACAAAGAGACGAAGAGTCTGTGCATTGTATCATAATGAGAGAGTGAGAACGAAGCAATAAAGCTTTCCATTAGAGCATGCACTATGTAAGTCCACGCCCATTCTAGTTTTTTGTTTGCGTTGTTTGCTATTCAGAACCGACAACAGATCCACACACTTTTCCGCAAACTACACTCATTAGCAACATGCCAATACGTCGGAACATATGCTAGTTCGACTTCACCGGAGAGGACACGCTCACGAACAAAATGGTAGTGCACCTCAATGTGCTTGGTTTGGGAATGGAAGACGGGGGTTTTCGCAAGGTAGATGTTGTTGAGGTTGTTGCAATAGTTCGTTGAGTAGCCTCTTGAGCCAAATGGCTTTGCATGTCACGATTGCCGCTCCTCGATACTCAACCTCCATGCTCGACAGTGCAATTGTCGGCTGCTTCTTGATGCTGCAGGCGATCCCGGTGCTCCGAAGCAAGAAAGCGAACCCAGATGTGGATCTACGATCACCGATATTTTCGCCCAATCAGAATCCGAGTAGCTGACGAGTTGTTCAGCAATATCGGTCCAATATAGTAGCGCCCTATCCTTAGCGCCACAGACATAGTGCAATATCCTTTGTGCGCACTGAAGGTGTTCGACTATGGGCTGCGACATAAATTGACTGATCAGGTCGATCGGGTAACTGAGATCCAACCGAGTGATCGTCAAATAAATTAGGCTTCCAACAATCTGTTGGAACCATGTCGGGTTGCACACCTTTCCCGAATCTTGGCGAAGCTTGACGTTTCTGTCCACAGGAGTTGAGATGGATTTACAGTCAGCCATCCAGAACTTGAAGAGCATACCCAACACGTAATGTCGTTGGCTGATCAGTATGCCTTCAGGGGTGTGGTTCACTTCGATCCCTAGGAAGTAATGAAGGTCCCCTAGGTCCTTCACATCGAATGACTATATGCGGCCGATTTCTTTTAGGTCGGCGCTAGCGATGACTAAATCATCAACATAAAGAAAAATACTAATCGGTCCACATCGACCTTGCTGTACGAACAATGAAGAGTCCGATTTGGACATCACAAACCCCATCCGATGCAGGCGATGCGTGATCTTCGCGTTCCACGTGTGTGGGGCTTGTTTTAGTTTGTAAAGCGACTTCTTCAGTTGGCATACCACAGAGGTGTTCTTTCGAAACAGAAATCTGGGGAGTTGTACCATGTACACCTGTTCCACATTCTTTACATCCATCTGATGTAAATGCCACCCCTTTACCGCGGCTACCCCAAGTAGGACATGGACGGTTGTCATCTTCGCGATAGATGCAAAGGTGTCATCGTAGTCGATGTTGTGTTGATGTGTGTATCCCTTCGCCACTAACCGGTCCTTGTAGCGATTGACTGAGCCATCGATGTTGTACTTGACCTTTTATACCCATTTGTATCCAATCGGTTTACACCCTTCAGGGCATCAACCAGGTCTCAGGATTCATTTTCCACTAATGTGTGCATCTTGTCCTCCATTGTGGCAAGCCAAGTTGCATCTTTCGCTGGTTTTGCGTAGCTTTCCAGCTGATGCACTTCCGCCACTCGCGTCATGTACGCGTAATGATGCGCCATGTACTCGTTGTATCCAAACTGCACCACGGGGTTCTTCTCATGGGTGGATCGACGTAATTGCTCATTAGCCGATTTTGAGGCCCTCTTGGTCGATGTGAACTTCGTTTCCGAAGGTTTGTCTTCGTTCTTCTCTGAGTCAGATTCGCTTCGATCCAACCCATCTTTATGAGTGTCGTGCTCCGACACCTTCTTCTTTCCCTTCTCTTTGCACATAAACCGTCTCCTCGGCTTCCTGTGCGGGGATTGCACGGGGCTCTACGTCTGACTAGTCATGCCGACTCAGTTCCTCATTCCGCCCACTTAGCCGGAATTGAAGGCTAAGTGTATGCGGAAACATATGAGGATCTGCCTCAATTCGTACTTAGAAAACAACACAAAAAGAGAAGCAAAGATATACACAGATTGAAGCTTTAATGGAAGCTCTATTACGTTCTCTATATCTCTCTCCCAACGACTTGATATATGATATTTTGATCAAGAAGATCATCACTTTACAATGTTAGGTTATTGCTTATATATACTAAGCCCTAACTATGTGAACGAGTTCACAATAGGATACAAAGTGGAAGGAGTCGGCCTTTAATGCCAACAAACTCCCCCGTAAAAGGACTACTCTTTCCTACATGTACGTGTGTTTGGGGTTGTCTCCCCCGTAAACTTAGATTACAACAGTAATCTAGATTTATGTTACAAGTCGGTCGGCATATAGTTGAGTCGGCGTAGGTCCGTGTCGAGCCTAGCATGGCTCATTCGACTTTCTTCCCTCGGTTGCTTGTCGTAGTCCCATCTACTTCCTTAGTGCTCCAAAGCGTTGATCTGGGAGTGGCTTTGTCAGGCAATCGGCAATGTTAACCTCGGTGTCAATCTTCCGAACTTCGAACTTCTTCTTGATTGTGAGCTCCCAGATGTGATGATACCATACCTCAATGGGCTTCGTCTTTGCATGATAGACGGGATTGTTAATAAGGTGAATTGCGATCTGTGAGTTGCAATAGACGGTCGGCGTTGGTCGGTTGGTTTGGCTTATAGCTGAGATGTCAGAGACAGTCGATGAAGCCATGTCACTTCCTTTGCTACGTCCGATGCTGCTATGTACTTGGCTTCTTTGGTCGACAGAGTCGTGCACTCTTGAATTTCGACCTCCATGATATCGCATCGCCACCATATGTGAAGATGTAATCTGATGTCAATTGTCGATTGTCGATTCCCGATTGTCCATGAAATCGGTGTAGCCTTCGACTTTGGCCTAGGTTGTCAGTCCGAAAGTCAGTTGTGCATCCATGTTTCCTTCAGATACCTGAGGATGTGCTTGGCAGCCTCCCATGCTTTCGTCCTAGGTTTGACATGTATCGGCTGACCACTCCTACGACATAGGCTAGGTCTGGTCGGGTCGCCACCATTGCGTACATGATACTTCTTATGGCCCATGCATAGGGCATCTTTCCATTAAGCTCTCTCTCCTTGTCCATTGAAGGAGAGTCTCTGTCCGATAGTCTGATCGACATCGGAAGCGATCTTGTTGCTAGCTTCGCATTCTCCATATTGAAGCGCTTGAACACCTTCCAGATATAGTCGGATTGGAGAGTAGGAGAGTCTTGGTTATCCGATTTCGCTCGATCCTCATACCACCCAGTATGTGAGGGGCTTGTCCAAGTTCTTTCATCGTGAACTTGTCGTGAAGGCTCCGCTTCAGCTTTCCGATCTCTACTTGATTGCTTCCTGAAATCAGCATGTTGTCAACGTGTAGGATCAGATATATCCTAGATTCGTCGGCCAGTTGTCGAGTGTACATACATGAGTCAGAGTCAAATCTACGGTATCCAAGCTGCCTGATGTAGGAGTCAAACTTTTGGTACCACATCCTCGGTGCTTGTTTCAAGCCATACAAACTTTTCTTTAACCAACATACGAGGTGACTATCCTCCCTCGTCTTCATCCATATCTCCATGTAGGAATGCTGTCTTTACATCCAACTGTTCTAACTCTAGGTCTTCTGTCGCTACAACTCCTAGTAAGTGTTACCGACCGGCAAAGGAGTCCAGAGTGTGAAACGAAGGAGTTATTTAGTTATTAAGGAATGGTTGTAAGTGAGCTATTAGTGTGGACGGACGGATTAGAATCGGTATGCCGTTCCGGATCCGGACCGATCCTGAATAGGTGCGGATGGCACCGTTTTGTACTACAAACCGGAAACCTATTTAAAGGCCCGGATGCAATGTAATGTTCAGCAGATAATTAATGGAGCTTAGTGTTTTTATCTCTCTGTGTTAATTGCTGTTTTGCATTCATCGTTATATCTTACGTGTGTGATTATTAAGGACGATCTTGCTAAGTAACCTAATTAAGGCGGATTAATCGTTGGGCCTAATCCTCTTGCCGTAACACCCCTTTGGTGAAGTGTCTTCCGTAGACACCCTGTGTTAGGCTATTGTCCGGCCCTAAGAGTTAACACAGTTTTTGGCGACCACGATTCTTGTTTTTGCAGCGAACGACGGCATGAATGGATGACTAGATAAACGCACGACCTGGTTGTAGATCGAACTCGACGCCTTGCCGAAAGGCAAAGGAGACGTGAGGCTTTCCAGCAAGCGGCGCAGGAAATTAGAGCGGATCGCTCGTTTTCCAACGTAATCCGGAGAGTAGCGAAGGAGTCCCTCTGGTTACAACAAACATCGCACCCGGACGACGGCAACAGCCTAAGCAGCCTCCGGGAAACCGAATCCCTTCTCTAGGCGTTGGCAAGCGGAGAAGGCGAAGCAGAAGCCTTTTCAGCGTATGAATCAGATTCCGAAGGGGGATACAGCGTGCACACGAACTACCGTACCAGCAACGAAACCCCGGGCGGACCGGAGGACAAAGGATCGGACACCTGACCAACACCGGAACCGGAAGTGCTAAGGCTGGAACCTCTGGAACCAGAAGCAGAGGAAGAGCGACCTCCGACACCGGAAGTCGAGGAGGAGAGGCCTCCATCACCAAAAGAAGAGGAACGACCACCGATGCCGGAGAAAAACCAGGAACGACCACCAACACCACCAGCCCGCGCACCAATACCGGACGACGACATGCCGTTCCAGTACTCCAAGTATAGAGATGATCTGGACGCGGAAGCTCATGTTCACACCTTTGAACAGACATGGGAAGAAAACCATGTGTCCCAGCAATTGACCCCGGAGGAAGAGGAACGCTCTAAGATAGTGGAATTTGGCGTCACATTGGAGGGACCGGCAACAAGATGGCACCGCACACAGGACCCGTCTACCATCACCACCTTCGCAGATTTAAAAGCTAAATTCTTGCATTTTTTCCACAAGGAGGTGGACCAGAGAGTAATGGTGGGCTTGTTTTATACCATCCGACAGGAGGCGCATTCCCCAGTTTGTCATCCGGTTTCAACGGATGCATAGTCAGCTTGCCCGCGCACCCCCGGAGGAGGAATTACGGACTATATTCCTAAATGCGCTCCGGGAACCCCTACGCACGGTTTGCACGGTAATTGACTTCCGCGCAAGTACCATCGACCAGGTCATTGACCGGGTGAGAGAGATGGAAAAGACAAGCTCCTGGCTCACATTGGGAGCACTCCAACGGGCGTTACCGTCCGATGAAGACCTCCGGTTTCGGCAAGCAATACAGTGCAGAACCTGCTTGAATTCCGGACACTCGGCACTAGAATGCACTATGAGGACGCAATGTGTAATCTGTCAATCCAAGGGCCATACGACGGATAGGTGCGAGTATAATCTATTGAACCGGCAAACACCGCCCGTCCGACAAATAGAGCCACACAGCAGCCGGGATGAAGAAGAGGAACGCTGGCGGCGAATGGACCGTGACCGACCGGCACAAGATGTCCGGTATGGTGATCGACGGGAGAATGATGTCCGCTATGGTGATCGGCGGGATAACAACGACCGGTACGATAGATATGATCGGTATCGGGATTACAATAAACAATACGAACATTACGACCGGGAACACTCCCCCGAGTATCGTCATCAACGGGAGGAATACGGCAGATATAACGACCAACCTCGTCAAGAGTACCGCAATAAGAAGAACTATAACAAAAAACGGCATTTAAAAAAAGGTGGCCACCCACGGGATCCGGAACAAGGAGCTTCAAGCAGCCAACCGGCCCAAAACCCCGCGCTTACCACAGGACCTGCCCCAGGTACAACAAACAATGCCGAATCCAGCAATACCCGGAAAGCCTACTGCTACTACTGCCGACAGGAAGGCCATCATAGTAATCAATGCCCGGAGAAGAGCTATGAAAAATGACCGGCAGTAAATATGGTAGTCCCTGAAGTGGCAGATCTGCAGCAAGTGACCACAAGGTCGAAGGGCATGGCCAAGGAATAGGAGACGTAGGAGACCATTCGGAAGCAAGCGACGGAATGGGTGAAGAAAGCAAACGAGCAAAACATAACAGACTTAGAGCGGCAAAAGGAGAACACTGTAGGGCTTGCCGGTGGCAGTCACTCCGAGAATGAGACATGGCAAGCGTTGCAAGAATGCCAGATTACGCTACCACTAGGAAGACTCCTACAGCACGTGCCGAGATTCATGAAAGCACTGAAGACAGCCATGACGGAAGGAGAATCATCACCGGCACTGATACTCTTCTCGAATCCGGAGGAGGGACCAACGGTGGTGGACACCAACAGTTCGGTAATTACTGCCATTGTAAAAGGGAAAGAACTCCCCGGCACAATAATAGACGGAGGCTCTGGTGTGAATGTAATAAGCCTCCGGACGTGTGATGCCCTGGGAATCCACGAGTGGGAGCCGTGTCCGTTCTGGTTACGGATGGCCGATACAAGCTCAGTGCGGCCGACAGGATTAATACGAAAATTAGAAGTCACCGTTGGCGGTCATACATTTCACATCTCGGCAGTAGTGCTACAATTACAAGCACAAGGCGCGTACCCGTTATTTCTGGGGCGGCCATGGTTGAAAACAACACATATCAAACAGATTTGGAGGAAAAATATAATTACCTTCCGGCGAGGAAAAGCCAAGGTACGTGTACCAACACAACCAAGGACAAGCACTGGCAAGGAATGTACACCGTTGTATGCAGAGTGCGTCAACATGCTAGAGGGGTTAGCTGACGAAGAAGAAGCTCAGTACTTGCAGGAAAACCCGAAGATCGTACCCCTCTTCGAAATTGACATTGCCGAAGCAGTAGCACCATACTTACCGCAGCCGGAAGAGACTGAAGCAGAACCGGATAAGGACGCAATCCGAGAGTTACGGCAAGCGCAGGAAGTGTTGGAACGGGAAATGGCCGTTTCACAGCGCGTAAAAGCATCGCAACTTGAAGAGGTGAACCTAGGGACCACGGACGAAGCAAAACCGGTGCACATCGCCAAGGAGATGAGGTCCGAAGACAAAACGACGATGATCACACTTCTCACGGAATTTCGCGACGTGTTTGCCTGGTCATACGAAGACATGCGAGGGCTCGACCCTCAGTTATACCAGCATCAGATTCACTTGAGCAAGGACGCAAAACCAGTGGCACAAAGACGGTATCGGATGAATCCCAATTATGCCGCCAAAGTCAAGGAGGAAATCGACAAACTGCTAAGAGTTGGCTTTATCCGTCTGGTAAAGAAAGCGACATGGCTGAGCCCGATCGTAGTCGTACCGAAGAAGAACGGAAAAATTCGAGTTTGTGTGGACTACCGGAAACTCAATGCGGGTACGGTAACGGATGCGTTTCCACTTCCGTTCACAGATGGAGTGTTGGATGCCGTCGCCAGCCATGAGGTCTATAGCTTTCTAGACGGATTCAGTGGGTATAATCAGATCCAGATGCACCCCGACGACCAAGAGAAAATGGCTTTCGTCACCGAATGGGGGGTGTTTGTGGCCGTGGTGATGATGTTCGGACTCAAAACCGCACCGGCAACATTCCAACGAATCATCATGGAAATCTTTGGTGAATATATACCGGCTTTTATGCAGGTTTTCCTTGACGATTTTGCCGTGTATAGCCGGGAAGAGGATCATTTGCAGCACCTCCGTCTTTGTCTAGAAAAGTGTAGAGCATACCGGCTAAGCTTGAATCCGGCGAAGTGTGTATTTGGCGTGTCCAGTGGAACCCTACTAGGACATATTGTGAGCAAGGAAGGCATTGCAGTCGACCCGGACAAAGTGAAAGCCATATTAGAAGCACCGGCACCGGCAACGGCAAAGGCATTGAGCTAGTTCTTAGGCCAGATCCGGTGGCACAGCCGGATGCTTCGATACTTGCCCGACCTGGCTACACCGTTGCATGCCGCGGTACATCGAACACCATTCCAGTGGACCGACACCGAGGATAGGGCATATAGGGCCCTCAAGGTACTATTGTCGCAAGCACCGGTAGTGCAGCCTCCGGATTGGAGTAAAGAATTTCATGTGTTCGTGGACGCCTCCGACATCACAATCGGAAGCGCACTGATGTAGCTTACGGAGCCAAAGTGGTACCGGCCAGTGTACTATGCCAGCCGAAAGCTATCCCAAGCGGAACGGAACTGCTCTACCACGGAACGGGAAGCTCTAGGGATGATCTACAGTGTGACAGAGTTTCGGCATTATTTATTGGGAAGGAAGTTTTCCTTCCATGTAGATCATTCGGCACTCCTCTACCTGGTGTCCAAGGCGTCAGTCACCGGTAAGTTGGCCCAGTGGACCTTACTGTTACAGGAATTCGAGTTCGAAATATTCCACCGACCCGGTATACAGCATGCCGTAGCGGATTATTTAAGCCGACTAGAGTCCGGGGGGACGGGCGACGGAGTAGCGGATGAGTTTCCGGATGCGGAGCTGTTTCGAGTCACTACGGAAACGACATCAGATGAGACGGTGGCAGAGGAAGACAAGTGGCTCACAAATATGCACCAGTTTCTGAGCACAGGACTGCCTCCGGAGGAGATGAACCGGGACGAAAGGAAACGCCTGGCGGTGCAAAGCCGACATTTCTGCTTACTGCGAGACACACTTTACCACAAGGGCGCGGACGGCATATGGAGACGGGCTGTGTGCAGCGATGAAAAGGACCTCATACTGAGGGAAGCCCACTGCGGAGTTGCCGGAGGTCACTATGCCGGAGATGCGACGGCCAAGAAAATATGGCAAAGTGGCCTATGGTGGCCAACTACATTAAGAGATGTTGTACGGTACGCAAAAGAATGTGACCTATGCCAGCCAATGGGCCAGCCAACGGAGCAAGCTCGGATGCCACACTAGCCTGTACTACCACTCGAACCATTCCAGAAGTGGGGGCTGGACTTTGTTGGACCGTTCAAACCACCGGCAATGAGAACAGGTAATCGGTACGTCATCGTCGCAACGGATTACTGCACGAAATGGGTGGAGGCCAAAGCCTTAAGAGACAACACCGCTGCGTCAACGACAAAATTTCTATACGAATACATCTGGTGCTGTTACGGATGCCCAATCGAATTAATAAGCGACCAAGGGGGGCACTTTCTCGGCCAAGTAGTTGAAAGCCTGACGACATTCTATGCCGTTGTCCATAAACGGAGCACACCGTACTATCCGCAAGCAAACGGGTTAGTTGAGTCGACGAACAAAACACTCCAGAATATCCTCCGGAAGATCGTCAACGAAAACCGAACAGATTGGGATACCAAGCTACATAGCACGCTTTTGGCATACCAGACAACATACAAAACGAGCATCTGAACACGTTCGGACTAGAGGCGGCCATGCCGGTGGAATTCCAAGTACCAAGCTTACGGATTCAGCTACGGGAACGGCTGAACGAGAAGGAGTCGGAGGCAATACGGTTAACAACGCTATGTGAACTCGGGGAACAATGACTGGCAAGCATCATGCACTTAGAATTGGAACAACGGTGATAGAAAGCATTTGTCGACAGTCACAGGAAAGGAAATAAAAAAATGTTCGAAATCGGCAAGCCGGTGTTAGTATTTCAGACCCGGATGGGCAAGATGCTGGGTAAACTACGGTTTAGATGGACCGGCCCGTATTGGCTGACACGTGAGTATAATGGGTCCTACCAATTAGGGACACTTGCCGGCGAAGTGCTAGGCAAATGGGTCAACGGATTCAGATTGAAGCCATATAGAGGACCGATGCCCAAGAACCCATTTGAGCAAAGGACCGACACCGGATCGGGAACCAGTGCGGAAACGGCAACCACCAAGACGGAGGAGAAAGCAAGCCGGTAACTGGGGAGAATGAGGCGACAGCAAACCGTAATGAGGCCGGTAAGGGTCCGATAGGACCAACGGACAAGTAACCTCACATTACATTAAAAATATAAAAAAGAAAGAAAAGAAAAGCGAAGTAATCATGCAAAAGCGAGGTATGAATGGACGAGAGAGCGAGGAGTGAAAAGGTATGTAGTGGGCATTTAAGTGCCGCCACAAGACATAATGCTATTTTAGGACACGACGTGCACGCGCTCGAAAAAGGCGCCAGAATGCATAGAGAAAAACCACAGCGCATGGAGACCTTCTCATTTCACGAACCCAGGAGCACAGAAGCACCAAGGCGTTGGTAGATCACCAGACGAGAACCTATGCATAGAGAACCCCCACTTTCTGAACTCTCTCTCTCACACTCTCACTCTCATCACCATCCAACCTCGCCACCACAATCCGACCTCGACACAGACATGGACCCGCAAACGTTGTCGGAAGCCGCCAAGAAATGGCTAAAGCAACACGGGTTCGAGGGCTTCTTGACGATTATGGAGGCACCGCCACACAAAGAAGCCGGCAAGGTGATCAAAGAAATCGACACAGAGGTCATAACGGAGGAGGCGATCCGTGCATTAACAGGCCTTCTGGAGGGAGGCATATTCACGATCGACAATCCGACCTCGGAGCAACTCATCAAGTATTTTGGTGAGTACTCCCTAGCTAGCAAGGGCTACCAGACACAGGGCGGTGGAGATATGCTATTCCGCGAGATTGCCCGTTTGCTCCACAAATACGGCCATGTGTACCCTAGACCCCCTGTCATGCCGCAGAACCGGGCAGGGATGATCATCGCCACCTATGAAGGGATCAAGGTGGATTGGCCGGTATTGATCGCAAACGGTTTGTGTGCGGCGATCGAGATCGTCAGAGGAAAAGACGGCAAAGAAGGCCAAGACGGACGGAAGATATGGCACGCAGTAACGTAGTGGCTCACCTTGCTTGTGCCACCCGTCGAGCCCGTCGAGCCCAAGAAGCAGGGAAGAGTGGTGGACGGCACCCCAAAGACTGCTTCCAAAAGACAACAGTTGTTGGCCTCTAAGGCCACTAAGGGGAAGGCGGCGGACGTAGAACAGGCGGGAAAGGAGAGCGCCAGCCGGAAGCGGCCAACGGATGCGCAGGAGGAACCACCGGTACGGCCCGTAAAGATTACACTCCGCCGACCGGTGAATTTAGAAGCTGACCCCTTGGCGGTGAAACTCAATGCCGGGACTCAGGAAGAGGAAATAGAGGAGGAGCCTATTGAGCACCTCCAGCGACGGTCGTCGGCAAGGACCGTCGAGGCAGCCAGGAAACGTTCGGACCCTCAGACGGAGGGAACACCGACTCCCCATATTGAGACTCCCACACCAAGGGAGGATCTGGAACCGGTGCGCATGGCACCGGAATCAGAAGCCCCTGCACCACCCTGCAGCACCGGCAAGTCCCGTTCCGCCAGAGCTGGAAAGGTCAATGCAGCCTCCCTCGGCCAACCAAGAAGAAGCGCAAGGGGAACCGGGACAGCAGGGTGGAACATGAGCAGAAACGGAATTGCAACTCGACGCAATCAGGCGGGACCACCTACCCACAAGCGAGCCAATCCGTCAAACCTCTATGCAAGCGCAACAACAATGCACCGGTAGCCTGTGGCTCCGGTGGATAGGCGAACAGATTGCCAGAGCAGTGGGGTATATTGAGGCGGAAGAAAGAGCGCAAAGCGAATGTGTGCTCGTCACAACTGAACAACTAGAGACGGCTCGGTCCAGAATACGGTGCCTTGAAAAAGACTTGGATCAGGTCACGACAGAAATGGCCAAAATGGCCTTAACGGCAACACAGATCCAAGCACCGGTGACTCCGGTAAGTGTACAGAATAAAGAAACAGACCAACCTGTACATACTAATAAGACCCCGACAACGGAAACCGTTTCAGAGAAAGATGTGGCGTAAGCCCAGGAGCTTGCGGAATTGAGAGATGAACTTGCCGCACAAGAAGCGCTAAGGAGCCGTGAACGGGAATTAAAGACAGCGGCCGAAGCAGAATTAAAGAAGACTGCTGAGAACCTCCACCGGGCAGAGGAGAGCCTCCGGAAAGGCCATCAAGCTTACGAACAGCTAAGGGAGGAAAAAGACAAAGTGCTGCAGGAAAAGGACAAGCTTCGGAAGACGGTGGAAACGGATATTGAACGGCTAAAGGAGGAGCTCCGCCAGCAAAAGGACCGCGAGGACTTGGCCCGTCGACAGATCAACGTACGGCTCAAGCAAAAGACAGATGATTTTGAGCACTTGAAACGGAGCATAAGGAACGGATGGCCGAGCTCTGGCAGGAAGTTGATCGGGTCGCGATGGCGCTCGCCGACGAACGAGCGGAAAATACAAGACGGTTGGACGAGGCGGAGAAGGTCCGGATGGAGCTCCAGAGGCAGCAACAGGAAGAAAGGGAGAGAGCGTCAATGGTATTGCAAAAATTACAAAGCACATATCAAGGGCAATTGACGCATTACAAGGAGCAGGCGGAAGACAACGTCAAAATCATCAAGCAATTGATGGAGGAACGGCAAGCTGCGGAGATCAAATCGCAGATGGGAACGGGCCGGATTCAGTGCATCCTCCGGGCATGGCTGAATTAGACAAAACGCTTGATTGACGAAAGCTCCGTAAGATGGTGGACAAAGTGGGCACAAAATACGGCGGAACTCCAATTGCTACGGGTAGATTGGGAAAACCGGCGGAAGGAAGGAGATGATTGTTACACGTTGACTTCCGAGGACTTCACCGCCATATGGGACGAGCTGGCCGAAGACTTCCAAGTCCTGGCGGATGAACAGCTGGTGCAGGTCTGGCAACTCGTAGCTCAGCTAGACGATGATAGGCTGGACGCTCAAATCCAGTTTGAGAGCTACGAGCGGTCCCGGGTTCAAGAAGAAAAAGCACGGGAAGCGGCAACGGTTAACCTTAGTGATGAGGAACCATCGCCGGACGAGGGCCAGGCCGGAACTAGTCAACCGGAGACCACTACGACGGTAACGCCGGGTTCAGAGCAACAAACGGAGGAGCAGCCGCAGTAGCCACCAACGAACCAGTCGCAGCAGCCATCAACGGAGCAACAACGAAGAATAGCAAGGGTCGGATGGTGGATTCGACGTACAAGGTACTGTCCCACGGGCGTGCCATGTGTTATCGGCCTGCAAAGGAGTCTAGAGTGTGAAATGAAGGAGTTATTTAATTATTAAGGAATGGTTGTAAGTGAGCTGTTAGTGTCGACGGACGGACCGGAATCGGTATGCCGTTCCGGATCCGAACCGATCCCGAACAGGTGCGGATGGCACCGTTTTGTACTACAAACCGGAAACCTATTTAAAGGCCCGGATGCAATGTAATGTTCAGCGGATAATTAATGAAGCTTAGTGTTTTTATCTCTCTGTGTTAATTGTCGTTCTGCATTCATCGTTATATCTTACGTGTGTGATTATTAAGGACGATCTTGCTAAGTAACCTAATTAAGTCGGATTAATCGTTGAGCCTAATCCTCTTGCCGTAACACCCCTTTGGTGAAGTGTCTTCCGTAGACACCCTGTGTTAGGCCATTGTCCGGCCCTAAGAGTTAACAGTAAGAGTGGGAGGGTGGTCATCTTGACTACTAGTGAGAATATCTCGTTGTAGTCAACCCCATATTCTTGTTTGAATCCCTTTGCAACGAGCCGAGCTTTGTACTTGGGTTTGTCCGAGTCAGATACATATTTGTATCGGAAAACCCATTTGCAGGGTATCGGCTTCCTACCAACTGATAGTCCAACAAGGTCCCATGTCTGATTCTTGTAGATCGAGTCCATTTCAGATTTCATGGCTTGTAGCTATGTGTCGGTATCCGTTGCGACCATAGCTTCTTCATAAGTGATTGGTTCACCTGCATCGTTGTAGTTGACATAGTCAACGCTTGGTTGCAAAAACTCTGTTGGCCTTTGAGCTCGTCTAGATCTCCTGGGTGCTGAGATAATTGGTTTGTATTCTTTGATCGACTCGGTTGGGCGATTGGTATTTGTTGAACCATTTGTGTCAGGAGTCTTGTTAGGTGACCCACCCCCAAGTTGGTATTTCGATGGTGTCACGTTGTCCTCCCCTATGGACTTTGTTGACTCGGTTGTGTTTCCTACTTGCATCTTGTTGGCTTTGCCTGCTTCGACTCTTGTTGAATCAGCTCTGTCATTGATGGCTTTGTCTTCGAGTTCGACTAATGGACTTCCTACCAATTCGAAATCGGTAGGTATGTGGTTGGCTTGTTCAAGTTCGACTATTTGTAGAATCTCTGAGTTGGCCCGATAGGTCGGTCCTTCTACGACGTTGTCGTGAAAATCTATCACTATGTGCGGATTGTGAGGCGGAACCGCCAGGGTTATGGACAGGAAGGAAATAGGGCTTACACGCACAACACAAGGAAGGCTTACACAAACCAGGCACGAGTATTCGAATGTGTTTGTGAAAAGGAGAGGTGCATGGGCAAGCCCAAATCAAGCCCTAGTCACAAGGCGAATGAAGGCACATGAGAAATGCTTATACACGGACACACAAGGAAAAGGCTTACTTACACACATGAGAGACAAAGTTTCGAATGCCTTTGTGAAAGGAGAGGTGCATGGGCAAGCCCGAATCAAGCCCTAGTCACAAGGCGAACGAAGGCACGTGAGAAAGGCTTATACACGGATACACAAGGAAAAGGCTTACTTACACACACGAGAGACAAAGTGTTGGGAATCAGGTCCCTCCGGATGGGAAGGAAGAAGAACAGTGCCTATGAACAAACTCGGCCGAGGCCGAAACCGTATGAGGATGACCCGGCTACGGAGAGCCGGATGGTGCAGACTCGGTATGAACCGGATGAGGAGTACCCGGCTACGGAGAGCCGGATGGTGCAGGCCCGGTATGAACCGGATGAGGAGTACCCGGCTACGGAGAGCCGGATGGTGCAGGCCCGGTATGAACCGGATGAGGAGTACCCGGCTACGGAGAGACGGATGGTACAGACCCGGTGAGAACCGGATGAAGAGACATATTCGTAAATATGTTTCTGAGAGCCCATCGAGGCTACATTTGTAAATAGCCGAAAAGTCATATTAGTATAAATATGACTTAGGGCAAACTTTTAGTAACTGTTGTTGTTGTCATTTTTTCTTTGTTGGTGCAAGAAGAAGAGAGAGCACGTAATAGTGTACAGAGAGAGAGAGAAAGAGGTCGTTGCCTCTGTTGTAACCGGCGTGTGTGGCGAAGATCTGTGAGCACGAGGTCGTTGCCTCAGTGAACTCACTATTGTACATTCTCACATAGTGACAGTTTGTAGCCTGTGGGCTGCCGTGGTTTTTCCCTTAGTTTGGGGTTTTCCACATAAACCTCCCGTGTATTTTTTTTTTTTCTCTCCACTGTGTCGTGCATTTGTTTCCCGTTTTCTGCGTATGTAAAGAAGCTCGGTTGTTGCCGAGTGTTGGACATAAGGAGCCTTGAGTTCCCGTCACAAAGTTTCGAATGCCTTTGTGAAAGGAGAGGTGCATGGGCAAGCCCGAACGCTTCCTTATTACAAAACACACGAACACACAAGCAAGGTTTATACACGGGAGACACAATTTCGAACACCTTTGTGAAAGGAGAGGTGCATGGGCAAGCCCGAAACGCTCCCTTGTCACAAGTCGCACGAACACACAAGCAAGGTTTACACACGGGAGAAACAATTTCGAACACCTTTGTGAAAGGAGAGGTGCATGGGCAGGCCCGAATGCTCCCTTGCCACAAGTCGCACGAACACACAAGCAAGGTTTACACACGGGAGACACCATTTCGAATGCATTTGTGAAAGGAGAGGTGCATGGGCAAGCCCGAAACGATCCCTTGTCACAAGACACACAAACAAATAAGCACAAATGACGATAACAAATCAGCACAATCAAGATTTACACACAAGAGAAGTAGTTGATAGAAAACATTAGTTTATATCAATATAATAAATTCTTTTATAAGATAAGAATCATGTCATAATGGGTTGGATGCGAATATGAAGGATTGTTTATAAATGAATGGGGAAAGAGAGGTGGAGGAAAGAAGAGAGTGGAGTATAGAAGGAGTTTCTTTGTTGAGGATGCCTCTCAATGTTGTTGATCCTTCTTCTTCACTTTCCAATTGAGTAGAGCTTCCGCGTTCCTTCTCCTTCCCCCCCTTCTTCACTAGAATAGGCTCTTATTTATAGGTTTAGGATTGCTTGCATTTTCCCCCTAAAAAAAAGCTTGTCTATATGAGTCAACTTTTCTTTTCCTCACTATTTCTGTTTTCTAGCCCCAAATTTTACATGCAAGATATTCTTGGAAAGCTCTTTGGGTTAGCTTTCTTATGCATCTTTTCTTTTCTAATTTGGACATCTGATGAGGAAATTATGAGCTTTTTTTTCTCTATTGTGATCCTCATATCCACGCGTGCTTCTTTTTTTTCTCTCCATCTTTTTCTCTACTTTTCTCTACATTTGAAAATCGCCTCTAACTTAATATTCATCATTATTTATTGTAAGGTTCAATCCTTTGACCATTTATTTATAAGGAATTATCTTTGGAAAATGGAAAAGTATTTTTTCTACCAATAAAGTTGACTTCACAATACTAATTTATTTGAACTACTATTTTACTTCTTTTCGAGGGTGGTTTCACACTATGTGTTAGAAACATCACGATAATGTCTCTGTCATCTTGGAAGGATACCTTTTTACCAACTGTTTTCTGCTAGTTCCACTGAGAGAAGAAAGAGTCTTCATTGAAGACTACGTCACTACTTGAAATTAGTTTCCGGTTCTCAGGGTCCCATAGCCTGTAGCCAAATTCCCCATCGGTTCCATAACCGAGAAATATGCATTTCGTTGCATGGGGTGCCAATTTTGTCCTTTTATCTTTATCGATGAATGCGTAGGCTTCGCATCTGAATATACGGAGCCTATCGTAAGTCGGTTGTTTGCTTGACCATAGTGCATGTAGCACTTCAAGCCTGATTGATCTTGACAATGCTAGATTTATTAGGTATACTGCCATCTGCAATGCTTCTGCCCAGAATTCCAGCTTCAGTCCGGCTTGCTGGAGCATTGCCATCACCCTCTCCTAGATTGTTTTGTTGATCCGTTCTGCCACTTCATTTTGTGTGGGTGTGTAGGGAACGGTCTTTTGATGTCGGATCCTTTTGTCGGACAAGTATTGTTTGAAGGCTCTGGAGGTGTACTCACCTCCACTGTCAAAATCGGAGTGTCTTCACTCTGTATCCTGATCGGTTTTCCACTTCAGATGTCCATCGAGTGAATACCTCAAGAGCTTCATCTTTGGACTTGATGGAGTATGCCCAAACATTCCGTGTACAGTTGTCTACGAATGTGATGAAGTACTGGGAGCCTACTAGTGATCGTTCTGGCATGGGCCCACATATGTCTATGTGCATGAGCTCTAGGGGTTGTTGTACTGTCTCATAATGGAGAGAGTGTGGACTTCGGGTCCATTTCCCATATCGACAGTGCTCGCAGAAGTCCATCTTCCCTTGGAGTTTCGGGATGTAGCCGACCGACATCTGCCGATCAAGTCTGGCTTGAGACATATGGTCGAGTCGTTCATGCCATAAGTTTGGGTTGGTCTTCTCGGCTACGTTCACGGCCCCATCTGGATTGATCACCATCATTGGGTACAAGTTATTGTACTTGTGCCTGCTTCCTATCTTCAAGTTTCCTTGGTTGATCATCCATACAGAGTCACTTAGAGTCGTTTTGTACTTGTGCCTGCATAAGGAACGTTGGGTTCCCATCACAATATACCTGCCGACTCTGAATCGGTAGGAAGTCCACTAGTCAAACTCGAAGACAAATCCATCAAAGATAGAGCCGATTCAACAAGAGTTGAAGAAGGCAAAGTCAACAAGATGTGAGTAGGAAACAAAACTGACTCGACAAAGTCCATAAGGGAGGACAACGTGACACCACCGAAATCCCGACTTGGGGGCAGGTCACCTAACAAGACTCCTGACACAAATGGCTCAACAAATACCGATAAACCAACAGAGTCGATTGAAGAATCTGAACCACTTGTCTCGGCACCCAGGAGATCTAGACGAGCTCGAAAACCAACAGAGTTTTTTCAACCAAACCTCAACTACGTGAACTACACCGATGCGGGCAAACCAATCACTTATGAAGAAGTTCTGGCAACAACGAACGTTGATACATGGTTAAAAGCCATGAAATCTGAAATGGACTCAATTCACAGGAATCAGACATGGGAGCTAGTCGAGGTACCAGCTGGAAGGAAGCCGCTACCTTGCAAATGGATTTTCCGCTACAAATATGTATCTGATTGAGAGAAACCCAAGTACAAAGCTCGGCTTGTCGCGAAAGGGTTCAAACAAGAACATGGGGTCGACTACGAGGAGATATTCTCACCAATGGTCAAGATGACCGCCCTTCGACTCTTACTAGGAGTTGTGGCTACAGAAAACCTAGAGCTAGAGCAGCTGGATGTAAAGACGACATTCCTACACGGATATCTAGAAGAAGACATCCGCATGTCTCAACCGGTAGGCTTCACAGCAAGTGGCCGACAAATGTAGGATTTATCTGATCCTATATGTCGACGACATGCTGATTACAGGAAGCAGCCAAGGAGAGATCGGAAAGTTGAAGCGGAGCCTTCACGACAAGTTCTGAAGGAACTCGAACAAGCCCGTCACATACTGGGCATGAGGATCGAGCAAAATTGGACGACCAAGACTATCCTACTCTCCCAGTCCCTGGAAGGTGCTAAGGCGCTTTTCCCTATTTACGCCTCTACCCCTTATCCAACTTTTCCCTATTTACACCTCTACCCCTCCTCCAACTTTTCCCCTATTTATGCCTCTACCCCTCCATTTTTCCTTAGCCACCCTATACCCCTTATTCTAAACCAAATATTTATCCCTCTCTCTCTCTCTCTCTCTCTCTCTCTCTCTCTCTTACTTTTTGGCCCTACACTTTTGCCCACATTACGTTCCCTTTTTCCCTATATTTTAACACCCTTACCATTACACTCTCCTTCCTCAACATACACATGTGCACATCCTTTACCCTCTCTCTTACCTTTTTTTTCTCCCTTACACCCTCTCACTATTCCCTTTTCCCTATCTTTAAAAACCTTACACCCCACTACCATCCCTGAATGTGCACATATACACATAGCACACCCCTACCCCCCACTCCCTATTTTGAACCCACACCCTCACTCTACCCCTCTCCTAAAATCCTATATAAATCCCCTCCCTCACCCTCATGGTCTTATGGCACTAATGAGCCCTTCGGGGCGAAACTAGTTTTCCGGTTACGTAACACCATGCACCCCCCCCACCCACCAAAAACCCAATGTAATTTTCCCTAATGATAATTACATGTTTCATCTCTCTCTCTCTTCCTTTTCTAATTATGTTTTTACTTATGTTTTATCTCTCCCTCCCCCTTTTAATTATGTTTTAATCTCGTTTTTTAGTTGTAAATGGTACCTCTCTCTTTCATTTTAAGTAGTATGTTAATCCCTTCCCCTCCCCTTACCCCACTTTTTAAACTTTAATTAGGTTTTTAATCTCGTTTTTTATCTTTAATCTTAGGTTTATTATGTTTTAATCTCGTTTTTAATCTTTAATCTTAGGGTTGTTATGTTTTAATCTCTCTCCCTCTCTCTCTCTTTCAATTTATTTTTAACTAATAGGTTAATCCCTCCTACCCCTCCCATTACCTTGTGTTACACTTAGGGTTATATTTTATTATTATTTACGGTTTAATCATTTTATTAGTTTTTATGTTAATCCCCTCCCTTCCACTTTTTAAACTTTAATTAGGTTTTTTATCTCGTTTTTTATCTTTAATCTTAGGTTTATTATGTTTTAATCTCGTTTTTAATCTTTAATCTTTGGTTTATTATGTTTTAATATCTCTCTCTCTTTCACTTTATTTTTAATTAATAGGTTAATCCCTCCTACCCCTCCCTTTACCTTGTGTTACACTTAGGGTTATGTTTTTTTTATTTTTTTATTTACGGTTTAATTTATTAGTTTTTATGTTTAGCCGCCACCCCCCTTCCCCTTTCTCCCTCTCTTTCATTTTTCAATTAGTATGTTAATCCCCTACCCTTGCCCCTCTTCTTAATACCTACAACTATCTCTTCATATACACCAAGCACTCTATCGATTCGGGTGCGCTCAATCGACCTTGGTGTTCCTCCTCTCCGATATCTCTTCTGCCCGCCAATGATCCACCATTTGCGCACTCCTCGTCTATGACCTCGGCGTCAACAATAACTTATCCCACATTGGATAGAGACTCTTCTTCAACAGACAAGGAGAGAGCGCTTAATGAAAAGATGCCCTACACATCGATCATAGGAAGTATCGTGTACGCAATGGTGGTGACCCGACCTAACCAAGCCTATGTTGTAGGAGTGGTCAACCGGTACATGTCAAACCCAGGACGGAGGCATTGGGAGGCCGTCAAGCACATATTCAGGCATTGTAAAGAATAGCGTGCAGAAACAAGTAGAAAACCGAACACAGAAAATACTCAGGATTAATGGAGAGCTTGAAAATACACAATACGCGGGAGAGTCGGAGAGAGAGAGATCAGAACAAGTTAAAAATCTATTACAAAACAATAATAGTTCTCTATAATACTCTGTACATCGTCTGTGTTCAGTGAACACTTTTATACAAGTCCATACGGACTGACAGAAGTATGGTGTGCTTCAATGCTCACACGAGCGTCTGACACTAACTACGAGACATTAACTGCCTAGTAGCCTCGGGTACTACTAGGCTTCCGGTTACTGATGAATCCGGCTAACCGGCTCACTTGCTCACCGGCCCACTTGCTTACCGACTCACTAATCCGGCTCATCCTTCTGGATGCCAATCCGGCTCAGGCTTATTCAGTCGATCTGGATCCGGTTGAGCTTGCCGTTCAACACTCCCCCTCAAGCTCAACTTGAGGTCGGATCGTAGTGTTAGTCTCCATGCCAGCCGGTCCTTCCACCCAGCTCCTTCTGGCGTCACTCCGCCTCGCTTGCGCTCCTCGTCCGGTCCGGTCCCGTTTACCATGACCCTTCTGTTACTGCGCACCTCGACCTCCTCGGTCGGCTTGTCTGCTCAACAGGCCCAAATCAGCTCCCTCGCTGCTATGACTTCGGCACTTGTTGATTCGCCAATTCCTTCGTGTTGGCATCGACTTTTGTTGCCTTCTCGTCCTCTTGACCTTGAATTGATCCGGTTCTTCCGAATCTTTCGGTTGAACCGAATCAATTGTCTTCGATTTGTTCCAGCTCTTGTCCGAATCGGTTGCTCCCAATTCGTCTTCAGGTTCCAGGCCCTTCACCACATTGGACCATGTCCGGGTCTTGTCCTTCTTCTTCCGGTTGGCTTTGTCCTTCTTGACTCTATCGTCGTTGTCGCTTGTTCCGACTTGTTCGGATGTGTCAACTTCCTTTGTCGACTCGGCTCCTTTCTTCTTCTTGTCTCTCCCTCTTTCGGTTCTTCCCTCACTGGCGCAATCGGCAGTTTCGTTGCCTTTGCTTGTTCCGGTGTCTTTGCCCGTTCTCCCCCTCAAGTGTGGCATGTCAAGATTCTGAACACCGAGCATTTTGGTGAAGTGTTGCAACTTGTCCGATCCGAGCTGCTTCGTTAAGATGTCGGCAACTTGACGATCCATATGAACATACCGAAGTTTGACTTCACCGCTTAGGACCCGCTCAAGCACGAAGTGGAAATGAACTTCTATGTGCTTTGTCCAAGCATGGAACATGGGGTTCTTGGCGAGCTGCATGTTGCTTATGTTGTCATAGTAGATCAGGATCCGGGTTGGCACCTCGATCCGCAGGTCTTGCAGCAGTCACCGAAGCCACATGGCTTTACAGGTGGCAACAGTAGCGCCCCGGTATTCAACCTCAGTGCTTGAAAGGGCCATTGTTGGCTTCTTTTTGTTGCTCCACGCAACAGTCGCGCTACCAAGGGAAAACATATAGCTAGAGGTGGATCGACGATCCTATGCATCGCCGGCCCAGTCAGCATCAGTGTAGCCGACTAGCTCTTCGGTTATACCATGCCAGTATAACAGTCCCCGTTCCTTCGTGCCGCTCACATATCGCAAAATTCGATGCGCGCACAGAAGGTGGTCCACGGTCGGTTTATGCATATATTGGCTCATCACGCCGACCGGATAACTAATGTCAGGTCAGGTGATTGTCAAATATATAAGGCTTCCGATGATTTGTCGAAACCGCTTCTCATCGCAGACCGGTCCGGAGTCAAGACAGAGCTTTTGGTTCCGGTCCAGGGGTGTGGAGATCGGGCGACATTCCTTCGTGCCAAACTTGTATAGCATATTCAACACATAGTGTCTTTGTGAGAGCAATATACCGTCAGGGGTTCGGATCACCTTGATCCTAAGGAAATAGTGAAGGTCCCACAGGTCCTTCATCTCAAATGCATCCGACAATTGGGACTTGACTCGACTGATTTCATCGAGTCCGAGTCCGGTGATGACCACATCATCAACATACAACAAGATGCAAACCGGACCATCCGAATCTTATCGGATGAACAATGAAGAGTCAGACTTGGCGGCCGCAAACCACATCTTACACAATTGGTGCGTGATCTTGGCATTCGAAACTCAGGGGGCTTGCTTCATGCCATAAAGTGACTTCTTTAGCCGGCATACCGCCGACTTGTTCATCCCCGACTAGAAACCGGGGGTGGGTCATAAAGACCTCTTCTTCAAGATCACCTTGAAGAAAGGCATTCTTCACGTCCATCTGGTGAAGATGCCACCCCCTTGCCGTAGCAACCGCCAACACCACACGAACCGTAGTCATCTTCGCTACCGGAGCAAAGGTCTCGTCGTACTCGATTCCATGGGTCTGCGCTAACGTAGTGTGAATCACACACTACGTGAAATATGTAAAATACTATATCAGATTTAAAGTACGTATAATAAATAAAATAAAATATTAAAAATATTTATTATTCAAACCTTGTACCTCCACGTAGACAAACCCCAACCTTAACATTGTACTAACTTATCCTAAGTGTTCTAAATATAGATTTAATACGTATAAGAGCTTTATTTACGCCTACCTTTATTAAAAGGTAAGTCATGTATTTTTTAGAATGCTTGAATACTTTATTTATAAGAAAAATGTACACCAATAAAAAATGACTCATGCACATCTAGCGAGCATGAGCACTATATTTAGGAAATAAAAGCATAGTGTAAAACGGCAACTCATGCACATTTAGTGTGCATGAACACTTTAGAAAAAGCAGAAAGCTATGCTTAGCCTCTTCCATCCTTATATAAGGAGGAGAGAAAGATGTATGGGGATTGTTGCTTATTTTACAAGGGTGCATTAATATAATATAATCGTAGGATTCACGAATTTGCTAACTTTTTTTTTTCTCTCTTAATCTGAGTACTCACTAATACACTATACTCGTGGGATTCACGAAGTTTTCATATCTTTCTTTCTTACAATATATTTCATATTCTTAATTGCCTTAGAATTTTCTTTTCTCCTAGTCCAAAACCTCAGCGGTTCCCACCCGACTCACGCAACGATCCGGCGCCGAAAGGCACGACACAAGTCGTGAACCCGACGTGAAAACGGGTGGCAAGGAGATGGAAAATCAACCGGAGGCTAACAACATGATGATGATGTTCGAGCAGATGCTTCAAGAACAACGTGCGATGTCGGAGATAGCGGCGGCAGTAGAGCGGCTCGTGCAACGGATCGGGCAATTCAACGGAAAGGACGTATCACGCTATCTTCGGGACTACAAGGCGGAAATGTAATGGTGCGGGATTTCGGAAGGACTACAAGTGACATCCTTCAACCGGGTGGCTACCGACGGGCTTCAAGCAAGTATCCACGGGCTACGACAACAAAATCCAACATGGGAAGTGTTTGAAGAGGCGCTAAAGACCACGTTCGCTATCGAGGACTCCTCCAAGGCAACACGGAGAGGATTCGAGGATTGGGTGGAAACACCGGACAAGGGGATGAAGGTCCTCGATGTGTTTTCGACATTCGAAAGTCAGTTCGGGAGGTTGTCTGCGAGAGATCAAGCTCTCCTCGTACCGGATTAAGTTACCATGTTCTTACGAGCCGTAGATGTCCGGGACCGGAAGGATCTTGGAGTGCTTCTAGAGGACATGACTACCGAGAGTGGCCTCACCGAAACATGGGAAAGTGTGCGGGATATCGTCGCGCAATACACAAAGAGGGGGCAATGGCTTGCCAACGAAGAAAAGAGGGTTTCGGAACCGATTCCGAAACCGAGATCCGGATCAGAAAACCATCAACCGTGGGCTCGGGAAGTTACGACTGAGAAGGGAATCGACGCAACTACAGTGGAGCCGTTGCTGAAGGAGATGGAGAATCTAAAAATCGTGATGGTGAAGAAGTCGGATGACTGTCCCACAAGTTCCAAGTATATGGACCGTCGATGCATATGGTGCGATAGCACCGAACATGATCGGAGGGATTGCGACGAGCACAACGAAGCGCTACGACAGGATCTTATCTACTACGAGGGAAATCGGATTCATTCGATGGACTCTCGGAAGCCGCTCTGACCGAACTTCCGAAAAGGTAGCATGAAGAAGGTCCTAGAGGAGGAAATAGCGGCGGAGAACAATTACGCGACAACCGCAGGAATACGTGTCGGGGAGTCATTGGGAGCAAAGGTGTCTTTTTGGCCGGAAGTGCTAGAAAACACCGAGAAACCGACTCTAACAAGATCCAAAGCACCGCGGAAGGCATCTAGGAAGCTACGGGATGGGAGTGCCCCGTCGATAAGAATAGTGTGTTTGCTTTATGCCAATTGCATGAAGTGTATGTAGATGAGAAGCGACGGCTGTCAGAACCAAGGATAAAAGATAGAGTGATGGAAGAAGGATATTAGAGAACACGAGAAGAAAGGAACCAAATACTAAGAGAAGAATGGATGTATAAGATAGAGAAAGAAAGAGAATGGATACAACATATGTAATGAGAGCTAAAGACTGGTGTTGATTCGAATTGATTTGAGAATACATGTATGCCCTTATTTATAGGTTCTTATAGAATAGCTTAGAGATTTCTAGAATGTTCTAGAATGTTCTAGACCTAGAATGCTCTAGGACATTCTAGAACATTCTAGAGTAATCTGGAGTTTTTACAATAATAAATGTAAAACAAGAAGTAGCTTTTATTGTTTCATATAACAATAAGCTATCTTAATGGTTGAGGTTTTCAAGTATGGATTACAAGGTTCGAGGTTCAAGTCCGGGTGACCATAATGGTCATGTGTTCATGACACTATCCCTCCTTCAAGAACGTCGAGTGGAAGTCGGCGTTAACATTGTTGGGCCGGGCTTGTTTGGATAGTGACAATGGAAGTCGTTGACCAGAGCTTCAACATTACAAACGTTATCGATGGGTTCCCAAGTGCGATCACTCGGAGGATAACCAAGCCAATCAACTAGATAATAAAGCTTATTGCGCACAATCTTAGAATCGAGAATAGCAGCTACCTTGTATTCGGGGCCATCTACAAGTTGTACAGAAGGCGGCGGTGGCACGACACGATTAGGAATTAAAGAGGTGCGGCAAGGTTCCAAAAGAGAGCTATGAAAGACAGGGTGAAGCCGGTGGTGGCACGACACGATTAGGAATTAAAGAGGTGCGGCAAGGTTCCAAAAGAGAGCTATGAAAGAGAGGGTGAAGCCGCATATGTGCAGGAAGGTTAAGACGAAATGTTGCATCATTAATCTGCGCCATGATGACAAAAGGACCTAAGTGTTGATAGTCAAGCTTAGCACACGGTCGGGTAGTCTTGATGTGACGACGAAGCAACCATACACGGTCACCAACCTTAAACGGAGACTTAAGACGATGTCGATCAGCATTGGTCTTATGGTGTGCTTGTGCTTTCTGAAGATGTGACGATAACTCGAACTGGATTTGTTGTAGTCGGTGGAGGTGATGCGCCGCACTAGGGTTTCGTGACACCTCGGGAAGATCAAGTATACACCATCGAGGGTGGTTGCCGGGGTAGGCAAAGAAAGGTGTAACTTTGGTAGAAGAGTGGACCGTGTTGTTGATAACTAATGAAACATCGAAGATATTGCTCGAACGTTTGATTTGTGCGATCTGTTTGTCCGTTAGTTTGTGGATGATAAGCCGAAGAGAGTTTGCAAGAGATTTTGAGGGCTGCCCATCGGTGCTTCCAAAAGTGAGATAAATTGAGTACCTCGATCGCTAATAATATCATTCGAGAGACCATGATGGCGAAACACTTCACGCATAATGAGATTTGTAGTTTCTTCACTATTGATGGTCTTTACACATGGTACAAAATGTGCCATCTTGGTGAACCGATCCACTACTGTTAAAATAGTATCAAAGCCTTTGGAAGGTGGTAGATCCGTAATGAAATCCATAGAAATAGACTGCCATGGCTTGTTGGGAGGGGGTAATGGTTGTAGTAAGCCATAAGGGTGATGTCGGGGTATTTTGGCGTGACAGCAGGTGTCACAAGTGCGAACATAATCTTCGACAAATTTTTGCAAGTGAGGCCACCAAAACGAACGTTTCACCAGCTCAATGGTCTTGGAAATACCAAAATGTCCAGCCATGGGGGCATCATGACAATGTTCCAACACTTGAAGTCGGGGTGATCCATCGGGGACGTAAAGGAGATTCTTGTAGAAGAGTAAGCCATCTTGCCACTTGAAGTCCTAATAATGTTGAGATGACCCTGGCAATGTGGAGCAAGATGGACGACTTGAACCACAGTGGGCTAAGACATCCTTAGCAAAATCATCCGAATGAAGTTGTTGCCGAACAATGTCCAGAAGGGTAGAATCAAGTGGCGTGGCATAAATTATTGTTACCTGTAGCTTTGATGGCCCGAGGAGAGTTTGCTTTTGATTGTCAAAGGCCCGATCTCCAGGTGGAAGTGCTAGATACGAACGCCGAGACAGAGCATCTGCTTTCCCTTGTTGTTTTCCGAGGCGAAAAATGATCTTGAAATCGAAACACGTTAGAAATTGGGCCCACTGAGCTTGTCGTCTATTTAATACTCGAGCTGTTTGAAAATATGTGAGATTTTTGTGATCACTATAAATGATAATCTGATGAGGTGATCCTTCTAGAAAATGACACCATTGCTCGAATGAGTCAACCACAGCTAGTAACTCCTTGTCATGCACCTCATAGTTTATCTCCAAAACAGTAAATTTTCTCGAGTGAAACGTGACTGGATGTGTCTGCCCGTCCTCGCCTGGTTGCGATAGGATACTCCCCAATGCAAAGTCTGATGCATCCGCCTCAATAGTAAATGGCTTTTCAGGATCAATATGTGCTAGGATGGGTGCTGATGTGAATGCCTCTTTCAGTTGCGTAAAAGCCTTGTCCGCTTCGATACTCCAAAAAAATGCTTAATTTTTCTTGGTGAGTTGAGTAAGGGGCAACACAATGCTTGAATAATTATGTATGAATTTGCGATAGAAGTTCGCAAATCCGAGGAAACACTGAACATCCCGAACTGAGCATGGGGGTTTCCATTCTAATATTGTGTGGACTTTTGCCGGGTCCATGAAAACACCCTGGGATGAAATAGTGTATCCCAAAAATTCGACTTGTTTGCAATCAAAATTGCATTTCTCAAGTTTGGCATAAAGACCATACTTCCTTAGGCGTTCAAGTACTTGCCGCACATGTATATCATGCTCCCCCTGTGTTTTAGAGTAAATCAATAGATCATCTAGGTAGATGATTAGAAAAATATCCAAGAAATCCCAAAAGATGTCATTTGCCATATGTTGGAATACTGCAGGTGCATTTGTGAGCCCGAAAGGCATGACTGTATACTCGAAATGACCATACCGAGTACGAAATGTTGTTTTCCACTCATCTCCCGGCCAAATTCAGACAAGATTATATGCACCCCTTAGATCAATTTTGGTAAAATGCTTTGCCCCACCAATGCGTTCTAAGCGATTGGAGATTAAAGGTAAAGCATACCTATTCCTTATGGTGACTTTATTTAAGCCTCGATAGTCCATGACCAAACGAAGGGAGCCGTCTTTTTTCTTCACAAAAAAGATAGGAGCACCAGCTGGCGACTTTGAATGTCCAATAAACCCATGTGCAAGATTTTCCTCGATGTATTCTCGAAGGACCTCAAGCTCAGTGGGTGATAAATTGTAAATCGGACCCCACGGTGGCTCTTTTCCTGGTTGGAGATCAATAGGACAGTCGTACGACCGATGCTTTGGAAGAACACTAGCTTTGACTTTGTCGAAAACATCAGCATAGTCTTGATATTTTTTGGGAATTTGGATGTCTGAATTCCCTTGAGTGACACTAGAAGGTGTCACTGATACTGCAAATAAGAAAAGGTCCTCCTTGCCTCCCACTTGGCGCAATTGTTGCAATGTGATGGCTGAAATTTGATGAGAAGGATATGGTGCATCGGTAGAACTATATACTTTGGGAGGATAATCCTGAGTTTGATCCTTGACAATGATATTTTCTGCTAAAGGGCACCTAATTTCTCGCTTCCTCCAATCGATTCTAGGGTTATGTAGCTCGAACCATGGCAAATTGAGGACAATTGGATGCTCAGGACTATGGATTATGTTAAAGGAAACTACACATCCTAAATCACCCAAGAGTATGTGTATTGGCTCAGACTCTTCAAATATCTTCCCGGAAGTTATGGGGCGTCCATCAATCACTACTACGGAAACAGGACAAGGAAGTGTATGCAAGGATATTTGGTGTTTTTGGGCAAAATCTCTATCCATGAAACAAGAATTGGCTCCAGTATCTAAGAGGGCTTGGACTTGAAGTTGACAACTGGGTGTCCTAACTTGTACTAGGGCTGAGAAGACTCTACTAACATGCTTGGAAGAAATGGAACCCACACTAGGTTGTACATATCTAGGGTTGTCCAACCAAATGGCTCCTATTTTGGCCAGACTTATTCATTTGACTCCTCTTCTAATTGGCGTAGGACTTCAAATTTATTGGACAAGGGTGGATTATTCATAATATTAGATTCCCTAACTGCTTCTAAAATGTTGGACTCATTTTTATTGTCATAGTGAATTTGATTTACCTGACGTCTCGGCCTACGGGAGCAATGAATGGCTATATGTCCTGGACCTCCACAATATAAGCACAGATGGTTTGCTCGACGATGTTGCTTCTCTTCGTCTAACAACGGTCCTCGTCGTTGAGTCATATCGATCTCCATGGGTGCAGGACTATCCATTGGGACTGGACTACGTGTTTGCCTTGGAGTTGGAGCAGGGCTATACATTTGCCTTGGGGATGATTGCGCCGTTACTGATGCATAAGTGGGTGTGAATCTTGATCTTGTTATTTGTTGTTGTCGCTCACATCGACGCTCAAAAAGGCGATTATCACACCGTATTGCTCGACTAATAGGTTCTGTAAGTGACCTTGGATCCTCAGGGAAGGTAAGAAGTAAGTCTTTGACATCACTACGAAGGCCTGAACGGAATTGCTCCATTAGGGCTTGTTCATCCCAAGGAATATCGCTTGCGATGAGATGGAAATTGGCAGCATATGTCGAAGCTGGTTGATCACCTTGACGAAGTGTACGAATCTTGTTGATAGTTGTTCTTGCCCCATCAGTATCTCCAAAACAAGCCTTAAATTCCTTGATAAATTCCTCGAAATTATTCAGTAGAGGAGAATTGGTCTCTAGCAATGGAGCAAACCACGACAACACTATGCCAGCCAATAAAGTGCCCACTAGCCCGACTCATGATGCATTTGTTGGATAACGTGCGGGATGCATTTGAATCACCAACCGTACTTGATTCAAAAAACCTCGGAAATGTGCCCTCGACCCATCAAATTTAGCTGGGAGGCTAATTGTGGGCTCCTTGATAAGTCCCTAACCTTCAACCCTTTGTTGTTGTAACACAACGATTGTCGACTCTAACTGTTGCACTCGTCGCGTGAACTCCTCTTGTTGTTGTTGCTTCTTTATAGTAACCTTTTGTAGATCCCCAAGTAGACGTTGATTCTCTACTTCAAGAGATGCGAACTTGGATTTAAGGTTCTCCATTTCTGCAACAAGGGTGAGATATTCTTCTGAGTTAATGGCAGCCCTGGTTTCAGGATGTGGTTACAAAGGAGGATAAGAGAGAGAGAGAGAGAGAGAGAGAGAGAGAGAGAGAGAGAGAATTCAAATCAAACTGTCAGAACCAAGGATAAAAGATAGAGTGATGGAAGAAGGATATTAGAGAACACGAGAAGAAAGGAACCAAATACTAAGAGAAGAATGGATGTATAAGACAGAGAAAGAAAGAGAATGGATACAAGATATGTAATGAGAGATAAAGATTGGTGTTGATTCGAATTGATTTGAGAATACATGTATGCCCTTATTTATAGGTTCCTATAGAATAGCTTAGAGATTTCTAGAATGTTCTAGAATGTTCTAGACCTAGAATGCTCTAGGACATTCTAGAACATTCTAGAATAATCTAGAGTTTTTACAATAATCAATGTAATACAAGAAGTAGCTTTTATTGTTTCATATAACAATAAGCTATCTTAATGGTTGAGGTTTTCAAGTATGGATTACAAGGTTCGAGGTTCAAGTCCGGGTGACGCCATAATGGTCATGGGTTCATGACAACGGCACACGGATGAGGCGGCCGGTCCATCGAAGACACCGGAAAGCTGGAACTCCGGAGGTAAGGGAAAAGAAAAGATGATTCTGGCATTCAAGCTCGCCTCGGACATCAAACAACAAACGGACTTGAAAAAGGTGTTCGAGGAGAGAATCCTCGATAGCCGGGTAGATTTTTCGCTTCGCGAATTACTCGGAATAGCGAAGAAGGAGTTCCACGATCTTCTTGTGGATCTCATGAAGAGAAAAAGGAAAAGTACGGAGGAGAACGCTCCAAGGGTGAATGAAAATACCGTTCTAATGAATGACACCGAATTGGAGGACGAAATACCGAATTCTCACTACACAAAGCCACACTAGGCACGCGCAACTACGGAGACTCCGGTCCGAATTGGTAACATCAAAGAACCCGTGCTAACATAGATTGATCACGGATCGGAGATCAACTTGATGTTCAAGAAATTCTACCGGAAGGGTAAGTGGCCTATTAACAGGAATCATGGGTGGAAGATCCGGGCGGCCACTAAAGCAACAGAAGATCTATTTGCGGCTTGTCCGGATGTGACAGTGAAGATCGGCGATGTCGAGATCGACCAAAATTTCTTCATACAAGACGAGGTCTCACACTCCGTGATCCTCGGGCAACCTTTTATCACGGCATCACGGATGGAGATGAAGGTGCTCGATAGCGGTGCGACTTTTGCGCGAATTCGGAGCCCAAATGGAGGAAATCCGTCCAATTCCTAACGGTGCCGGCAAATCATGAAAGGAACAAGAGAGAGCTCTTGTCCCAAACAAGAATAGATTTTTAGAGCGGATTGTTGCGGAGTGGGGAAGTGATAGTCCGAGAAGCCTTGATACCCCACACAGGAAGAAACCTCTCGGTGCAAAACAAGTACGAATCGGTCCAGATGGGACATCCACGTACACGGCCGTAACCAGAGGAATGAAGAAAGAATACCGAAAAGTGGAGGATAAGTTACGGTCGACATCAATAATAAAAGAAGACGAAGAAATCGTGGGAATAGTTGAGGAGGTGTTCTATGTGAGCACACTACAACGGCTTGAAGAGCTCGCGGAAGATACAAGCCAGGGAAACCGGGTAATTCCGGTGGAGTCGGTCGAGATGTACGAGATCATTGTGAAAATGGGGCCGGATGCACTCCACAAAGAAGAAGCAATGGTAAGTACGAAATACAAGACCATGGAGAAGAAAGTGAAACCGGCTGTAGGACCGTTACCCGCAGATAGCGAACAAAAGAGGAAAGAAGTCTTGGGGGATCCGACACTTCAGAAGTCCATGGATATCGGACATGCCTTCACGGATGAGACCCGGAAGAAACTTCGGATCGGTGGAGGTGGGTTCCTATTAAAGAATGAAGAAGAACGATTCCATGGGATACTAGAGCGACATGGGAGAGCATTTGCATTTACATCGAAAGAAATAGGATGCGTTGACCCGAAGATAGTGGAGCCGATGGTGATCTTCACGATTGACCATGTGCCGTGGAACCTGAAGCCGATTTCGGTGCCACCGGCACATATTTCGAAAATCATCGACTTGCTCAAGGAGAAGGTGGCGATGGGGATTCTAGAGCCATCAAGTGCTCCGTACTCAAATCGATGGTTTATGGTTCCGAAGAAGAATGGGTCACTCCGATTTATTCAAGATTTGCAACCAGTGAACAAGGTCACGATCCGGAACTCTGGAGTCGGTCCGATAGTAGACGAATTTGCAGAAGCATTTGCCGGTTGCACGATATACTCCATCGGAGACCTATACTCCGGATATGACCAATTCCAACTAGCTGTGAAGAGCCGAGACATCACTACCATACGGACACCGATAGGATTAGTCCGGATATGTACGCTACCACAAGGCATGACGAACTCGGTCGCACATATGATGAATACAATGAACAAGGTATGAAAGAAGTATGCGAGTCACAATCCGAAGTTCGAAGGTTTCTTGGAGCATGTGCATTCTACCACATATGGATTCCGCATTATGCACATATAGCGGACCCACTCTATCACTTGTTGCGGAAGGGTAAGAAGTTTGAATGGAAATCGGAGCATACCAAAGTTGTGAAGAAGCTCAAGAAATCACTACGGAGGGCAGAAGCACTAAAGAAGTCGGGCTATGACCAACCGATCACAGTAACGGTTGACACAAGTCCAACCGGAATCGGATGGGTCATCAATCAAGCCGATCCGGAAGGTTCGCGATATCCGATCTGATTCGGAGCAAAGGTTCTCAACGAAAGGCAATGCAGATATGCACAAGTTAAAAGAGAATTATGGGGAGTCGTGTCGGCAATCAAATCGGATCGACATTATTTGATCGGAGCCGAAGTAGTGATCGAAACGGATTGTCTTCCGATACTCGGGATGATGCGGTGTTGCACGATACCGGATGTGGCTATGCTAAGATGGATTGCATATGTTAAGTCACTTAATCCGGAGGTAAGACACATCTCCGGAAAAGACAACGTTGTAGCGGATATGCTATCAATGGCGCGGTTCGGAGATGACATAACCAAATCCGATAATGAAGAAGTTTCCGAAGACTACTTTGCTTCGGAGCACATATGCCGGGTGGACGTAATCCAAGAATTCCGGGAAGAAGAATACGAGGGAGAAAGCTTGTTGATCGGGAAATTGCTACGAGAAATCGAGGAATCATCGGACAATAAAGAGAAGAGAGCCGAGATCCGAATTAAGAAGCGGCAAGTCCGAAAGTTCTTCTTGAAAAATGGATTTTTATGGAGGGAGCCGAAAAGACCGAGTGGCATACCACTTCGAGTAGTCGGGACAAAAGAGCAATGAAACCAGGTAATGTCCGAATTTCACGAATCTGATTGGGCTGGACATCGGGGAACATGGGAAACATTTGGGAAGATCAAGCAAAGATATTGGTGGAAGAATATGTACAAAGATGTCGCGGAGTTCACGGAAAGCTGCGAGAAGTGTCAAATCTACTCCGGAGTTCGACACCGAGATGAGTTACATCCGACATTCTCACCGACAATCAACTTCAAATGGATGGTCGACATTGTAGCGATGCCAACCGGGATTGGACAAAAGAAGTACTTGGTGTTAGCTCGGGAAGATCTCACAAATCAAGAGAAGGTCGGGCGCTACGAAGAAAAACGTGTTCTGTGGTATGTCAATTTCTTTTGGAAAAAGTGTTTTGCAGGTACGGGTGCGTAGGACAAGTGATTGCGGATCGGGGAGAACTTGACTCTGATAAAGCTAGGGGATTCTTCGCCAAACATGGAGTTCGGTTAACACTAACAACGGCATACAATCCGGAAGCCAACGGGAAGGTCGAGCGAGGACATAGTCCGATCGTCAAAGCACTTGCCAAAGCATGCGACGGAAGGGTGATGGATTGGCCGCAGATGCTCCCGTATGCACTATGGGCGGATCGGACAACGCATAGCTCCGTAACCGGTTATATGCCGGCAGAACTTATGACCGGACAAGCACCGGTAATGCCGACGGAAACCGCAATCGCAACATGGACAATGCTACCATGGAAGGAAGAGATGAGCCGGGAAGAACTACTAGCGGTCCAGATACGAAAACTGGAGGGAAGACCGGAAGATGTAGCGGAAGCGTCATGCCGACAACAAGAAGTGCGACTCCGGAACAAAAGCCGGTTCGACACCAAGCACCGACTACAATCACGGAAGATTGATGGGTGATTGTCTATGACAGTAGTTTGGATCATCAACATACAATGGTACGGAAGTTTGCAAAAAGGTGGTTCGGCCCATATGAGGTTCGGAAAGTTTTCGACAACGGAACTTACCGACTATGCGAGTTGGATGGAACGATGCTACGAGTGCCTATAGCCGGGAAACGGGTGAAGATTTTCAAGAAGAGAACTGAAGAAGAACCCTATGTGATCCTAGACAAGACCGACAAGGAGCAAACGGACGAAGATCGCGATGATGCGGAAAGCGAGGAAAGTGGATTACAACTCATAGTCGACTTAAGGGGAGAATTGGAGGAAGCTTCAGATGAAGGTGAATAGCAAGCATCGGGGACTTCGGCACATACCGGAGGATGTGCGGGTTTGGAGGGGGCGAGTGTCGTAGTGTAATTCGCACACTACGTGAAAAATTACATTTTTGGTTTCTCCGGATAGGATATGGAGTACCCAGTGAGAACCAGAAGGAAGAACCGGTGAGGACCGAAACCGGTAAGGAGACCGGCAAGAGCCGGATGAAGAAGGCCGGTGAGAGTCGGTGAGAAACGGACAAAGAGGACCGGTAAGAAGGATCCGGTAAGACCCGGATAAAGAAAACCAGCGAGAACCGAATGAAGCAGAACCGACAAGAGCCGGATGAAGAAGGCCGGTGAGAGTCTCTCACCAGATGAAGAGACATATTTGTAAATAGAAGAAAGTATAAAATTATATATTACATGCATAGGGCAAGATTCGAACCTTGCACCTCCATGTTAATAATGTTAAGCCTTATCATTATACTAGCGTATTATGAATTTTAAAGTTATACTAAACTTTATCCCATGTAAAATTTCTAGACATGCATGGTACAAAAAGTTATTCATGCATAGACACTCGAGTTAGAAGAAAATATGAGATAGAAAGCTAATCATGCACATGCAGTGTGCATGAAAACTAAAAATAGGAAAAGCATGATGCTTGCATGTGATAAACTTAGACTCTTACAACACTATATAAGGAAGAGAGAAAGATGTATAGAGGTTGTGGATTATTTTACAAGGATTTTGATCAATCTAATATATTCGTGGGATTCACGATTTTTTTCCCATCTATTTCTCTCTTACATTCTAAGTATCAATTAATACACTATACTCGTGGGATTCACGAGTTTCATATCTTCTTTCAAATATTTCTCTTTCTTGCAATCGATTCATAAGGAGCCTTATCTCATATTCTTCTTTCTCCTAGTCCAAAACCTCAGCGATTCCCACCTGACTCACGCAACGATCCGGAGCCGAAAGGCATGACAGCGCAAAGGGAAGAAAGTGGATTACAACTCATAGTCGACTTAAGGGGAGAATCGGAGGAAGCTTCGGATGAAGGTGAATAGCAAGCATCGGGGACTTCGGCACATACCAGAGGATGTGCGGGTTTGGAGGGGGCGAGTGTTGTAGTGTGAATCACACACTACGTGAAATATGTAAAATACTATATCCGATTTAAAGTACGTATAATAAATAAAATAAAATATTAAAACTATTTATTACGTGCATAAGGCAAGATTCAAACCTTGTACCTCCACATAGACAAACCCCAACCTTACCATTGTACTAAATTACCCTAAGTGTTCTAAATATAGATTTAACACGTATAAGACCTTTATTTACGTCTACCTTTATTAAAAGGTAAGTCATGCATTTTTTAGAATGTGTCAATACTTTATTTATAAGAAAAATGTACACCAATAAAAAATGACTCATGCACATCTAGCGAGCATGAGCACTATATTTAGGAAATAAAAGCATAGTGTAAAAAGGCAACTCATGCACATTTAGTGTGCATGAACACTTTAGAAAAAGCAAGAAGCTATGCTTAGCCTCTTCCATCCTTATATAAGGAGGAGAGAAAGATGTATGGGGGTTGTTGCTTATTTTACAAGGGTGGATTAATATAATATAATCGTGGGATTCACGAATTTGCTAACTTTTTTTTTTCTCTCTTAATCTGAGTACTCACTAATACACTATACTCGTGGGATTCACGAAGTTTTCATATCTTTCTTTCTTACAATATATTTCATATTCTTAATTGCCTTAGAATTTTCTTTTCTCCTAGTCTAAAACCTCAGCAGTTCCCACCCGACTCACGCAACGATCCGACGCCAAAAGGCACGACAATGTGTATCCCTTCGCCACTAACCGGGCCTTGTACCGGTTAACCGAACCATCGGCATTGTACTTTACCTTGTACACCCACTTACATCCAATCGGTTTACAGTGTCGGGGAGGGTCAACTAGGTCCAATGTGTCGTTGGCATCAAGTGCCCGCATTTCTTCCTCCATAGCGGCACGCCAATTTGCGTCCCTTGCCGCTTCTGCATAGCTCTCCGGCTCACGCACTTCCGCCACCTTGGTCATGTACGCATAGTGATGTGCCATGTACTCATTGTACCCGTACCGCTTCATGGGGTTCTTCTAGCGGGAAGACCGGAGTAACTTATCGTTACCCGGTTTGAGGCCCTTCTTGGCCGGTTCGGACTTCATTCTCGAAGATCCACCTTAATCCTTTCCGGAGTCGGATTCGCTCCGATCCAACTCAACGTTGCCGGTTTCATATTCCGGCATCTTCTTCTTTCCCTTCTCTTTGCGCGTGAACCGTCTCCTCGGTTCCTTGCGCGGGGAGAGCACAGTAGAGTCTCCATTACTCGCCGGTTCCTCATCCGACCGGTCATCCCGACGCAGCCGCTCATTCGGTCCACTTAGCCGGAATGAGATTAGACTCTTTTCTAGAGTGCCGAAGTCTTCATCTTCTACTTGGACCTCCTCGAGCTCACTAGCCTCATCTTCCAATATCGGGTCGAGGTCGGAAGTCGGAGCCGGTAAAGCATACCATGATGCCGTCTCATCAAACTCAACATCCCAATGAACTCGAACCTGCTTCGTCCGAGGGTTATAACACTTATACCCCTTTTGCTCATGCGAGCAACAGACCAGGATGCATTTCTCTGACTTTGCATCCAACTTCCTCCGCTTCTCACCTGGCACATGCACATATGCAATGCTACCGAATATCCGAAGGTGTCTCAAATTCGGCTTGCGCCCGAAATACAGCTCATGCGTGGACACCTTGTCACCGATCTGGTTTTGGATGTAGACGGTCGTCCAGACCGCCTCAGCCCATTAGAAATGGGGCATGCTCTTCTCCTCCAGCATTGCCCATGCCCCGTCGACAATCGACCAGTTCTTCCTTTCGGCCACACCGTTTTGCTCCGGTGTATATTTGCAGGTGAACTCTCTCTGAATTCCTTTTTGCTGCAGATAACTATTGAATTGGCCGGAAATATATTCTATTCCTCCATCTGACTGCAGGCACTTGATCTTCCTCTCCGTTTCCCGTTCAACCAGGCTTTGCAGGTTCCGGAAACACTCCAAGATTTCGCTCTTCCGCTCAATGAGGTAGATCCATGTGTGTCGGCTGTAATCGTCAATGAAGGAGACGAAGTATCGACTCCCGCCAAGACTAACGTTCTATGTCGGTCCCCATACATCCGAATGAATAAGGTCAATCTTCTTACGGCCACGGTTTCATTCAGTAGGGAATGAAAGCCAGTGTTGCTTCCAGAGTTGGGAGGCTTCACATATTTGGGCCTTCCGGCCACTAAACTTCGGCAAACCGAAAACAACTTGTTTCGTCTGCAGGTCTTGAAGCATCCGATGTCGTGAAGAAAACCGGCCATAGGCGGAATCGGAGAGAAAGCGCGTAAACCGGCCCTTACACGGATGGACGCGTGACTTGACATTTGTACACGAACCGGTGGGTGTAAATACGAAGCCACACGCATTTATTAGGGGGGGATTGTGCGTATCCCGGTCAGAGGGACAGGGGAATAAAGGGAAGAGGACAAGGAAAAACGAGGATCGCGAGCGAGGAGGAAGGGAAGTGTTGCTGTAGAACGGAAGGCGGAGCTCTCTCTCTTCGTCTCGAATCGTCGCTCTCTGCGGGTGTCGGGAGGTTGTTGCCTCTACTTCGTGGACAGCCCGTGTGCTTCCAGCGGAGTCGCTCGTTTTCCCTTTTGTTTTCTTGATTCGTGTGACTGTCGTCAGTGTGCGTGAGTAGGGTTCCCGTGTCGGGTCCGTCGCCGCTTTGTCGGTTGTAACCGTCGGAGTTTGTAATCTCCTGCCATTATAATTAAGTGATACGTTCTATCTCTCTCTCTCTCTCTCTCTCTCTCGCTCCTCGGTCCAAGACCCTCGTGGTCCCGCCCCTTCCTACACGTACGCGCGTAACAACGTGACACCGGTAATTGACGTGGCCGATCCACTTGTGCCAGAAATCAATATCCGATTTAATCTTCTATCCTTTGGCGAACAAAGTGGTGCCGACATCATTGGTGTCAAGGATGAACAGCCTCCCATCTCTACACCCTTGCGCAATAATCTGGCCCTCTTCCTCTATGAACCACCCAAGGTGCATAAACCGCACCTGTATCCCCTCGTCAACGATCTGACCGTCTGACACTAGGTTCTTCATGATGGTTGGAACGTGTAATATGTTCATAAGCTTCCCCCTCTGTCTGACGTGGCTCAAAGGGACTTCTCTGACATGCACGATTGGGTGAGGAGTGTCGTCTCCGGTTTCGACGACTCCCGGTTGTTCCGGTTTCTCCAAGAAAGAGAACCGCTCTTTGTGGCTCGTCATGTGATTTGACGCACTGGAATCAACGTACCACACTTCCTCCGATTTGGAAGTGGTTTTCTTCATCGAGTTAGCCTCGTGTTTCATCACCAAGGTTGGCCCTTTATCGGCTTTTCCGGTTTCGGTTCCTCCCGATCCTTCTGCGTAGTGCGAGTATTGTCGGTTCTCTCTACCGGCCTTGTCGGATCCGGATCTGTCTAAATCGGCGTGCTTCTTCCAGCACTCGCTTTCTCTATGGCCCTTTTTACCACAGTACCAACATTTCGTGTCGGCCTTTGCTTGCCGGCCTCTGACGCCGCCTTGACTCCCTCTGCTTGTGGAGGGTCTGAAGCTGTTGTGGGCACGTTCTTTGTGCCTTCGGTCCTGCTCTTGCCGGCCGCTACCATTGCGAGCTGACCCGCCTCGTCCACCATGCCCACGGGGCCGATCCGCCTACGTGTACAACATCCGGTTGTCGGTGGGTGCACTTGTTGACACACCGGCGTGGTTCTCCTCTACAAGGAGCATCGACTGTAAGTCAAAAAATGATGGTGTATTCTCCCTTGTACACACAACAATTCGGAACGCTCCAAACTTTGACGCCAAACCTCCGAGACAGATTTGCACCATATCGCTTCTTCGATATTCACATCAATGGAGGCCAAAGACTTGCAAATGTCCTTGATTTTGGAGGTGTAGTCTACCACCGACAAGTCGCGTTGTCGTAGGTTGCTCAGCTCTTGTTGGAGTTGAAGCTTCCTAGCTGTAGTGCTTGCGGTGAAAATCTCTTTCAAATTTCCCCAAGCATCTTTCGACGTTCTTGCATCCTGAATGTAGCTTAGGAGTTGTTCGCCCACACAAGACGTGAAGCAGTACAATACTTTGCTCGCTGACTGTTCCCACGTCAGGAAATCTCTGGGTGTCGATTTGGGTGCTGTGTCATTTGCTTCGTCGACATAGCTCCAGTAATCGTGCCCGAGCAGGTACTGGTGCATCTTGTAGGACCAAGACACGTAGTTGTTTCTGTCAAGCTTCTCCGTCGGAAGCGAGCTAGCCATACCTCTATCCATCGGTTTTACCTGTTCTTCTTGGTTGGTTTTCCTTTCAAGCTCTGTCGGCTATAGAGGTTCTCAACCCTCGCGCTCTGATACCATGTAAAGAATAGCGTGCAGAAGCAAGTAGAAAACCGAACACAAAAAATACGCAGGTTTAATGGAGAGCTTGAAAATACACAATACGCAGGAGAGACAGAGAGAGAGAGCAGAACAAGTTAAAAATCTATTACAAAACAATAATAGTTCTCTGTAATACTCTGTACATCGTATGTGTTCAGTGAACACTTTTATACAAGTCCATACGGGCTGACAGAAGTATGGTGTACTTCAATGCTCACACGAGCGTCTGACACTAACTACGAGACATTAACTACCTTGTAGCCTCGGTTGCTACTAGGCTTCCGGTTACTAATGGATCTGGCTAACCGGCTCATCCTTCTGGATGTTGATCCTATTCAGGCTTATTTAGCCGATCAGGATTCGGTTGAGTTTGCCGCTCAACAGGCACCTACGAGGCAGCGAAGAGAGCTTCCATTAAAGCTTCATCTGTGTATCTAACATCTGTCTATATCTTCTTGCCATCCTTCTATGTTGTTTGTTGAGCACAACCGACAAATCCTCACATACATTTCTGTGCATATCCGTTCTTCAACAAATGAATGTCTTTCCCTTATCTCTATATCGATTTTTTCATGGCAGCTCCCCGAGGCTCAACCATGTATGTTTGCGTCATGAATAGTCTAAACACGAAAAATTGTTAACAATAAACTATGTCTCTATGCCCACCCATGTGGTTTCGGCTCTTTAAGTCCTATTACAAGGACCCCGAAGTGCACTTAGACCTAAAGTCTAAACATGTGTTATAGTCATATGTATCAATAATGTTGTATGGTCTTGGTGATATTTGAACTCGAGACCTCGAGAACAAATAAATTAAACACTTGAGCTAACCAAATGGTTTGCTTCTTTTGAATGTTTAATGTTTTATGTGTATAAGAGATAGGTGAGGCATTTGCCCATATATGTTTTTTAAAAGAAACATATATGTCAAGAGTCCTTATTTCCCCCTAGTTTACCACAAACTATGTTGGTACATTACCTAACCTCAAGTCTTGTAATTATGATGGCATACACCAAAGTGCAACCTAATGGTCACGTGGCCCATCTCATGGTTCTGTCATTACGAATGCCTTTTGTAAGAATGATCTCATGGTGGCATCGTATCCATATAATGAGGGAGGGATGTTGGATATGTGTGTCATAGGAGCAACCTCACATGAAGTGGGTCAAGCCCTACATTCTCAACATCATTGTGGCTATGATCAATTCATTACGTAACAAAATCGAAGTGACCAACGGGGATTATAACAAAACAAATTGTTGAAAAAAGGATGGTGACTACGCCATTCTCACAAAAATGTGAGGACGGCCACCAAGATCCTTTCCCTGAAAAGGACAACATTCGATATAGAAAATCATGTAATAACTAACTAATATACACATAAGTATATTTATCACATATATATGATCAAATACGTATACACGTGACCACATATGCTTATATTAAATAAATCGTAACATCAAATAGCCAATAATGATGTAATCGAGATACGTAATCGATGCATATAGCCTCTACGCACAGGAAACATCCAAAAATAAGGGTTATTCGTAATACGCAATTGAGGTATTCACCTCTTACGCATACGACACCAAACACATATCATTTACATAGAAATTGAGGTATTGACCTCATACGCATACGACATGAATCACATATCAGATATATGTCAAATGAGGTATAGATCTCAGACACATGTGAATACATTTTATACAACCAATCTGTTATCACTACAACATCATTGAATCAATAAAGAAAAAAAATATTGACTATACATGATTAGATTGGGAGAAGAAAGAATAGAAAAAAACAAGAAAGAGTTACCGAAGTTCCCTTATTGATTGCTATCTGGATCAAGGTCGATCGCATGTCGACCGATCACCATCCATCAAGAAGACAACAAAAACCAACAAAAGAAGCATAAGAAACATGGCTCGGATACCAATTGTTAGAGTGATGATTTAATGAAAGCATACGATAAGGATAAAAGATAGAAAATAAGAAAGGAGAGAGGGAGAGAAGGTTGTCGATCCATCCGACCACCCCCGAGCGAATGGATCGAGATGGACTCGAGCCTCGATCATTGTCCCATACCACCGTTGTGGCGTCGAGTCGTACATGGTGTTGGAGCGCTTGCTACAAGAGTCGATAATGTGTCCAATAGTTAGGCCTCATATTTATAACCAGACCTAAGCCCCCCAGGGGTTGGCCTAATGGGTTGTCTCAATCCAAAGTAATCCTCCCCTTCTTTACACTCTCATTTAACTCTCACACTTTATCCACATGTATAGAATACTACGGTAAATTCTCACCACAGGATATTATATGTTCATCCCGTAACACAACCTCAACGAGGCTAGTCTCCCCTCCCTCAGGTGGTCCCATCTAGTAACCTCCTGGATTCGTTGCTCCGCGCGATCTGCTTCGTCCTTCTTCCCAGCTAGGCTATCAAGAAAGACTGGCGAAAATTCGGCGTTCTTCTCCCTACCAGTGCCCATTTCCCCTCCTACCCAGATTACGGCCAATGCCGAATAGTGGACGGCCTCAAACTACCAGTTGGAAGAAAGCCGCTACCTTGCAAATGGGTATTCCGATACAAGTATGTATCCAACTCAGAAAAACCCAAGTAAAAATCTCGGCTTGTTGCAAAAGGGTTCAAGCAAGAACATGGGGTCGACTACGAAGAGATATTCTCACCAGTAGTCAAGATGACCACCCTCCGACTCCTACTGGGAGTTGTAGCGACAGAAGATCTTGAGCTTGAGCACATCAATGTAAAGATGACATTCTTCCATGGAGATCTAGAAGAAGACATCTACATGTCTCAACCGGCAGGCTTGTCGGCGATGGGGGAGGAAAGACACCTCGTATGTTGATTAAAGACAAGTCTATATGGCTTGAAACAAGCGCCGAGAACACCTTCGCGTTCACAAGTGAAAGGATTGCGCATAAATGGAAGGATAAGGAATATTTTGTTTGATTTTAGGGCTTTTTCAATGATTTTACAAAACACATTGATACCAATATCATACATGTTCAAATATACTATGAAAAAGGTTAAAATTCCACTATTTTCGTGATTTAGAAGTAAATAAAAAAAGAGGAATTTCAAAAAGTTACATTCTCAATTTATATCACAAACTTTACAACCAATGTTATTTTATAAGAAACGATTTTTTAGAAATCATAAGAATTCAAAACACATGCTTTTATATTACTCTATTTGTTACAAGCGGAATGTAGTTACACTTAATAGCCAAAAATACATTCATGATCACTCCTTTACGGAGAATCACTACTATAACTAATATACAATGAAGATTCCTCCTCGTCATCCTTGGATGTACCAATCAGTGCATTATCTTTGTCATAAACCAAATGGTTTGACTCTAGATTATATGTTACAGCAGATCTCGTTTGCCTTCAACTCAAGCCACCTTGTAGACCTGGTAATTTTTCTTTTATTATATCTATTATTGACTTCCTTAATCGTCCAGCTTTTGTAAGCGTGAAGTCGTACATGATGATATCCACATCAGAGATATCAAGGGTCGAGGTGTTACGAATTTTCGCTTCCTCTTCCTACCTCCCCTTGTTGTTGGGCATTCAATCATCTCCTTACCTATAAAAGCATTTTCCCTTCTAGTGTTATACCAATGAATGTTTATAGACTTGATCGTGTTTTCTATTTCATGCATTAGCACTTCGAGAATTTTACCAACCCAAAATTGGTGGCCATGTGAGTTCTCATCAGTTGGCATTGCAATCAACATCTCCACTGCGAGCTCTTGCAAATTGCCTTGTCATCTAGCTTCGGTTGCTTTGGTCATCCTTGGTCCCACATAAATGTCTCTTTGTTGTGGATGGACCAAATTGTCATTAATCGTATTTGTTGGTTGCTTCGGAGTTTTATTTACATGATCATGTTGTAGCGACCATGTGAATGGCATTTCCAAATTCCAATTATCACCAAATACACAATTGTCTATAATTCCTTTCTGATCAATAAAAAATACATCACACCATGACGTGTCTTGTTGTGTAGCATATTTCTTGGCGGCCTCAATATGCTTTCTTTTTTCTTCTAAGGCTTGGAGCCATAACCGTTTTTGTTCGATACCAAGTCAGTATGCAACTATCCTTTCTTCTCAATTGGCATTTGTTTAGCTCCATGGACAATTGTACTCGGCATACAAAGTAATCACTGGTAACCACCTTCAGGTTCCCATGTTGTAGAAGATGAATATTGTTTAGCATACAAAAGCATAGAACCACTTATTTCATTTTTCTTTATCATAAAAATGTGATTGAAGCTTATATTGTTTAACTTGGCGAGCACTTTAACATTCCCAACACCCCCATCTGATATATATCTCTTATAATCATATACCTTCTTCAAGTGTAACACTTTTGGGCGTGGTGTATATCCATCACAAATGACATCAAATAGTTTAGGTAATGTGAAAGCATCATGCCGAGACAATTGTCTAGAGAATGTGCTAAACATCTTATCTATATGATCATGTGTGGCCAACCAAAAGAAAATTGACTTTCACTTTGCTAAACAATCCTTGGTTGACCAACATACTTAGATAGCCAAACACAGTTGAATTTTTGTTCTCTCTAGCAGTATTGTCCAATTGAATGCATAGAACAGGGGGGAACGGTTGGCCCCAAGACATCAAAACTCGGTGAATCACTGTAACTGTTAGGTTAGGGTCATTGTGAACATTGGGGTATGTAATGAAGACATGAGGTCCAACTGACCTGTTATAAGCCAAGCATCCCACCAGGTGCATTTGAACAAGGCACTCATCATTGACGTCTTTGGGGAGCCTCCCCATATGCGGCAAGCACGTCTTCTTCTGGTCCATGCCATCTATCATTAAGCACATGTATTGTTCGGGCCTCTTCAAACACTTCTCTCTATGATGCATCGCCTTCTTTTGTTCTAACGATTGTGCCTCATGATGCTCTTGTAGTAACTTCTTACTCATATCCTTTTCCATTGATGTCTTTGCACCTTTAGCCAAACTTTTAAGATTTGCACAAATGGAGCAATACCCCATGCGTACTTTACGTGGAATGATAACATTTGAAAACCGAGCTCTCCATAATCTTGTGAATTGGCTATATGTGATAGACTTATTACATGAGCCCACCATATCAGATCGATAGACATCATAAACTTCCCGACGTGTGTAATTATCAGAGAGGTGCATCCTACCTGTAGTGGGCATTACTTGACAATTTAACTGAAAGTAACTTTTCATCCAACCAATAGCATGTCTTCCAATTGCACCTTTCATACTTGGAACCTCTTTACAATTGAGCATCGGATCCCCGCTAAGTAGACATTGGTGTACTCTATGTAGCCGCATGTTACTAACACATAACGCAATTTTGAATGCAACTCTACATATCTATTGCGCATGGAATATATAATATTTGAATGATACTTTGATCCCCATACATTTGTCAGACACTAGTTGCATATGTGACCCGAGGTAAGTGTCTTGCTCATCACCAGTCATCAAAAAATAGTATCGCCTTAATTCTCGCAACTTTGATTTTCCAATCATAGACATATAACCACGGGCACAACACATTTTTTTGACATAAAATCCAATCTGTTTATCTGATGTCACCAAGTTAAATCTAGCCAAACGAATTCTTCGTGGGATTCTTCTAATATGCATAGGGCTTCCAGATTTCTCTTCCTGCATAGAAGTTGGTGTAACCTTGTTACTATCCAATTCTTTGTTGTGACCATCGCCCATGATATTCGATGTTTTATTGGCACTACCTTCATTCTCCGTATCTTTATTAATATCATATTCTTCAATAGAGAACTCTTCACATGTGTCATTATTCACAGGCGTTGTAGGTGAAGATGAGCTTAGACAATATTCTTCGATAGAAAATGGTGAGTCTGTCGACAGACAATATTCTTCGATAGAAAATGGTGAGTCTGTCGACAGACAATATTCTTCGATAGAAAATGGTGAGTCTGTCAACAAACAATACTCTTCGGTAGAAAATGAAGAGTTTGATGACAAACAATATTCTTCAATCGAGAACGGTGAGTCTTCACTAATGGCTTAAGGTCCACACAGAGCTCTTTAAGTTATGTGCTTAGGCTAACATAAAAAACTGATAAGCTCCTCTCTAAACATAAACTCCTCTCTAAACAGAAGCTCGCTCAATATAATGTCTATATTATTTAATATTATATTAATACAATAAATAAAGATATTATTTTTAATATAATAATTGTATTCAACATATTAATAATTACTTAAACTAGTCTGTATAAAGTTAAATCAAGTATAATATAATTACAATCATTACCAAGCCACATATATGTTGGTTTAAAGTTAAAATCATTGGTTAATTAATGACACCCATATTTAATATAGAACTTCTCAGTCATTGGTTCATTCATGCCTACCATTTTAAATATAAGACTTTTCAATCATTGGTTCATTCATGGCCACATCTTTACGATAAAGCAATTAAGAGTCATAAAAATGTTGTTTTAAGTATTCAATCATTGGTTCATTCATGAACCTCTATCATTGCTTCCTTCATGGCCTTCAAAGTCATTGTATGTTAGTTTGACTATAAAATAATCATTATTATGTTAGTTTGACTATTTAATCATTGATGCATTCATAAGCATCATTTATTTCAAATCCATTAGAGAGTGATTGGTACACTCAAGATTAGGTACTAAATAAAGTAACTCTGGTTAAAGTTATTGTGGTTACTAACTAACTAACCTTAAGGTTGCCAACCCTGTTTAAAGTGGATGTGGTTACTTTAACCACTGTGGTCAATCCCTATAAATAGGAAGACCTCCTCATATTTCAATCACACGAAGCACACACACAGAACAAAGTAGAAGAGCACACAGAGCACACAGAGCAAACAAAGCACACAGAGGACGAAGCACGAAACTAAGATCTCCCCCTAAGCATCGACAATGTCCACCATCTCTTCAAAGAAAATCGAGCGCCAAGACTCCAAGTAAGCGTCTGACACTCTGGACATTTTTGTAAATATGTTTTAGCACTCAAGAACTCGATACGGCGTATCGAGTTCCTGTTTAAAGCTTTTCATTTAAACAGGAACTCGCACCACCACCATGGGTGAAGATGTAACTTAATGTCAATTTCCGATTGTCCGTATTCTTGGCATAGTCGGAATCAGTGTAGCCTTTGACTTTGGCTGAGGTTGTCAATCCGAAAGCCAACTATGTATCTTCGGTCCCTCTCAGGTACCTGATGATGTGCTTGACGGCCTCCTAATGCTTATGTCGTGGGTTTGACATGTACCGGCTAACCACTCCTACGGCATAGGCTAGGTCGGGTCGGGTCGCCACCATTTCGTACATAACACTTCCTACGGCCGATGCGTAGTGCATCTTTCCATTAAGCTCTCTCTCCTTGTTTGTTGAAGGAGAATCTTTGTCCGATAGTCGGATCGACGTCGGAAGCGGTGTTGGTGATGGCTTCGCATTCTACATGTTGAAGTGCCTCAACACCTTCCCATCCAATTCTTGTGAATCTATAGCAAGATGCCCCATCCTTTGCTGAAAAGAGTGATTTCTTCTAAGAATATACTATCAAGAATTATGCCAGGTTCAGACGGCTCTGTCTCCTTGTCTGTTGAAGGAGAGTCTCTGTCTGTTTGCGACTAATGTCAAGAATTATGCCAGGTTCAAACGGCTCTGATGGAAATATAACCTAGGTCGTTGTACGAAGCTGCATCTTCTGTTTTTCCACATCATCCTCAGATTGCTTAACAAGATTAAAACAAGGTGGTACTCGAGGTTTGTGTTTTAGATAAGGCATCATATTCCCTAAAGGCACAAATGGTGTACTATCTGAAGCACTGTAAAGGAACTGGCAAATCAATACCAAAATACCCTGCTTCAAACCAATCAACCATTGCTCATTTAAGATGTACCATATATGGTGTGAATTAATTAGTGAAAAGTGACAATATTCTTAGTGCAAAGTTTCATATTTCAAAGTTGATTCTCCATATTTGAAATCATTCTGTAGCCCTCGTGCCACTACAACCTCCCTTCCGCAACGGGCCACCGAGTTGACTACCACCGAGATGTCGTTAGTTGAATTGGGAGAGTCGGAGAGTCTTGGTTGTCCGATTTTGCTCGATCCTCATTCCTTGTATGTGACAGGCTTGTCCGAGTTCCTTCATCGCAAACTTGTCATGAAGGCTCCGCTTTAGCTTTCCGATCTCTGCTTGATTGCTTCCTGCAATCAGCCTCTCGTCGACATATAGGATCAGATAAATCCTAGACTCTTTGCTAGTTTCTGAATATATATGCATGGGTGGGAGTCAGATCTGCGGTATCCAAGTTGCCTAATGTAGGAGTCAAACCTTTGGTACCACATCCTCGGTGCTTGTTTCAAGCCATATAGACTTTTCTTTAACCGACATACGAGGTGACTATCCTCCCCCGTTGTCGTGAAGCCTGCCGGTTGAGACATATATATGTCTTCTTCCAGATCTCCATGTAGGAATGATGTCTTTACATCCAACAGTCAGAAACATTGTGGCTAGCTTTTCTATAGTGTGAGCAGAATTTGCCTGATCGGCCCGTTCTCGACTTCGACCGTTCTCGGTTTCCCCTCGATTTTGATCAGTTGATGTTCCGACCGGCTCTCTCAGCTTGTTCTCTCATTCGACTCTGTCGGTTGAATGACTCGGTAGAGTGATGGGCTTCTACCGATTCATTGATGGGAAGTCCCATCGATTTTCGCCGAATGTCCTCAGTGAGGACTTGGTTGATCGTCTCATCCAGATTTAGTATCGGTAGACTATTGGCGTATGTCGTACAGAATACCTCCCAACTCGCCGGCAAGCTCGATAGGAGGGCAAGGGCTTTCACTTCTTCTTCGAAGTTGATCCCTTGTGAGGAGAGTTCTGACAACACCCGGCTGAAAGTGTTGATGTGGGAGGTAGCCGAATCGATCTCTCTCATCTTTATGTTGAACAATTGTTTGATCAAAATCAGTTTTGAAGATGAGGACTTCTTCTCGTACACGGCTTGTAGTTTCTCGCATAGTGAGAACGTTGTTGTCTCTTTTGCCATGCTAAAGTAGAAGTTTTCGGCTAGGTGCATTCAAATGGTGGAGCGTGCGATTTCGTCCAATGATCTCCACTCATCGGCTGACATTGAAGCAAGTTTTTCGGAGTATCGAATGGCCTCAAGCTCTCTTTGAATAATCAGTACGTCTTGCATCATCTCCTTCCATAGGGCAAAGTTTTTGACGTCGAATCTTCGGATCTCAACTCCTATACTGTATGTTGATGCCATGATTCTTTTGGAAGTGAGATTTACTAACCTGGTCTTTTCTTTTGGCCATTTCTGTTGTCTGTTGCCACCGAGTAGCAGATCACTCTTATACCAGTTGAAGCGTCAGTGTATGCGGAAAAGTGTGAGGATCTGTCTCAGTTCGTACTCAGAATGAAAACACAGAAAAGAGAAGTAAAGATATACACAGATTGAAGCTTTAATGGAAGCTCTGTTACGTTCTCTGTCTCTTGCTCTCTCAGAGACTCGATATTCGATATACAATCAAGAAGAAGATTCTTTACAACGTTGTCGCGAAGTTTCGCGCGCGTGTGTTACTTGGGCGGGACCACGAGGGTCTTGGACTAGGGAGTACTCAAGGGATAGAGAAGACCCGAGGTTTGCTTTACGACAATACTACTTCCCGCCCCCCCCTGCAAGGTCTCATTGCCCTTTGTTTTGTGAAGCTGGTGGCTCTCGTTGATCACAACTCGTTGACCTTTCGAGATCACCCCACGAGCCAAGTGACCAAACGGGTACAGGCAAGATGAGCACGCAAGGTAAATGCACAAGGGGACGATAACACAAACACGAATGCCCGTATGTCCTTATGAGGAGGAGAGGTGCATGGGCACGCCCGAACGCTCCCTCGTCACAAGATGTCGAACGTAATAGGAAGACACAAAACACACGCACAAATGCTCGTACACCTTTATGAGGAGAGGTGCATGGGCACGCCCGAAACGCTCCCTCGTCACAAGACGGCCGAACGTACAAGGAAGACACAAACATACACACAAAATGCTCATACGCCTTTATGAGGAGGAGAGGTGCATGGGCAAGCCCGAACGCTCCCTCGTCACAAGACGACCGAACGTACAAGGAAGACACAAACACACGCACAAAAAATGCTCGTACGCCTTTATGAGGAGAGGTGCATGGGCAAGCCCGAAACGGTCCCTCGTCACAAGACGGCCAAACGTACAAGGAAGACACAAACACACGCACAAATGCTCGTACGTCTTTATGAGGAGGAGAGGTGCATGGGCATGCCCGAAATGCTCCCTCGTCACAAGACGGCTGAACATACAAGGAAGACACAAACACACACACAAATGCTCGTGCGCCTTTATGAGGAGGAGAGGGTCACGGGAAAGCCCGAACGATCCCTCATCACAAGACGGCCGAATGCACAAGGAAGACACAAACACACACACAAAATGCTCGTACGCCTTTATGAGGAGGAGAGGTGCATGGGCAAGCCCAAAACAGTCCCTCGTCACAAGACGGCCAAACGTACAAGGAAGACACACAAAATGCTCATACGCCTTTATGAGGATGAGAGGTGCATGGGCAAGCCCGAATGCTCCCTCGTCACGACACGACCGAACGTACAAGGAAGACAAACACATGCACAAAAAATGCTCGTATGCCTTTATGAGGAGAAGAGGTGCATGGGCAAGCCCGAAACACTCCATCGTCACAAGAAGGCCGAACGTACAAGGAAGACACAAACACACGCACAAATGCTTGTACGTCTTTATGAGGAGGAGAGGTGCATGGGCATGCCCGAAACGCTCCCTCGTCACAAAACGGCCGAACGTACAAGGAAGACACAAACACACACACAAAATGCTCATACGCCTTTATGAGGAGGAGAGGAGCATGGGCAAGCCCGAACGGTCCCTCGTCACAAGACAACCGAACATACAAGGAAGACACAAACACACGCACAAAATGCTTGTACGCCTTTATGAGGAGGAGAGGTGCATGGGCAAGCCTGAAACGGTCCCTCATCACAAGACGGCCGAACTTACAAGGAAGACACAAACACAAAAACACAGAGAGAAAGAAACACGAATGATATCAACCAAAGAGATATAAATGTGTTCGATTCCAACGCAAGAGGACCCTTTATAAGATAGGGTTTGATTACAATGGCAACTTATAGTTAACCACAAGCTCAATCAAAATATAAATACTAAATGCCCTTAGAGACAAGAGAAAATCCGAACATGGAGAAAATGAACACACGAGCACCACCAAAATGCCAATCCCAACGAACCACGACCACCCGAACGGCGGCGAGCACACAGGCTTGCAACGACCAACGGGGTGGAGCAACATCGAACCAACGAAGCTTGGGCTCACGAGCACTTCGAATGCCGACACGAAGAAGACGAGCACGTGGCAATGGGGGGATGAAGGGGTATCAAATGAAGAGAAGTGGTGAATAAGAAGATGAAGAGCTCCGAAGGAAAATTGGCGATAATCTCCTCCTCCCAAAATGTCCTCCCGAATGAGCCCCCCTCGACCTCCTTTTATAGGAAAAAAAGGAGGGGGGGTCGCCAATTTTGTCTTCAATGAAAAAGGAATAAAATTCCTTAAATCACGTTGCACTATAAGACTAGATTTGAACAATGCACCTCTAGCTAGTAGTCAATGTGACTATCCACTAGCCCACTAACTCTCTCTTATACAATATATAATTCTATCTCTATAAACTCTTAGCATGTCTCTCCTCTACATTTTATCTCTCTTCTCTCTTACTTTTTGCACGGGCTTCTATGCATCCTTTCCACCCTTTCTCTTCCCTTTTATTTTTCATATGCACAACTAATCTCTTTTGTGTGCACACACATTGCACATGCACATTTTATACCCCCCCCTTTCGCCGGTTTTTCCTACTCTCGAGTACGCCACATCACGACATCCACCCCCACCAAACCGCACATCCTCCGGTATGTGCCAAGAATGGCAAGTTGAGGGTGGTCCATATTTCATTTCCTCCTCCTCATTGACCCCTCGGCTTGTTGTTTGCTCGCCTTTATCTTCGTGAAGGTCATCGAGGTTTGACTCCTTCTCGTGTCGCTTTTTGAAGATTTTGACCCGCTTCCCCGCTATTGGTACTGCTAGCTTAGTCCCATCGAGTTCAGCGAGGTGGTAGGTAGCATTATCGTTTGCACTCGTTACCACGTACGGCCCGAACCATCGCTTTGCGAATTTCCGCATCGAGCTATGTTGATTGTCGAGACTACTATCATATACAATCACCCAGTCTCCTTCTTCGATCTTCCGAGGGCGTAGTCGGTGGTGTGTCTTGTCGAATCGGGCTTTGTTACTTAGCCTAGCCACTTCTAACCTCTCCTTTGCCAACTCCAAGTCTTCGGGTCTTCTCTCAAGTTGCCTTATCCTTGTGGCTAGAAGCTCTTCTCGACTCATCTCATTTTCCCACGGCATCGCTACCCATGAAGCGATCGTGTCTTCAATGGGCATTACTGGCTTTTGTCCGTACATGAGTTCAGCTAGCATGAAACCTGTAACTGAGCTATGAGTTGTTCTGTCGGCCCACAAGGCATAAGGTAGTAACCGAGGCCAATTCCCGACTCACCCATCACAAGCTCTTACAATGGCTTTTACGATAGGCCCGTGTCCGCGTTCTATCTTTCCATTAGCCTCCAGGTTATAAGTGGTCGTGAGAGAGAGCTTCACTCCAAGTCGGTCAAAGAGCTCTGTAGCTTCGTGAGCGTTCAACTCTCCTCTGTCGGCCACTATCTTTCCCACACATCTGTACCGGCAGATGACATCCTCGAGTAAGAATTTACACACCCCCGCCATCGTTTTGTTTGCTAAGGCTCGCCCTTCTACTTGGTTTGTTACGTCTTCTCTTGCTAGCACCAAATATTTCATTTGGCCCACTCCCATCAGCATCGAAACCAAATCCACCATCCATTTGAAGTGTATGGTGAGTGGGTAGGTCGGGTACAACTCGTCCCTATGGCGTATGTTGGAGTGTATCTGGTAGCTTTCACACGTCCCCACGAAATGGGCGACATCCTTGTACATTCCCGGCCACCAATACTTCTCCTTTAACTTCTCAAATGTTGCCCACGTTCCTCTATGGCCCGCCCAAGGACTCTCGTGGAACTCAGATACCAATGTTGTTTGGTCTTCTTCCTTTATGACCACTCGTTGTGGCGTCCCCGTCCTTCTCTTCGAGTGCCTCCAGAGGAATCCCCCTCGTAGGAAATACTTGTACGCTTTCTTTCGGACTCTCTGTGCTTCCTACTTCGACCATGAACTATCCACCGTCATTGAGCTTAAGAACTTGCCAATGTGTAGCCACTCCCCTTCTTATTCACTTTCGTTGAAGGCGTGGAGCACTCACACATCTCGATCATCTATAGACACTTGGGCCGTCTTAAAGAAGTCAAGAGCGACATCCTCATCTTCAGACACCATGTCGCTTTCGACCTCAAACCTTGCCCTCGATAGCATATCTGCCATGGCATTGTTCTTCCCTGAAATGTGGTGAATCTCCGGGTTCATTGATTTGATGTAAGCAATCCATCTTAGCATAGCTAGGTCAGGTGTTGCACACCCCGAAACCATCCCTAGGATTGAAGGCAATCCATCTCTATTACCACCTCTGACCCGATTAGGTAATCTTTATCCGCCTTCACTGCGGACACAATACCCCAAAGCTCACGTTTTACTTGGGTGTATCCTTGTTGTCCATCCCTTAAGACCTTGGCTCCGAACTGGATGGCATAGCGTGTACCATCCTCTCCTTCTTGGTTGATGACCCATCCGATCCTTGTTGGACTCGTATCTACCGTCATGTAGATGGGCACCCCTTCCTTGTATATACGGCTTTTCGTAAAGTTGGTGCCGCTACCAACATTCCTTTGAGCCTCTTCATTGCCTCTGTGTGCTCTTCCTCCCACTTGAACTTATGCCCCTTCTTGAGTAGCCCATACAAGGGCTCAGCTAGGTGAGCATAGTGCAGGATCTAGATGTGGTAGAATGCACAGGCACCAAGAAATCGCCTCACCTCTGTTTGCGATTTACATTCTTCCCTCATGTCTGTGATGGCATCCACCTTTGCCGGGGATGGTGTTGAGCGGCAAGCTCAACCGGAGCCGGATCGGCTGAATAAGCCTGAGCCGGTAAGCGAGATGAATCGGTATGTCGGTGAGCAACCGAGCCGGTAAGCAGTAAGGACCAGTGAGCTGGGGAGTTGGTATGCCGGATCCAATCCGTAACCGGAAGCCTAGTATAGGTTAGACTACTAGGCAGTAATAGTCTCGTAGTTAGTGTCAGATGCTCGTGTGAGCATTGAAGTACACCGTACTTCTAACAGTCCCATGTGGACTTGTATAAATAGCGCTGATGAGCGCGTTGTAGACACAGAGCACAGAGTATTCATATAATTTTGAAGAATAGTATGTCTTGCTCTCTCTCTCTCTCTCTCCCGCGTACTCTCTCTCTCTCTTTGTGTATTGTTCTTTCTAACGCTTCCGCAAGCAATCTTTAACATGGTATCAGAGCGCGTGGGTTGAGAACCTCTGTTGCAAACATCTACGCTTGTGAAGGAAACCCTAACAGATCGGAAAACAGACACAAAAGGAGAAATGGATAGAGGTATGGCTATGTCGCTCCCGGTGGAGAAGCTCGACAGAACTAACTACGCATCTTGGTCATACAAGATGCACCAGTACCTGCTTGGGCATGGCTACTGGAGTTATGTCGATGGAGTGAACGACTCAGCACCGGAGACGACACACAAGGACTTCCTAGTGTGGGAACAGGCGGCAAGCAGGGTGATGTACTGATTCGCGTCCAGTGTCGATGACCAGCTGCTCAGCCATATCCGGGACACCAAGACACCGAAGGATGCTTGGGGAAACTTGAAAAAGGTCTTCGCCGCAAACACCACTGCCCGGAAGTTGCAACTCAGACAGGAGTTGAGCAATGTTCGACAGAAGAACATGTCGGTGGCAGATTACACTGACCGGATCAAAGGGATTTGTGACTCACTTGCCTCTATTAACGTCACCGTAGAGGAAGAAGAGATGGTGCAGGTCTATCTTGGAGCCCTAGCGTCCAAGTTCAGAGCTTTCCGGACTGTGGTTTGTACAAGGGAGAATACGCCCTCATTTTTCGACTTACAATCGATGCTCCTTGTAGAGGAGAACCACGCCAGTCATCTACCATTGCATCCCCAGACAGCCGAATGTTGTACACGAGAGCGGATCGGTCCTACGGGCGTGGTGGACGAGGCAGGTCGGCACGCAATGGAGGCGGCCGGCAAGAGCAGGAACAAAGGCATAGTGAGCGTGCCGACAGCAGTTCCGGAACTTCCACAAGCAGGGGGAGTCAAGGTGGTGCCGGAGGCCGGCAAGACAAATCCGCTACGGAATGCTGGTACTGTGGCAAAAAGGGCCACACGGAAAGCGATTGCTGGATAAAGCGTGCCGATTCGGACAAATCTGGATCCGGCAAGATCGGTAAGGAAGGCTGGCGAAGCTTGCACTACGCAAACGGATCGGGAGGATCCAAGAACGGTAAGGGGCCAGCCTTGGTGATGAAGCACAAGGCAAACTCAATGAAGAAGACCACTTCCAAATCGGAGGAAGTGTGGTACGTTGACTCCGGCGCATCGAACCACATGACGAGCCACGAGGAGTGGTTCTCCTTTTTGGAGAAGCTAGATCAACCGGGAGTTGTCGAAACCGGAGACGACACTCCCCACCCGATCGTGGACGTCAGAGAAGTCCCTTTGAGCCACGTCGGACAGAGAAGAAAGCTGGATGCAAAATCGGAAAAATGCATCCTAGTCGGCTATGCTCAAGAGCAAAAGGGGTATAAGTGTTATAACCCCCGGACGAAGCACGTCCGAGTCAGCCGAGATGTTGAGTTTGATGAATCGGCATCGTCGTATTCCTTACCAACTCCGACTTCCGATCCCGACCCGATGTCGGAGGATAGGGCTAGTGAGCCCGAACCGGCCCAGGTAGAGAAAGATGAAGCCAGGACTCAAGATGAGAGTCCGGAATCGTTCCGGTTAAGCAGACCGAATGAGAGACTGGTGACAGGAACTACACGCTCAGATGAACAACGCTCGGCCACAACCGAGCCTAGAATAAAACACAGAAATAAACAGGGAATGAAAGCACAACACGATAGAGAGAAGAGTACACAGGATGTTTAACGTGGAAAACCCTGAGATGGAAAAACCACGACAGTCCACTGACTGTTAACTATCACTATATCACAATGATTACAACAGTGAGCTCACGGAGGCAACGACCTCGTGCTCATGATCTTCGCCACAAGCGGTGGTTACAACAGAGGCAACGACCTCTTCCTCTCTCTCTCTCTCTCTCTCTCTCTGTACACAGTTACGCGCTCTCTAGTCTTGCACCAACAAGAATGACAACAACAACTCTACGAAGGGTTTGCCCTAAGTCATATTTATACTAATATGACTTTTCAGCTATTTACAAATATAGCCCCGATGGACTCTCAGAAACATATTTACAAATATGTCCCTTCATCCGGTGAGCACTTCTCACCGGCCCTTCACCATCCGGCTCTTGCCGGGTACTCCTCATTCGGTTCTCACCGGGTCCTCCGTAGCTGGGTACTCCTCATTCGGCGCTTGCCGGGTACACCACATCCAGTTCTCACCGGGTCTTCACCATCCGGCTCTTGCCGGGTACTCCTCATCCGGTTCTCACCGGGTATTCCGTTGCCGGGTACTTGTCATCCGGTTCTCACCGGGTCTTCCGTAGTCGGGTCTTCCGTTGCCGAGTACTTGTCATCCGGTTCTCACCGGGTCTTCCGTAGTCGGGTCTTCCACAGCCGAGTTTGCTCATCAGTACTGGTCTCCTCACTTCCCATCCGGAGGGACATGTTTCCTAACAACTGGATCAGTCCAACCAGTCGGATGATGAGACGGCGAGTAGTGGAGACTCTATCGTGCTCTCCCCGCGCAAGGAACCGAGGAGACGGTTCACACGCAAAGAGAAAGGGAAGCAGAAGATGCCAGAATTCGAGACCGGCAATGATGAGTCGGATCGGTGCGTATCTGACTTCGGCAAGGACATAGGCAGATCTTCGGGAACGAAGACCGAACCGGCCAAGAAGGGTCTCATACCGGGTAACGGTGAGTTACGCCGGTCCACCCGCCAGAAGGATCCCGTTAAACGGTACGGGTATAACGAGTACATGGTGCATCATTATACGTACATGACCAAGGTCGCGGAAGTGAGTGAGCCGGAGAGCTACGCAGAAGCGGCAAAGGATGCAAATTGGCGTGCCGCTATGGAGGAAGAAATGCGGGCACTGGATGCCAACGGAACTTGAGACCTGGTTGACCCTCCCCGTCACTGTAAACCGATCGGATGAAAGTGGGTGTACAAGGTAAAGTACAATGGCGACGGTACAGTTAACCGGTACAAGGCCCGATTAGTGGCGAAGGGATATGCCCAGACCCACGGAATCGACTACGACGAGACCTTCGCTCCTGTAGTGAAGATGACAACAGTTCGTGTGGTACTGGCGGTTGCTCCGGCCAAGGGGTGGCATCTTCATCAGATGGATGTGAAGAATTCCTTCCTTCAAGGAGATCTTGAAGAAGAAGTCTTTATGACTCAGCCCCCCAGATTTCAGTCGGAGGTGAACAAATCGGCGGTATGCCGGCTGAGGGAGTCGTTGTACGGCTTGAAGCAAGCCCCCCGTGCTTGGAATGCTAAGATCACGCATCGGTTGCGAAAGATGGGGTTTGTTGCCTCTAAGTCGGACTCTTCCCTGCTCATCCATCAAGGCTCAAACGGTCTGGTATGTATCTTACTCTATGTTGATGATTTAGTCATCACCGGCCCAGGTCTTCCGGAAATCAACCGCATCAAGTCCCAGTTGTCGGACGCATTCGATATGAAGGACTTGGGGGACCTTCATTATTTTTTGGGGATCGAGGTGATCCGCACCCCCGACAACATATTGCTTTCTCAACGCCATTATGTGTTGAATATACTGTACAAGTTCGGCATGACGAAATGCCGACCTATCTCCACTCCCCTGGACCGGAATCAGAAGATCCGTCCCAACTCCGAACCAGCTTGTGATGAGAAACGGTTCCGACAAATAGTCGGAAGCCTGATCTACTTGACCATCACCCGACCCGACATTAGCTATCCGATCGGAGTGGTAAGCCAATTCATGCAGAAGCCGACTGTGGAGCACCTTCAGTGCGCGCAACGAATACTTAGGTATGTAAGCGGCACTAAGGACCGGGGGCTCTTATACCGGCAAGGTATAACCGAAGAGCTTGTCGGCTACACAGATGCCAACTGGGCTGGCGATGCAAAGGATCGTCGCTCAACTTCTGGCTTTATGTTTTCTCTTGGGAGCGCGGCTGTTGCATGGAGCAGCAAAAAGCAGCCAACGGTGGCAATATCCAACACTGAGGCTGAATACCGGGGCGCGACCGTTGCCTCCTGCGAAGCCATTTGGCTTCGCGACTACTACAAGTCCTGCGGATCGAGGTACCGACCCCGATCTTGATCTACTGCGATAACCTCAGCAGCATGCAACTCGCCAAGAACCTTGTGCTCCATGCTCGCACAAAGCACATAGAAGTGCATTATCACTTCGTGCGTGAGCGGGTCCTGAGCGGTGAAGTTGAACTACGGTATGTTCACATGGATCGGCAAGTTGCCGACATCTTCACCAAGCCACTCAGGTCGGACAAGTTGCAGCACTTTACTGAAATGCTTGGTGTTCAGCATCTCAACGTGCCGCACTTGAGGGGGAGACGCAAGGGCAAAGAAACTACCGAAACGGGCAAAGGCAAAAAAACTGTTGAACCCGTAGGTAAGAGAAGAACTGGTAGAGGTGGAGACAAGAAGAAAAATGAAGCCGAGTCGACGAAGGAAGTCGGCACATCCGAACAGGTCGGAGTGAGCGGCTGTGAAGAAGAAGTGTACACTCAGAAAGAGAAGTGCATGCTATGCGAAGGTCATCACAATCGTAATGGCCATGATGCGGAGTCGAATGAAGAATTTGACTTTGGTGAACCGGCTGAAGAAGCCAAGGGAAGCACGGAGAAGGCCAAGACCCGAACGTGGTCCGATGTGGTGAGAGGCCTGAAGCTGAAAATCGAATCGGAGGATACCGATTCAGACAAGAGCTGGAATGAGTCGGAGACAGCCGATTCGGATCAACAGACGGATCCAGATGAGTCGGATCAATGAGAGGCCAAGGAGACACGGACGCAGCGGAAGTCGATGCCATCGCGGAGGAACCGACGGATCGGCAAGCGTTGGAGTCATAGTAGCGAAGGAGCTTAGATGGGCCTATTGAGCAGACATGCCGAAGGTCAAGGCGCGCAGAACCAAAGGGGTCGCGGCAAACGGGACCAGACCGGACAAGGAGCGCAAGCAAGGCGAAGCGACGCCAGGAGAAGTCGGTTGGAAGAACCGGCCGCCACAGAGGTTGACACTACGACCCTACCTCAGGTTGAGCTTGAGGGGGAGTGTTGAGTGGTAAGCTCAACCAGAGCTGGATCGGCTGAATAAGCCTGAGCCGGTAAGCGAGATGAATCGGTATGCCGGTGAGCAATCGAGCCGGTAAGCAGTAAGGACCGGTGAGCTGGGGAGCCGGTATGCCGGATCCAATCCGTAACCAGAAACCTAGTATAGGTTAGACTACTAGGCAGTTATAGTCTCGTAGTTAGTGTCAGATGCTCGTGTGAGCATTGAAGTACATCGTACTTCTAACAGTCCCGTGTGGACTTGTATAAATAGTGCTGATGAGCGCGTTGTAGACACAGAGCACAGAGTATTCATATAATTTTGAAGAATAGTGTGTCCTGCTCTCTCTCTCTCTATCTCTCCCGCGTACTCTCTCTCTCTCTTTGTGTATTGTTCTTTCTAACGCTTCCGCAAGCAATCTTTAACAGATGGCTTCCATCCGTATGCCCCGCACAAGTGTCCCACCACAAGGATCTCCGGTTGGCCGAATGCCAATTTCTCACCCAAGAAGGTCAAGCGTGCATCTTCGAGTCTTTGTAGAACCTTCTCCCAATCGGAGATGTGATATGCCACAAAATGTCTGCACTCAACCTCATCCAAGGTTTCATCTTTCTCCACTTCAGAGCGCCCTTTTATGGGGATGTCATCGAGGAACAGCATGGTGATGTCGAGGATGTAATCTCTCAATATCTTGTTCATTGCATTTACCATGTGGGCTACAGAGTTAGTGCCTCCTTGTGGCAAGGTACACATTCGCACTAGGCCGATAGGGGTCCGCATCGTCGTGATGTCCCTACTCTCCACATCTAGTTGGAATTGATCATACCCCGAGTATAGATCACCGATCGAATAAATAGACCTTCTAGGGAAGGCCTCGGCGAATTCGTCAACGCTCGGTCCGACCCCAGCATTTCGAATTGTCACTTGATTAACAGGTTGTAGGTCCTGGATGAAGCGTAAGGTGCCGTTCTTCTTTGGCACAGTGAACCACTGATTCGAGTATGGGGAGCTTGATGGCTCAAGGATGCCCATCTCGATCTTTTCCTTGAGTAGCTCAATCAACTTCGGGATGTGAGCTCTCGGAACCGGGATTGGCTTGATGTTCCACGGTACATGCGGCATCGTAAAGATCACCATTGACTCCAGGATCTTAGGGTTTACACACCCCCTATCTCACCCGATGAGAAGGCGAAAGCCCTTTCGTGGCTTTCGATCATCCTTCTAAATCTTTCCTCCTCCCTAGGGAATAGGAATCCACCCCCACCAATCTGGAGCTTCTGTCGCGTCTCGTCGGTGAACTGGTGCCCTATGCCTCGTGGGTCCCGCAAGCTAGGATCAGCCGCTACCCCCTTTATCCGATCCCAACTATCGTTAGGCGCTGCTTATGGTGTCATCTTCCCCCAATAAATTACATTGTTTGAGATACCTTTCGTATCTCTTGGCCCTAAACTTATCTCTATCACTTAAACTAGTAATTTTACAAGCTCCATTTTCGGAGAACCAAAATTGTTTCCTATTACATTTAATAGTTTTACAAGGGTTTAGGGTCTTAGTTTGCCTTGGGCTATTTCGGCCCCACTCTTTAATAGCCCGAATAAAAAATCCCCTCGGCTCTCCTCTTTGAGGGAGGCTCGATTGCGCTCATGGTTGGGCCTCACCGTAAGGAATTGAACGAAATGCTTCCCATCTTGGCTCTTGACCCTCGCATATGCCGACCCATTGTCTAGCACCTTCGTCTCCATGCAAGCCACCGTGATGTATGGTTCACCCAAGATGACCAGGTGCGAGGACGTCTCTTGAACAAAGAAATGTTGATCTATTTCTACGTCACCCACCTTCACACGTACATTCGGGCAAGCCCCGTATAGCTCCTCGGTTGCTCGGGTCGCCCTCTAATCTTCCACCCATGCTTCATGTTGGTTGGCCACTTTCCCTTTTTATAAAAGTCCATGGACATAAGGTTGATCTCAGAGCCACGGTCGATCAATGCTACAACCGGCTCTTTTACATCTCCGACCCGTACCAGTGTCTCCATTGTCGCTCTCGCCCAATGCGGCCTCGTGTAGTGATTGTCCGCATAGTCTTCGTCTTCCTCGGGAACCTCAGTTGACAACGCATTTACAATCGCGGGCTTTGCCACATCTTGCTCCGTCGAGAGGCGCTTCCTCTTCATTAGGTCGATGATGACCTCATGGAATTCTTTCTTGGCAATTCCGAGGACCTCTCGCAGAGTAAACTCTACGCAACTATCGAGGATCCTCTCCTCCACTACCTTCTTCAAGTCCGTTGCTTGTTCGATCTCCAAGCAAAGCTTGAAGTTGGGGGGGTTCCCCTTCTCTTTCCATCTTTCATCGCGTGCTTGAGACTGGTTCGGCTCTTCCCTTCTTCGTACACCTCGAGCGTCGTATTTCCTTGATAGACCGGCTCCCTCGTCATTTCCTACCTTCTTCTCTTCTACCATTACTTCGTAGTTTTGGCAAGCGGCTTCCACTAAGCCTGTCTTTTCTTCCACCGGATCCTTCCACCCGGTTGCTTCTTGGACCCTTCTTTCCGCTTCTCTTTTGAACTTCCCCTTAGAGAGACTTCCAAGGATTGACGGCCAAAAGTCAAACTCTTTCTCCTCTTTCCTCCTCACCTCTTTCCCCACTCGGATCCCAGCCGACGCCAAGTACTGGACGGCTTCAACATGCCGTGCTTTGACATCCTCCATTAGCCTTCTCATGCCCCCTCGGCCTTGATTCATTTTGTCCGCCGGAATAGTAATCGACGGACAAGAGCGTAGGAATAAGAAATAATATAATATCATAACGCATGTAACGGTTCACGCAGGAAGGGTAGAAAACCTCTGATAGAGGGGGCGTGTATTTTGGAACGTAAAGAAGCGTATCGTAATAGAATTCTATCTTCTTTGAAAGTCTGTGTATAGCTACGGCTAATCTACTGTGTGTCTGGAATACCTGAGCGTGTAAGAACGTGAGTGTAACCATTGCTAAGGAATCGGTTGTAGTCGTCTCCCTTATACGCTGATAGGTTACGGGGAACATTCCCCTACGCATTACGCATAGACGTGCCCCATTCGTTGTTTCACAATCACTTGGAGGTCTAGGTCGAAGGACTGACCGCAGACCGTTTTAATAATCGGTAACACTTTTGGCACGCTTGGTGATCTGTGTCTTCTCACAGACGAACAACGACGAATGGATGTTTAGCCGCAAACGCCCCAGAGAACCAACACGACAAGACCGGCCAATCACAAGGTCCATCACACGCCAGGCAGAGAAACGTGCACGGCAAAAGCCTCACCTCAGCGACCTCAGTACTACCTGCCGTGATTACAAAGGTAATTCTTCGCTCTCTAAATACCTCGACGATACACGGGGAGCACGCTCACCACAGCCACCCTGTGGTCTTTCCCGACCCACCGTAGCCCCCAGCATGGCCTTTGCCTATCCTCGCTTTAACGGCGAAACCGACGCCGCAACCCATATTCGCATGTTCCTTAATGTTTGGAATACGAACCACATGGCGCAGAGCATTTCGGAGGCGGTAGCGCACCAGTAAAAAATGACGGAGTTCGGGTTAACATTGGATGGGCGAGCGGTGTTTTGGCATTCACAGATGGATTTACCAACAATCACAACCTTCGATCAATTGCAGTCCGCCTTCTTGCGGTTCTTCCATCGGAGGGTTCCACAACGCGAAATCCTCGGACAATTCTACACGATTAAGCACCTGCCGACCGAGACGATCGCAGACTTCAGCTTACGTTTCCAAAATTTATGGCGGAAACTATAACGAAGCCCCGCGGAGGACGAGGCTCGAGAGACATTTTTGGCAGCATTACGCCGACCCATCCGGGCAACGCTCAACAATAATAGCGTGATGTTGGGATTACGGTCCCTCCGGATGGGATGGTCAGATGTCCGGGAATCGGGAATGAAGACCCCGGCTCCGGATCCGGATGATGAAGACCCCGGCTACGGAGCCGGATGATGAAGACCCCGGCTACGGAGCCGGATGATGAATGTACCCGGAGAGAGATCCGGATGCGGGGACATATTTGTGAATATGTTTGCCAAGGGCCCTTGAGGCTATATTTGTAAATAGCCCGAAAGTCATATGTGTATAAATATGACTTAGGGCAAACAGTTTTTGTTGTTGCTCATTTTCTGTTTTCCACTTAGAGGGAGCGAAGTGAGAGCAGCCGAGAGAGAGAGAGAGAGAAAGGAAGAGGTCGACGCCTCTGTGTAATACCGCCGCCTGTGGCGAGGACAGCGAGCTCAAGGTCGTCGCCTTGCAGCTCGCCATTGTACATTCCCTGCGTATAGTGATAGTTGGAGTCTTGCACTCCCGTGGTTTTTTTTTTCCCGTTTAGGGTTTTCCACGCTAAACCCTGTGCATTCGAGTCTCTCTCTGTGTTTTGGATTTACTGCTGCACTGACTCGTGTTTCCTCGGTTGCGGCCGAGAGGTGAAGGTTTGAAACCGTCGATTTTCTAACAATCTGGTATCAGAGCGACTGCAGTGCAGACAATGGAAGGCGGCAGCAGCAGGCAGCCGGGGATGATGGTGCTGAATGCGCAGAACTACGCCGACTGGAAGATAAAGATGGAGGATCTGCTCATTGTTCGGGACCTGTATGAACCGATCGACAGGTCGGAAATACCCAAGGGGGTACTTGAGACGGAATGGAGGCTTCTGAACCGGAAAGCCGTTGCAACCATTCGGCAATACGTCGACGTGAGCGTTCTACAACATGTGGCGAACGACACCAACGCATATGAGATGTGGCGGAAGCTGTCGGGCCTCTACGAGAGGAAGAATGCGTTGAACCGGACCTCCCTGATGAGGAAGATAGTGAACCTCAAGTACCAGGACGGCGAGAGTATGGTGGAACACGTAAGCACGTTCATGGGACTCGTGAACCAGCTTGCGGCGATCAAGTTCCCGTTGGAGGATGCAATGCAAGCCATCATCCTGATGTGTACATTGCCGGAAAGCTGGGAGAACTTGGTGGTGACTCTCAGCACCTCCTGCACCGAAGATAACTTGTCTCTACAAACGGTAAAGACAAGCATTTTGAACGAAGAAGCGCGTCGGAGAGATAAAGAACCAGCCTCCGATCCGAAGATGCTGCTTACCGAATCGGATCGGGGAAGACAACGGAACCGGAGTCCGCAAAGACGGGAGAAGTCGGGGACCCGGTCGCAGTCAAGAGGAAGACCCACATGCTTCCACTGTGGGAAGCCGGGGCACTTCCGGAAGAATTGTCGGCATTACCGAAAAGACAACGGAGCCGACGACACTAATTCGAAGAAGTCTTCGGAACGGAACGGTGCTTACCGGGGAGCCACGGACCGGAATGGTTCGGATCGGCGAGGGCAGGACCGGAAAGGAACGACGGCACTCGCGGCAAGTGAAGAGGAGATCATGCTCATCACCGAAGAAGGTGAACTAAACATTGCCGGCGATGAGACTACCTGGGTGGTCGATTCCGGAGCGTCGTTCCACCTGACCCCGGAAAGAAGATACTTCTCATCCTACACAGCCGGTGAGCATGGTTGTGTTCGGATGGGAAATGAAGGTACATGCCGGATTGCCGACATAGGAGACGTGTGGTTGACAACTTCAACCGGATGCAAGATGCTGCTGAAGGATGTTCGACACGTTCCGGAGGTCCGATTGAACCTGATCTCGGCCGGGAGGCTAGATGATGAAGGCTACACGGGTAGCATCCGGAACGGTGTCATAAAGTTCAGCAAAGGGAGCCTGATAGTGGCTCGGGCCCAGAAGGTCAATACACTTTACCTGATGAATTCCCGGCTATGTCCGGAGGAGCTGAACGTGGCAGCCGACACTGCCGGTGAGCTGTGGCACAAGAGACTGTGCCACATGAGTGAGAAGGGGATGAAGAGGCTTGCCGATGACAACCTTATTCCAGTGAAGCATGTGCACCTGGAGAAGTGCACCGATTGCCTGGCCGGTAAACAGAACCGAACCTCCTTCCACTCAAGGCCACCGACGAGACGTAGTGTACCATTGGAGTTGGTACACACTGATGTGTGTCAGGTAGAAACGAAGTCACATGGCGGAGCCCAGTACTTCGTAACATTCATAGATGACCATAGCCGGAAGCTGTGGACGGCACCGTTGAAGACAAAGGACCACGTATTGTCCGTCTTCAAAGAACTCCACGCGAGAGTGGAAAGAGAATCCGGCAAGAAGCTGAAAGCGATACGAGCGGATAACGGAGGGGAATACCGGGGGCAGTTCGCAGAGTACTGTCGCTCGAAGGGAATCTGGCTCGAGTTTACTGTGCCGAAGACGCCGGAACTGAACGGGCTGGCCGAGAGGATGAACCGGACCATAATGGAGAGGGTCCGGAGTATGCTAGCACATGCGAAATTACCCAAGGGATTTTGGGCTGAGGCAATGTCGACGGCGACGTATGTGATAAATAGATCACCCTCAGTACCTTTGGACGGAGACACGCCGCAGAAAGTGTGGACCGGTAAGGAAGTGTCCTACCGGCATCTGAAGGTGTTCGGGTGTCTCGCATACGTGCATGTGGCAAAGGACCGGAGAGGAAAGTTAGATCCAAAGACCCGGCCATGCATATTCCTCGGTTACGGCGACGACGAGTTCGGCTACCGAGTATGGGACCCGGTCGACAAGAAGATATTCAGGAGTCGAGATATCATCTTCATGGAGGACAAGACACTCGCCGACTAGGAGTCGGAGAAGAAGATGAAGAGCTCCAAGTCGACCGGTGAGGATCAACTCTACGAAGAGCAGTCCCGACCGGCAAGGGACCGGTTAGCACTCGAGGATCCGGCCGAAGACGGTGAAGAAACAGAACCGGCCGAGGAAGATGAAACTGATACCGGAACCGGCCCCGATCCCGAAATGGATTTGGATGAAGAGGAAACGGAGGAGCCGGTTACCGAAGCTCCGGAACGGAGATATCCTCTAAGAGAGAGAAGGGCCCCCCGGAGATTTCCGGAACCAGAGCACGTGCTGCTAACCGACGAGGGGGAGCCGGAGAGCTTTGAAGAAGCAAAACTTGACACCCATAGCCGCAGGTGGTTAAGTGCCATGCAGGAGGAGATGGATTCCCTGCATGAGAACCACACATATGAACTTGTGGAGTTGCCGAAAGGAAAGCAGGCACTTCGAAACAAGTGGGTGTTCAAGCTGAAACCGGGAGATGCCGGAAACCCCCTGAGATACAAAGCCAGGATCGTGGTGAAGGGGTTCCAGCAGAAGAAGGGCGTCGACTTCGACGAGATATTTGCCCCGGTAGTGAAAATGACTTCCATCCGGACGGTGCTGAGCATAGCGGCAAGCATGGACCTCGAGGTAGAACAGATGGACGTGAAGACGGCATTCCTTCACGGTGACCTCGAAGAAGAGATCTACATGCAGCAACCGGAAGGATTCGAGAAGAAAGGGAAGGAGCACCTGGTATGCCGGTTGAAGAAGAGCCTTTACGGACTGAAGCAGGCTCCCCGGCAATGGTACCGGAAATTCGACTCTTTCATGACCAACGAAGGGTACCACAAAACGCAGTCCGATCACTGCGTGTTTGTGAAGAAGTTCGAAGGAGGAGACTTTCTAATACTCCTCCTGTATGTGGACGACATGTTGATCGTCGGACGGGACCAGGGCAAGATACGGATGCTGAAGAAAGCGCTTCACCGAACCTTCTCAATGAAGGACCTGGGTCCGGCGAGGCAAATACTAGGGATGCATATCATCCGGGACCGGAAGAAGAAGCAGTTGTGGTTGTCACAGGAGAAGTACGTGACAAAGGTGCTTCACCAGTTCAACATGTCAGAAGCAAGACCGGTCGGGTCAACCCTCCCGGCAAACTGCAAGCTGTCCAGCAAGCAAAGCCCCAAGACAAAGGCTGAGAAGGAGGACATGATGAAAGTACCATATGCCTCGGCCGTCGGAAGCTTGATGTACGCAATGGTGTGTACAAGACCGGACATAGGATATGCAGTCGGAGTGGTGAGCCGGTACATGAGCAATCCCGGCAAAGAGCACTGGAACGCGGCCAAGTGGATACTTCGATACCTGAAGGGCACGGCAAACGTGTGCCTCCGATTCGGCTCTGGTAAGCCCGAACTCGACGGCTTTACCGATTCGGATATGTCGGCTGATGCAGATACCAACCGGTCCACATCAGGGTATGTGATGACGTATGCAGGGGGAGCTGTTTCGTGGCAGTCGAGGCTGCAGAAGACGGTTGCGTTGTCAACCACGGAGGCGGAGTACATGGCGGCTGTTGAAGCCGGCAAGGAAATAATATGGATGAAGGACTTCATTAGAGAGCTCGGTATCCGGCAGGAGGAGTACCGACTCTACTGCGACAGTCAGAGTGCCATCCACCTTGCAAAGAACGCGGCCTATCACTCCCGGACGAAGCACATCCAGCGAAGATATCACTGGATCCGGGAAAGGATAGAAGACCAGGAGTTCGTGTTGACGAAGATCCACACGGACGAGAACGGGTCAGATATGCTGACCAAAGTGCTCACACCCGACAAGCTGGAAGCGTGTCGGAAGAGGGTCGGACTGGAAAGACATCCCATGCCGAAGTGAAGGGGGAGTTTGTTGGGATTACGGTCCCTCCGGATGGGATGGTCAGATGTCCGGGAATCGGGAATGAAGACCCCGGCTCCGGATCCGGATGATGAAGACCCCGGCTACGGATATGGGGAAAGGGGAAACGGCGGATATGGTCATTGAACGAGCGTTACAGCTCGAGTTGGACAATGAGGAGAAAAGGTTTTCTATGTCATCCTTACAACAAGTGTTACCCTAGGATGAGGAACGCCAGTTTCGTCAAGCAATCCAGTGCACGATTTGCTTGAACTCGGGGCATTCCGTAGTGGAGTGCAACATGCGAATCCACTGCCCAATTTTCCACTCGAAGGCTCACACAGTCGAACAATGCAAATACAATATGTTGAACAGAGCCGCTCCCACAGTCCGCATCATGGACACACAGCGTCCCCCTTGCCATACTGAACAAAGGATGCAAGAAGACCGACCACGGTATATGGATCGCAACCCACAGGACGCCCGACACCACCGGAATCGCCGAAATCACAATGATTCCGAGGAAGACGAACCAGAGGATGAGGATTATCGTGGACATTCGAGTTATGCTAAAGATGGCCGGCGCTATGAGAATCACTGGCTGACAAACAAACGTGGCAGCATCATTGGTTATCGTGGGAAGCCGCAGCAATATCGAGATCACCGGCGTTACGACAAAAGCTCGGGAGATGAGCGACACCAAGAACCACGACGGGACCAATAGCAACAACCGCATGCGTTCTGACAAACAAGGCCGAACCGTGAGGAGCAAGTCACACTAGGGGATCGGCACACACCACCAGGAGCCGAGAAGGGTGAATCAAGCATCCATTGTTTTATTTGTCAGCAGCCTGGACATTATGCCACGCAATGCCCAGCACGCAAGGACAAGGGGCCCGCCGTCAATACGATTACGGCAGAAGTGCAGCAAGTCACGACACGCTAGCAAACAAAACGGTTGATTGGGCTGCACAAGATGAGATATGACGACAAGCCCAGGCATGGGTGGAAAAAGCAAACGCGACCAATACAGAGCACATGCGGAAGGAGTCCGCGAATGCGAGGGAGCGAGCAGAGGATGAAGGACCGATCCCGGACCCCATTTGGCAGGCATTAGCGGGCTGCGAGATAACATTAACCATGGAGAAGCTGCTGCAGCTAGTCCCACGCTTCCGCGAGACCATGGAAGAACGGGTGACGGGTGAGCGTCGCTATAAACCTTACAGACATTAGCGACGGACCGCCTGTAGTGGATCACCACAACCCGGCTATTACATTAATATTACACGGACAGGAAATTCCTAGATGTGTAATCGATGGCGGCTCAAGCGTCAATGTATATAGCGCGAAAACTTGCGAGCAGTTAGGCATTTCAAAATGGGAGGCTTGCCCATTCTGGCTCCGAATGGCAGATACTCGCTCAGTACGACCATTGGGGTTAATTCGCAAGATAGGCATTATCGTGGGTGGACATCGCTTCGACATCTCGGCCGCCGTCCTCGGCTTGGACGCCCCAGGGGCGTACCCAGTGCTTCTGGGCAGACCATGGCTTCGGGCAGCGAATATCAAGCAGAGCTGGCAACACAAGTGTATCAGTTTCCGACACAGACGCACTAAGGTTCGCATACCTACGAAAGGAAGCACGCCACAACCCAAGGGTATAACACCATTATACACAGAAGACCATGGCTTCTGGGTAGACCATGGCTTTGGGCAGCGAATATCAAGCAGAGCTGGCAACACAAGTGTATCAGTTTCCGACACAGACGCACTAAGGTTCGCGTACCTACGAAAGGAAGCATGCCACAACCCAAGGCTATAACACCATTATACACAGAAGATATAAATATGTTGGCTGGGGTGGAGGATGCAGAATTAGAGGCATACCTAGATGAGCACCCTCGGATCATTCCGTTGTTCGAAATCGACGTCATCGCAGCCGCAGCAGAATATGCCACAGCCACTATTCTCCACGACGAGGCTTACGAACCAAACCCAGAGTCCATATTGGAACTCAGCAGAGCATGGGTGACATTTGAAAGGGAAATGGAAATTTCACGACGAGTCACCGCCTCCGCCTTGGAAGAAGTAAATGTGGGTACGGAGTTGGAACCCCATTTTCCTCTCCATCACAAAGGAATTAAGGCCAGACCAGAGAAACACGATGATCGCACTACTCACGAAATATAAAGATGTGTTCGCTTGGGCTCACGAGGACATGAAGGGGTTAGATCCCAAGTTCCATCAGCATAAGATCAATTTAGCAACCGACGCAAAACCCGTCTAGCAGCGCCGCTACCGCATGAACCCGAACTACGCGACCCGCGTAAAAGAAGAAATTGACAAACTCCTGAAGGCGGGGTTCATACGGCCAGTTAAACAAGCCACATGGTTAAGCCCAATAGTGGTCATTCCAAAAAAAAACGGCAAAATACGGGTATGCGTGGATTACCGAAAATTAAACGTCATAACCATTACGGACGCATTCCCTTTACCCTTCACCGATAGCGTACTGGACGCCGTCGTAGGACATGAGATGTACAGTTTTTTAGATGGCTTCAGTGGGTATAACTAGGTACGCATGCATCCCGAGGACCAAGAAAAGACTGCATTTGTCACGGACTGGGGAGTCTATGTGGCAGTCGTCATGATTTTCGGGCTAAAGACGGCGTCGGCAACATTTCAACGGACAATTACGGAGATCTTTGGGGAATACATTCCGGCGTTCATGAAAGTTTTTTTAGACGACTTTGCAGTATATGGGAGAACAATAGACCATTTTACGCACCTGCAACTGTGCTTGGAACATTGCCACACCGCACGCTTAAGCCTGAATCCCGTGAAATGTGCTGTCGGCGTGACAAGCGGGACTCTCCTAGGCCATCTAGTCAGCAAGGAGGGAATAGCAGTCGATCCGAACAAGATCTCCGCGATTACGCAAGCCAAAACTCCGATAAACGCGAAATCACTTAGCCGGTTTTTAGGACAAATACGGTGGCATAGTCAAATGATACGATATTTGGCGGACTTCGCCACGCCGTTACATGGTGTCATACATCAGACTCCCTTCCAATGGACCGCAACGGAGGACAAGGCCTATGAGGCACTTAAGATAATGCTCACACATGCCCCCGTCATACAACCACCAATTTGGGCGAAGCCATTCCACGTGTTCGTCGACGCCTCAGACATAGCAATAGGAAGTGCACTAATGCAGCTCACCGAACCAAACTGGTACCGGTCAGTGTACTACGCTAGTCGCAAACTATCCACAACAGAGCGTAACTATTCCACAATGGAGCGGGAGGCGCTAGGGATGATCTATAGCATCAATAAATTCCGGCATTATTTACTAGGGAGGAAATTCACGTTCAATGTGGATCATTCGGTGCTGATGTATTTGGTGGAGAAACAAGCCCTGACGGGGAAATCGGCGTGATGGATGCTACTACTTCAAGAATTCGATTTCGTAATCCAACACCGACCAAGGATGCAACATGCAATGGCAGATTTTTTAAGCAAACTCGAGAATGGAGAAACAGTACAGAAAGATGACGACGATTTTCCGGACGCTGACATCCTGCGGGTAGCAGCACTAGCAGAAAGAACGGAATCAACCTTTCCAGACTGGTGGCTTATGGAAATGACATTCTTTTTTACTACGGGACTGCCTCCACCACAATTACGCACGGACGAGAAAAAATGACTAGCCGTCCGAAGCCGTAACTTCTGCCTCGTAGAAGGAGTTTTATATCACAAAGGAAGTGACGGCATTTGGCGACATGGGGTACGTCAAGATGAGAAAGAAGTAGTTTTACGGGAGGCGCACTACGGCACCGCAGGCGGCCATTACGCAGGCGATGTTACAGCCCGAAAAATATGGCAGGCGGGCTTATGGTGGCCAACAACGCAGAAGGACGCATCCGAGTATTGTAGAAAGTGTGATTTGTGTCAACGGATGGGCCAGCCCACGGAGGGCGCAAGGATGCCACACCAGCCCGTATTACCGCTGACCCCTTCCAAAAGTGGGGATTGGATTTTGTGGGCCCCTTCACACCGGCAGTAGCCCGTACGAGCAATAAATACATATTGGTAGCTATGGATTATTGCACCAAGTGGGTAGAAGCAAAGGCACTATGAGAAAATACGGCGGCCATCACAGCCAGATTCCTTTACGAGCACATCTGGTGCCGGTTCGACTATCTGATTGAGCTCATCAGTGACCAGGGGGAGTCACTTTCTCAATACGGTGGTTCGGGAACTAACACATCATTACGCCATAGTCCATAAAAAGAGTACGCCATATTATCCACAGGCAAATGGGTTAGCGGAATCCACCAACAAGACGTTGCAGACCATCTTGAAGAAAATCGTCAATGAAAATAGAACGAAATGGGATACCAAATTACAGAGTGTGTTATGGGCGTACAGAACCAGCTACAAGACAAGCATACAATCAACACCGTTTCGACTAGCGTTTGGGCTGGAGGCTGTGATGCCAGTCGAATTTCAGGTACCCAGTTTGCGGATTCAGGTACGGGACCGACTATCGAAAACCAAGTCGAAGGAGGTACGGCTCCAACAGCTACTCGAACTCAGGGAAAAACGCGTACACAGCATGGTTGTGTTGGAGCAGGAACAGCAACGGCATAAAGCATTTGTGGATCGACATCGGAACGCAAGGGAAAAGGAGTTCGTTGTCGGTCGAGCGGTGCTGGTTTTCCAAACCCGCATGGGCCATATGCCAGGGAAGTTACGATTCCGCTGGACCGGCCCATACTGGATAATTGGAGCGGAACAAGGCATGTTCCAATTAGGTACGCTGGCCGGGGAAGTAGTACAGCAAAAGGTGAATGGGTTTCGCCTTAAACCTTACCTGGGCTCTACGCCACCTAACCCATTCACCGCTAAACAGGACAGAGCCGGAGAACTGGCGGCGTAAATGGACGGTCCCACTTATACCATAATGTAAAAATAGGTTGTATATAACCGTTAGGAAAAAAAAAAAGAGAGAGAAGATAGCGACACTATTAAAAAGACTAAATGCATGCACAGACTCCTAGTTCAAGAAAACGCGGCACCACGATGGCTCACCGCCCAGCGAACCCTAAGCTACAAAAAGAAGGAAATAGAAGATCTTTTGCACAAAACAGAAACCCACCTTCTAACTATCAATGCTCCCATCGCCCCTCCCCCTCACCTTCTCCTCCATCCTATCACAGAGCTCCAGCCCACCGCAACTACTAGTCTCCTTCCCACGAACCTACTCTGGCGATGCCGATCTTCATCTCTACGGCCTTACGCCGATGGCTCGTGGAGAAACACCTGGATGGGTACATCCAGGTCACAGAGGCACCCCCACACCCGGATGCCATGGACATTGCCAGGAAGCTTAACATCAACACGGTCACCAACTCTTCCATCCGGAAAAAGTTGGACCTGTCATCGCTAGGCGAAAGACATTTCGAAATCCCTCCTGTAGAGGCACTGTAGCGATATTTCGGGCCATATTCCTCCTCCGCCAAGGCCTATAGAACGAAGCAGATCCCGGATCCCTTCTTCCGTGAAGTTGCCAAGTTCCTATTAGAGGTCGACTGCGTACATGTCAACCCATATGGGATGCCCAAGCAGAAGGCGGGCATCATTATCGATACCTTTGAAGGGTGTGCGATTGATTGGGGGGTCATCACAGGGCCAGCGTTAAGGGAAGGCCTGCATGCGTATCAGGCAGGCAAAAAGCTCAGGCCGATCATACAACAGTACCTTACGGTACTATTCCCACCCCGAGACCTGTCGGCACTGCAGCCCAGCCGACCCACGCCCACGCCCCAGCCCCGATCCGCGAAGCACAGGTTAGCGGAGTTAGCGGCCCTAGAGTGGGAAGAGGAACCCCAACCCGCCCAGCCAGACACGCGGACAACACCTCCCGCCTAGCCCGACACACGGACAACATAGGAGGAACAGCCAGCACGTTCCGTGGAAGCAGCCCCAAATCCAGACACCGAAACACGACAGGATAGCCCTAGACCAAAACGGCATAGATTGGACAGGAAAGATGGGCGGGGATTGGTCAAAGACGTCCCCACGGCGGTAGAGACAACGACCGAAGGCGATGGCTCCGCAGCTACGGAGCCCAATACCACCTTCGAAATCATCTGGGAGCCACGACCGATCATTACGACCCAATCCCAATGAGGGAAAGCCATATTGACGGCGGAAAGAGAGGTTTTGGCATATCCAAATATCCTGGATATGGCCCATGAGTTTAGCGCCCTCTTACAGTTTGGAACCTCTTTTGAGCTCATGGAATTCCTGGCAACACAACAGATAAAAGCCTCCCAACAAATGGCCGAGGAGCACGCGGAGCGCCAGATGATGGAGCGCGCCCTAACACAAACGGCGGAGAGTGACGATGAGGACCAGCTAGCCAAGGTCGGCAGACAGAGGAATGTCGGGGTACGCCGAGTGGGGATGGAGCTACCATCATTAAACACAGCCCTAGTCGAAGTCCATAGGGAACTGGCAAAGGTCAGCACGGGCGCCAAGGAGATGGCCATTAAAAATAAGAATGTCTAGAAGAAGGTGAAAATGACCCAAGCCGAGCTGCAAAAAGCCAACGAACGCATCGCGGAGTTGGAAGCTAACGCGACTACAGCGCAACACGCAACTCCGCCACCAAACCATTCCATCGACGCTTTGAAAGAAGAAATTGAGGCTCAGACTACCGTCACCTCAAAAGCGAAAAGGGTCGTGCAATTAGCGGAATCAAAAATTGACCGCCTTCGAGCTAAACTGCGCCAATCCTCAGACAGAGAAAAGGAGATCCGGGCTAACGGCCGAAAGGCAGTAAAAACCATTGAAGAGAAACTCGCTACGGAGGTAGCTCAGCACATCCGAACAAAAGACAAAAATGCCCAATTACGGGATGAAGCGAAGAAATCGTAGGCGGCAATCGCAGAACTCCGAGCCTTATTAGAGAAAAAGAAGGTATGGTTCAACGAGCAGCTGGTGGTCGAACAGACAAGAAGGCATCATCTCGAAATCCGCCTAAACAATGAAATGGGGAAATTAGAAGAACAACATGCAAAGGAATCCCAGTTGTGGACTGTTATTCTCTGACCGGACAAGGCCTAACACAAGGTGTCACGGAGACACTTCACCAAAGGGTGATTACGGCATAGGATTAAGATTCAACGACTACACCGACTTACGTAGGTTACACGATTAGATTGCTTTGGTTAATTACACGCGTAAGATATAACAGTAATTACAGAACGGAAATCAAGATAGAAGTATAAACATCATAAGCTCTATTAATTATCCGCTCCGATTACAATGGGGTCCGGGCCTTTAAATAGGTTTCCGGCCCGTAGTACAAAACGGTGCCTATCGCACCTATTCAGGATCCGTCCGGATCTGGAACGGCATACCGTTTCCAGTCCGTCTGTCCACACTATGCTCATTTACAACCATATTTAATTAATTCCTTCACTCCGTATTTTGGACTCCTTGCCGGCCGGTAACACATGGCACGCCCGTGGGACAGTACCTTGTACGTCGAACCCTTCTCGGCCCCTTCATTGTTCACCCAAATTGTTCAAAATACTTTGTTCAAGAATTTCCACTTGTTCTTCCGGTTGTGGTTGTTGTGGCTGTGCTTGCTGCTGCTGCTGTGGTTGTGGTTGGGCCTGAGGCTGCTCCGGCTGCTCTGCTTGCTGCTGCTGCTCCGTTTGTTTCGCTGACTCCGGCTGCTCCGTTTGTCTCTCTGACTCCGGCATCTCCGTTTGACTGCTTCCGGTCCGGTCTCCTTCCAGTAACGGTTCCTCATCACTGAGGTTGACCGTAACCGGTTCTCGTTCTTTCTCTCCCCGGATCCGGGACCTCTCGTAGCTTTCAAACTGGATCTGCGCCTCCAGCCTGTCGTCGTCCAGCTGAGCTACAAGTTGTCGGACCTGCCCTAGTTGGTCATCTGCCAAGGCTTGAAAGTCTTCGGCAAGCTCATCTCTTATGCCGGTGAAGTCTTCGGAAGTCAGCATATAGCAATCATCTCCCTCCTTCCGCCGGTTCTCTACGTCAGCCCGGAGCAATTGGAGTTCCGCCGCGTTCGTGGCCCACTTGGTCCACCATTTGACGGACCCGTTGTCAATCAAGCTCTTGGTCTGGTTCAACCAGGCCCGCATGATATCCTGGATGCGACTTGCTCCCATTTGTGCTCTGCTTTCCACCACTTGTCGCTCCTCCTTCAACTGCTTGATGAGATTCGCCGTATCCTCCGCCTGCTCTCTGTAGCGCGTCAGCTGCCCTTGATATGTCGTTTGCAGCCTCTGCAGTACCTCCGCCGCTCTTTCTTTTTCCGCCTGCTGTTGCCTGAGGAGCTCTGTCCGAACCTTCTCCGCCTCTTCCAACCGTCTTCTGGTTTCCGCTTGTTCCTTGGCGAATGCGGTTGCGGTCCGATCAACTGCTTGCCGGAGCTCATCCGTCCGTTCCTTGTGCTCCGTTTGCAACCGTTTATACTCCCGGTGCAATTGCTCAAATTCCTCCGTTTTTTGTTTCAGCTTGCCGTTGATCTGGCGATGGTTCCGGTCCTCCCGGTCCTTTACTTGCCTTAGTTCCTCTTTCAGGCGCTCTACTTCTGTTTCGGCGTTTCTCCGGAGCCTCTCCTTCTCTTGCAGCATTTTCTCCTTCTCCTCCTTGAGCCGGTCGTACGCTTGGTGGCCTTTCCGTAAGCTCTCCTCGGCCCGGCGTAGATTCTCAGCAGTCTTTTTGAGTTCTGCCTCCGCTGCCGTCTTCAATTCTCTTTCGCGGCTCCTCAGCGCTTCTTGGGCAGCTAGCTCATCCTTTAAATCCGCAAGCTCTTGGGCTTGTGCCGCATTTCTCTCTGGAACGGTTTCCGTTGCCGGGGTCTGCTTGCTATGTACAGGTTGATCTGCCGCTTTATTCTGTACATTGCCCGGAGTCACCGGTGCTTGGACTTGTGTTGTCAAAGCCAATTGAGCCATTTCCCTTGTGACCCTGTCCAAGTCTTGTTCAAGGCTCCGGATTCTGGACCGGGCCGTCTCTAGATCTACGGTTGTGACGAGCAACCGTTCCTGGTGCGCTCTCTCTTCCGCCTCTATATACTCGACCGCTCCGGCGATTTGCTCGCCTACCCACTGTAGCCACATGCTACTGGTGCCTTGTTGCTGTACTGGTCGGGTCGGCTCATTCACTGTGGAATTGTCTGGCCTGAGTGCCTGCATATGCCGTTCTGGTTCTACTCCTTGGCCGCCGTGTGTGCTGGCTGGGCTCGCCGGCTGTTGAGTTCCGGTTCTCGCCGTCTCCGGAGCCGTTGGAATGACTTCTTCTATAGAAGTCGACAAGACCGGTTCCCTACGCACCGGTTCCGGTTCCTCCCTTGTGGTTTGCTCAGGTTGAGTTGGGGGCGTTTCTGCCTCTCGCGGGTACGACCGCTCCCCTCCTGTCTCGGCGGTCCTACTTCTAGACCGTCGTTGGAGGTGCTCTTCTGGCTCCTCCGTTTCCTCTTCCTGTGTAACGGCATGTTTCTGTGCCATCAAGGGTTCCGGTTCCTTCTGTCCGGTCGCCGTATGGTTATCTTAACGGGTCGGACCGGTGACACCTCCTCTGGTTCTGAGAGCCGTTTCTTCCCTTTCGTCGCCTTCGACGCCAGCAGCTGCTGTCGTTTGGACGTCGGCTTCGAGGTGCTTCCTTCCGATACTCTTGGCCGCTTCTTTGGCTGAACGGTCTCGACCGGCGGCACGAGCAATGTTATCCACTGAGCTACGGCATGCCACAGCTTCCGGCCCTCCTTGCCGTCCTTTCCTCGTACCATGTCGATTGCCACGCACAAACCGTCTGCAATCAACACCGGCCAATCCACCTTGGTCCCTTCATAGGTGGCTATGATCATCCCTGCCCGATTTTTTGGCATGACAGGGGGTCGGGGGTACACGTGGCCGTACTCATGGAGCACTCGAGCTATCTCCCGGAATAGCGGATCTTCGCCGCCCTGCGTTCGATAGCCTTTGCCGGCAACAGAGTACTCACCGAAATATCGGATGAGTTGCTCCGAGGTTGGGTTATCGATCTGAAAGATACCTCCCTCCGGAAGGCCTGTTAGCGCACGGATCGCTTCCTCGGTGATGACTTTTGTGTCGAGCTCCTTGATGACCCGGTCGGCTTCTCTGTGCGGCGGTGCCTCCATGATGGCCAAGAACCCCTCCAGTCCGTGTTGCCTGAACCATTTCCTGGCCGCTTCCGACAGCGTTTGTGGTTCCATGTCTGCTTCGAGGTCGAGGAAAGATGGCGAGGTAGAGTGGTGATGAGAGTGAGGACGAGAGAGAGAGCGCTCTGAACGTGGGGGTTCTCTGCGTGCAGGTTCGCGTTTGCTCAGCTTCCACTGCCTTGGTGCTTCTGTGCTTCTTGGCTCGCGAAATGAAAAGGTCTCCATGCGTTCTGCTTCTTCTTTGTGAGTTTTGGCGCCTTTTTCGAGTATGAACATGTCGTGTACCAATTTAGTATTAAGTAGCGTGGCGCCTCTTAAATGCCCACTTCGTACCTTTTCGCTCCTTGCTTTCACGTCCGTTCATACCTCGATTTTTAATGATTTCTTTTTTCTTTTTCTTTTTTTTTTTCTAATGACGGTATGTGATCTTACACATCCGTAGGTCCCTTCGGACCCTTACCGTTTTCCTTACGGGTTGCCGTGTCTTCCGTCGCCTCTGCTACGGGTTCCCCGTCGTCTTTTTCTTCCGGACCGATCCGTACCGATCCCGGACAGGTTCCCGGTATAGTGCCGGTGAGCTGCATAAACGGGTTCTTTGGCATCGGTCCTTTATAGGGCTTTAGTCGAAATCCGTTCACCCGCTTGCCTAGTACTTCACCGGCAAGTGTCCCTATCTGATAGGACCCGTTGTATTCCCGTGTCAGCCAATACGGGCCTGTCCATCTGAACCGGAGTTTACCCGGCATCTTGCCCATCCTCGTTTGGAATACTAGAACCGGCTTTCCGATTTCGAACATCTTTTCGTTACCTTTCCGGTGACGGTCAACGAACGCTTTCCGTCGTCGTTGCTCCAGTTCCAGGTGTAGGATGCTGGCCAGCCGTTGCTCCTCCAGTTCGCATAGTGCTGCTAGCCGCATTTCCTCCGACTTCTTTTCATTCAGCCGTTCCCGTAGTTGGATCCGTAAGCTTGGTACCTGAAATTCCACCGGCATGACCGCCTCTAAGCCGAACGCTAACCGGAACGGCGTTGTCCGGATACTTGTTTTGTATGCCGTCCGGTACGCCCATAGCGCGCTATGGAGCTTTGTGTCCCAGTCCGTCCGGTTTTCATTGACAATTTTGCGGAGAATGTTCTGCAGCGTTTTGTTGGTGGACTCTGCTAACCCGTTCGCTTGTGGGTAGTACGGTATGCTCCGTTTATGAACCACGGCATAGAACGTTGTTAAGCTTTCCACTACCTGGCCGAGGAAGTGCCCTCCTTGGTCGCTGATTAATTCAATCGGACATCCATATCGGCACCAAATGTTCTCGTACAGGAATTTTGCTGTGGATGACGCGGTATTGTCCCTCAAGGCCTTAGCCTCCACCCATTTAGTACAATAATCCGTTGCTACGATGACATAACGATTACCCGTTCTCATTGCCGGTGGCTTGAACGGTCCGACAAAATCCAACCCCCACTTCTGGAATGGCTCTAGTGGAAGTACCGGTTGGTGTGGCATCCGTGCTTGCTCCGTAGGCTGGCCCATTCGTTGGCATAGGTCACATTCCTTAGCATACTTGACGGCGTCTTTTAACGTCGTGGGCCACCATAAGCCGCTCTGCCATACTTTCCTTGCCGTCGCTTCCCCGGCATAGTGTCCTCCGGCAACCCCACAGTGTGCTTCCTGTAAGATTACTTCTTTCTCGTCACTACGGACTGCCCGTCTCCATATTCCATCTGCTCCTTTGTGGTAGAGAGTGTCCCGTAACAGACAGAAATTGCGGCTCTGCACCGCCGGTCGTTTCCTCTCGTCCCGGTTCATTTCCTCTGGTGGCAGGCCCGTGCTTAGGAACTGGTGCATGTTTGTCAGCCACCTATCTTCTGATGCCACCGTGTCGTCCGCTGCCGTTTCCCGGGTGATACGGAATAACTCTGCGTCCGGGAATTCATCCGCTACTCCGTCGCCTGGTTCTCCGGACTCTAACCGGCTCAGGTAGTCTGCTACGGCATGCTGGATACCGGGCCGGTGGAAAATCTCGAATTCGAACTCCTGCAACAGCAAGGTCCAACGGGCCAACTTACCGGTCAGGGACGCCTTGGACACTAAGTACAGGAGCGCCGAGTGATCCACATGAAAGGAGAACTTCCTTCCCAATAGGTAATGACGAAACTTTGTTACACTGTAGATCATGCCCAGGGCCTCCCGTTCCGTAGTCGAATAGTTCTTCTTCGCTTGGGACAGCTTCCGGCTGGCGTAATATACCGGCCGGTACCATTTAGGCTCCGTAAGTTGCATTAAGGCGCTGCCGATAGCGATGTCGGACGCGTCAACGAACACGTGAAATTCCTTGCTCCAATCCGGAGGCTGCACGACGGGTGCTTGCGACAAAAGTACCTTCAGGGCATTGTATGCCTTATCCTCCGTATCCGTCCATTGGAACGGTGTCCGATGTACCGCGGTGTGTAATGGTGTAGCCAAGTCAGCCAAGTGACGGAGCATCCGGCTGTGCCACCGGATCTGTCCTAAGAATCGGCTTAGTGCTTTGGCCATTTTCGGCGCCGGTGCCCCTAGTATCGCATTTACTTTGTCCGGGTCGACCGCAATGCCCTCCTTACTTACAATGTGTCCCAGTAATATTCCACTTGAAACTCCAAAGATGCATTTTGCTGGGTTTAAGCTTAGCCGGTATAACCTACACTTTTCAAGGCATAACCGTAGGTGCTGCAAATGGTCTTTTCCCCGGCTATAGACTGCAAAATCATCCAGGAAAACCTGCATGAAGGCAGGAATGTATTCGCCGAAGATCTCCATGATGATTCGCTGGAAAGTTGTTGGTGCCGTTTTTAGGCCGAACATCATTACTTCGGCCACAAACACCCCCCATTCGGTGACGAACGCTGTCTTCTCCTGGTCGTCAGGGTGCCTCCGGATTTGATTGTATCCACTGAACCCGTCTAAAAAACTATAGACTTCATGACCGGCAACGGCATCCAGTACTCCGTCCGTGAACGGAAGAGGGAATGCATCTGTAATTGTGGCGGCGTTTAGTTTCCTGTAATCTACACACACGCGGATTTTACCGTTCTTCTTTGGCACGACGACAATGGGGCTCAGCCACGTCGCTTTCTTTACCGGCCGGATGAAGCCCACTCTTAGGAGTTTGTCGATTTCCTCCTTCACTTTGGCGGCCTAGTTGGGGTTCATTCGGTAACGTCTTTGCGCCACTGGTTTCGCGTCCTTGCCTAAGTGGATCTGATGCTGATATAATTGAGGGTCCAGCCCTCGCATGTCTTCGTATGACCAGGCGAATACGTCGCGAAACTCCGTGAGAAGTTTGATCATCGCCGCTTTATCTTCCGGCTTCATTTCTTTGGCGATGTGTACCGGCTTTGATTCGTCCTTGCTTCCTAGGTTCACTTCGTCGAGCTGGGATGCTTTTACCCGTTGGGAAACGGCCATTTCCCGTTCCAACGCTTCCTGTGCTTGCCGTAATTCCCGAATCGCATCTTTGTCTGGTTCGGCTTCGGTGTCGTCCCGCTGCGGCAAGTATGGCGCTACGGCTTCAGCCACGTCAATCTCGAAGAGTGGTACGATCTTCGGGTGTTCCTCCAAGTACTGGGCTTCTTCGTCGTCTGCCAACCCTTCAAGCATGTTCACGCATTCCGCATATAGCGGTGTGCATTCCTTACCGTTGCTCGTCCGTGGTTGTGTCGGAACCCGGACCTTGGCTTTTCCGCGCCGGAAGGTAATCATATTTTTCCGCCAATTTTGCTTGATGTGTGTTGTTTTCAACCATGGTCTGCCCAGCAACAGCGGGTACACGCCTTGCGCCTGTAGCTGCAGCACTACAGCCGAGATGTGAAATGTGTGGCCTCCTATGGTGACTTCCAATTTCCGTATTAAGCCCGTCGGCCGTACCGAGCTCGTATCCGCCATCCGTAACCAGAACGGACATGGCTCCCATTCATGTATACCCAATGCATTACACGTGTGGAGGCTTATTACGTTCACCCCGGAACCTCCATCGATTACTATGCCGGGAAGTTCGTGCCCTTTGACAATAGCTGTAATCACCGGACTACTAGTGTCCACCACCGTCGGTCCCTCCTCCGGATTCGAGAAAAGGACTGGTGTCGGTGGGGCTATACCGTTTGTCATGACCGTTTTTAGCCCTTCCGTAATTCGCGGCACGAGCTGTAAGAGTCTTCCTAATGGCAACGTGATCTGACATTCTTGCAGTGCTTGCCATGTCTCGTTTTCTGGGTGGCTACCGCCGGCACTCCCTATGGTATTCGCCTTTTGCCGTTCCGCGTCCGCGACGTTCCTTTCATTGGCTTCCTTCACCCATTCCGTCGCCTGTTTTCGTATGGCCTCTTGTGTTTCCCACTCTTTGGCCATGCCTTTCGACCGTGTGGTTACTTGCTGTATATCCGCCACTTCCGGAACTACCATATTAACTGCTGGTCGTTTCTCGTAGCTCTTTACCGGGCACTGGTTACTGTAGTGGCCTTCCTGCCTGCAGTAGTAGCAGTACTCTTTACGGGTATTGCTGGATTCAGCATGGCTGGTAGCCGGAGTCGGTCCCGTAGTGAGTGGTGCGTTCTGTGCCTGTTGGCTCCTTGGGGTTCCCTGTTCCGGGTCCCTAGCGTGACCACCTTTCTTGAAATTACGTTTCTTATTATTCTTATTTTTATTTCGGTAGTCCGGTCGTGGTGGATCGTAAAATCGGTCGTAGTCCTCCTGGTGCCTTCGGTAACCAGGGGAATGGTCTCTGTCGTATTGCTCGTGTCGTCTGTTGGGCTCCCGATAACGGTCCGATCGATCATACCGGTCGTAGTTATCACGCCGATTCCCGTATCGGCCATCATTATCTTGCCTGTCTCCGTACCGGACATCCTGTGCCGGTCGGTACCGGTTCATTTTTTGCCAACGATCTTCATCTTCGTCTTGGCTGCTTCTTGGCTCGATCCGTCGGACGGGTGGTGCTTGTCGGTTTAACAGGTTGTACTCGCACCGGTCCGTTGTATGACTCTTGGATTGACAAATCACACACTGAGTGTGCATGGTGCACTCCACTGCCGAGTGTCCGGCATTCAAGCAGATTGTGCATTGAATTGCCTGCCGGAACCGGAGATCTTCCTCGGTGGGTAACGCCCGTGGCAGTGTTCCCAGCGTAAGCCATGAGCTTGTCTTTTCCATTTCTCTGACCCGGTCAATGACCTGGTCGATGGTGCATCCTCGAAAGTCGATCACCGTACACACCGTGCGTAACGGTTCCCGGAGTGCGTTTAAAAATATCGTCCGTAATTCCTCCTCCGGGGGTGCACGGGCAAGCTGGCTATGCATTCGTTGGAAACGAATGACGAATTGGGGAATGCTTTCCCCTGCCTCCTGCCGGATCGTATAAAACAGGCCCACCATTGTCGTCTGGTCGACCTCCTTGTGGAAAAAATGCAAGAATTTTGCTTTTAATTCTGCAAAGGTTGTGATGGTCGCCGGGTCCTGCGTCTGCCGCCATCGTGTCGCCGGTCCCTCCAACGTGACTCCGAATTCCGCTATCTTCGAGCGTTCTTCTTCCTCCGGTGTCATTCGCTGGGACATGTGATTTGCTTCCCATGTCTGCTCGAAGTCATGAACATGTGCTTCTGCGTCCGGGTCATCGCGATACTTTGAGTATTGGAACGGCATGTCGTCGTCCAGTATTAGGCCGCGGTTTAGTGGCGTTTGTTGATATCTTTCCGGTTTTCTCTCCGGTTCCACTTCCGGTTCTTTTGCCGGTGCTTTTTCCGGTTCTTTTTCCGGTTCCTTCACCGGCTCTTCTTCCGGTACCTTTGCCGGCTCTTTCGTTGGTGTCGGTGGCTTTGCTTCTTCCACTTCCGGTGTTGGTGGGTTGACGGCTTCCGTTTGCGGTTCCGGATAGCCCTGGTTGCGCGGTTCCGGTTCTGGAGTCGGCACGGTATCCGACCCGTCGTCCTCCGGGCCGCCGGGGGTATCGTTGCTGCTCCGGTAGTTCGTGTGCACGCTGTATCCCCCTTCGGAATCCGATTCGTAGGCTGAAAAGGCTTCTACCTCGTTTTCTCCGCTTGCCAGCGCCTCGAGGAGGCGTTCGGTTTCCCGGAGACTACTTAGACTGCTTTCGTCGTCCTGGTCGCGAGTTTGCCGTAACCGAAGGGATTCCTCCGCGACTCTCCGGATCTCGTTGGAGAACGAACGATCCGAGCGAATTTTGTGCGCTGCTTGCTGGAAAGTCTCACGCCGTCTTTGCCGTTCGGCGAGGCGTCGAGCTCGGTCTGTAACCAAGTCGTGCGTTGGTCTAGTCATCCATTACCGTCGTTCGCTGCGAGAAAGCAGGAATCGTGGTTGCCAAAACTGTGTTATTCTCTGACCGGACAAGGCCTAACACAAGGTGTCACGGAGACACTTCACCAAAGGGTGATTACGGCATAGGATTAAGATTCAACGACTACACCGACTTACGTAGGTTACACGATTAGATTGCTTTGGTTAATTACACGCGTAAGATATAACAGTAATTACAGAACGGAAATCAAGACAGAAGTATAAACATCATAAGCTCTATTAATTATCCGCTCCGATTACAATGGGGTCCGGGCCTTTAAATAGGTTTCCGGCCCGTAGTACAAAACGGTGCCTATCGCACCTATTCGGGATCCGTCCGGATCTGGAACGGCATACCGTTTCCAGTCCGTCCGTCCACACTATGCTCATTTACAACCATATTTAATTAATTCCTTCACTCCGTATTTTGGACTCCTTGCCGGCCGGTAACATGGACAGGCTTGAAGACCACGTACGAAGAAGCGGCGGCGGTTAGGCAGCAAGAAATTGCAAACCTCCAGAAGTCGATGGAGGACGCACGCAACCGTTGCCAGGCCATCACAGACAACGTGCGTATCCTTCTCCAAACAAATCAGGAGAGGTTCATAGCGGAATTGAAAACGGTGTTGGACAAAGGATGGATGGCGTGGGCAACCCAAGCAACGGAATTGCACACGTATCACGCAGACTGGGAGAACCGGCGAAAAGGCGACCGAGGTTTCTATAAACTAAATGAGGAGAGCATTGCGGCCATACGCGAGGACCTAGCGCAAGACTATCGTGCGCTAGCAGACCAACATTCCAAAGAACTCGCGCAGCTCTTAGATGATTTTGATGAAAGCTAGGAGGAGCTATTTCACCAGATCACACAAGCCGGCAACACGCGAACAAATGAGGAATCCAGCGCGACGCCAATTACGGGCACAGTCGAAGAAGAGGAACCTTAGGCCAGATCACAAGAAATTACAACGACGGTGAACAGCGCGGACCAACGAGCGGAGTCCCCCATAGTACCAGACAGCGAAATCGCTACCCAAGAGGAGCTCCATCCGCAAGAGCCCACGCTATCGTCGGACCACACGGAGAACGGTGCAGGCCAGGCGGAATCACAACTGCACTCCCCGGAACGTACAAAGACGGCCGACACCATGGAGGAAGTAACAATGGAGACAGAGCCGCAGCCGACCGCAAGCACAACGACGGCGGAGCCCAACCCACTAGCTCAAGAAGAGCCCACCGTACCCGGACCGCCCACACACGACGACTACGACACCAGGAGAAACCATTCCGACCAAACAAGGGAGCCACACCACGATGCACCTACAAGCCCTACGTCGCCTCCGAATGCGGACACCGTAGTAGAGCCAAACATCCAGGCCATTTTGGAAGAAGATTAACGAGATGGGTCCGACGTGCCAGGGCACTGTCCCACAGGCGTGCCAGGTGTTGTCCGTCGGAGTAGTAACCAACAGACAAGAGCGTAGGAATAAGAAATAATATAAGATCATAATGCATGTAATGGTTCACGCAGGAAGCGTGAACGGCTAAATAGACCCTACGTATATAAAGGGCAAAAAACCTTTGATAGAGGGGGCGTGTATTTTGGAATGTAAAGAAGCGTATCGTAATAGAATTCTATCTTCTCTGAAAGTCTATGTATAGCTACGGCTAATCTACTGTGTGTCTGGAATACCTGAGCGTGTAAGAACGTGAGTGTAACCATTGCTAAGGAGTCGGTTGTAGTCGTCTCCCTTATACCCTGATAGGTTGCGGGGAACATTCCCCTACGCATTACGCATAGACGCCTCATTCGTTGTTTCACAATCACTTGGAGGTCTAGGTCGAAGGACTGACCGCAAACCGTGTTCCTAATTGGTAACAATTCAATCCCAAGGGGCGCCTTGTCTCCGTCGAATAGACCCTATTGTTCCAAAGATAGACAATATCCTTTCTTAGGGCCTCTTGAAAGTCTCCACACTCCCTTCGTAAGTGGTCAGGGTTGTTGCACCACATACATCTTTGCGCGAACGGGGGACGTCAATCTTGAGGGCTGCCACTCTCTCTCCTAGCTTGCGCTATTTGGAGATCTCACACCATCTTTGTGAGTTCATCTATCGCCGACCCTCCCGAAGGTGCTTCAACCACGTTTCTCTCGGAGACGAACCTTGCATTTGCTTGCTCTCTTTCTTGAGGTATTCTACCACCCCTGGGTTCGTGTGTCTCACTAATGGAGCCTATGGATGTTTGGCCGCTCAACAGAGACTCGTCGTTCCATTCCCTTCTCTTATCGAAGCGGCTACAAACCCTTTTTACCATAGCCCAATCCGTCATGAGCCCATCATCAGTTTCGAGGAGGGACCCCACCTTCTCTTGGTCTCATGCATCAACAATCTTTATGAATAGTAGGATCTTGCTTGTGTCAAGCACCATCCTATCGAGAGCCGAGAGTCGCGCGAAGCGCTTCTCAAATTCTTGTAAAAGTACCATAGTATTTCTCCCCTTGCAGGAAAGCTCAACCCACTCCATTAGATCCCTTTTCGAAATTCTGAGTGAGTCATCAAGGTCGTACTTCTCGAGGAGTCTTTCTTCGAACTCCACACAATTGCAACAGTCCGCTTGGATCTTGAGTACCTCTGCGTGGATACTCGGTGTTACCACTCTAGCGAATCTGGTTAGCCACCTATCTTCAGGGACGTTTGGCATAAGCATTTCGGCCTTATAGGCATCCAAGTAGCTCGTGATATCTCTTCCATTGAACCGACCCATTGTGCTGATCACCATCTCTATGGCCCGGTCTAGGCCGGTGATGCCTTCTTGGGCATTTACCAAGCGGTCCACCGTCGCCTCCATCGCTTCAGCGAGTTCTCCTCCTCGCATCTTGGTTCTCCCTTGCCTCCCTTTCACGTCGGGTTCACCAATTTATGTCGCAAAGTTTCGCGCCCGTGTGTTACTTGGGCGGGACCACAGGGGTCTTGGACTAGGGAGTACTCAAGGGATAGAGAAGACCCGAGTTTTGATTTACGACAATACTACCTCCCGGCCCCTCCCCAAGCAAGGTCTCGTTGCCATTTGTTTTGTGAGGTCGGTGGCTCTCGTTGATCACAACTCGTCGACCTTTCGAGATCACCGCACGAACCAAGTGACCAAACGGGTACAAGCAAGATGAGCACGCAAGATGAACGCACAAGGGGATGATAACACAAACACAAATGCCCGTACGTCCTTATGAGGAGGAGAGGTGCATGGGCATGCCCGAACGCTCCCTCGTCACAAGACATCGAACGTATGAGGAAGACACAAAACACACGCACAAATGCTCGTACGCCTTTATGAGGAGGAGAGGTGCATGGGCACGCCCAAAACGCTCCCTCGTCACAAGACGGCCGAACGTACAAGGAAGACACAAACACACACACAAAATGCTCGTACGCCTTTATGAGGATGAGAAGTGCATGGGCAAGCCCGAATGCTCCCTCGTCACGAGACGACCAAACGTACAAGGAAGACACAAACACACGCACAAAAAATGCTCGTACGCCTTTATGAGGAGGAGAGGTGCATGGGCAAGCCCAAAACGGTCCCTCGTCACAAGACGGCCGAACGTACAAGGAAGACACAAACACACACACAAATGCTCGTACGTCTTTATGAGGAGGAGAGGTGCATGGGCATGCCCGAAACGCTCCCTCGTCACAAAATGGCCGAACGTACAAGGAAGACACAAACACACACACAAATGCTTGTACGCCTTTATGAGGAGGAGAGGTGCATGGGCAAGCCCAAACAGTTCCTCGTCACAAGACGGCCGAACGTACAATGAAGACACAAACACATGCACAAAATGCTCGTACGCCTTTATGAGGAGGAGAGGTGCATGGGCAAGCCCGAACGATCCCTCATCACAAGACGGCCGAACATACAAGGAAGACACAAACACACGCACAAAATGCTCGTACGCCTTTTTGAGGAGGAGAGGTGCATGGGCAAGCCCGAAACGGTCCCTCGTCACAAGACAGCCGAACGTACAAGGAAGACACAAACACAAAAAGACGGAGAGAAAGAAACATGAATGATATCGACCAAAGAGATAAAAACGTGTTCGATTCCAACGCAATAGGACCCTTTATAAAATAGGGTTTGATTACAATGGCAACTTATAGTTAACCACAAGCTCAATCAAAACATAAATACTAAATGCACTTAGAGACAAGAGCAAATCCGAACACGGAGAAAATGAACACACGAGCACCACAAAAATGCCAATCCCAACGAACCATGACCACCCGAACGGCGAGCACACGGGCTCGCAACGACGAATGGGGCGGAGCAACGTCGAACCAACGAAGCTTGGGCTCACGAGCACTTTGAGTGCTGACATGAAGAAGACGACCATGTGGCTATGGGGGATGAAGGGGTATGAGATGAAGAGAAGTGGTTAATAAGAAGATGAAGAGCTCCGAAGGAAAATTGGCGATAATCTCCTCCTCCCAAATGAGCCCCCCTCGACCTCCTTTTATAGATAAAAAAGGAGGGGGGGTCGCCAATTTTGTCTTCAATGAAAAAGGAATAAAATTCCTTAAATCACGCTGCACTGTAAAACTAGATTTGAACCATGCACCTCTAGCTAGTCAATGTGACTATCCACTAACCCACTAACTCTCTCTTATATAATATATAATTCTATCTCTATAAACTCTTAGCATGTCTCTCCTCTACATTTTATCTCTCTTCTCTCTTACTTTTTGCATGGGCTTCTATGCATCCTTTCCACCCTTTCTTTTCCCTTTTATTTTGCATATGCACAACTAATCGTTTTTGTGTGCACACACATTGCACATGCACATTTTTTAGCCCCCCCTTTCGCCGGTTTTTCCCACTCTCGAGCACGCCACATCACAACAACGTTAGGTTATTGCTTATATACTAAGCCCTAACTATGTGGATGAGTTCACACTAGGATACAAAGTGGAGGGAGTTGGCCTTTTATGCCAACAAGAACGAATGAACAAAGATAAATGACACTATACCAACTTGAAGAGAAATCAAACACCACACAGAGACAACCTCACAGGCATAGGATCAATCCCGAAGCAAACCACTAAGATTAGTAGGAGGCAAGTAACAGATTACAATTGTGGCATCGAGCCGGACAACCACAACCAAGATACAATGAATATCCACTAGCGAATCTCCAGTCGGGGAGCTCTCAAGCTCGCGTCAGCGAGTGGAGGCTTCGTGCCATGGTCAGAACAGAAACTCCAAAACCCCTTTGAGCGTTCAAGCTCAAAAATACCTGAAGGATAGAGAACCTATCAACTAGGAAAACCCCAAAACAACTAGCACCAAAAATAAACGTCATTCCTTCCTTTTATAGCTTCTCAAGGAGAGGGGTCGACATTACATTCCAACTGTTATGAAAACCTCCTCTCTTGTCAGAGAGATATTTGGCCTGATCTCCTCACCTACTCGTTACTCTCCCCTCCCTACATGCGACTTAAAGTACGTAATATAATATACATTTCCTTGTCCTATTTGCACTTTTTATTTAGCCTTTTATTTATTTTTTGTTTCCTCATCTTTCTTAATGTTTTGTATATAAATCCCCTTTATATGTGCACATACCCATTTTTCCTGCCTCCGGTGGATTTTCTCATAGTTGTCGAAAATCTTCACGACAATGTTTGTAGCAATAATTCTTCTTATTCAATGATGCTCTACTTGCATTATCCAAAAGTTGGTGATTATATCCTTGATCTCCATGATAATGGGCATCATTTGTGTACATCTTGTGGTTAGCTTTAGTAGACCACTTCAACTCTCGAACTTAAGTGATACATTGTATTATAGATGCTTTTTATATTCATTAAAGTTAATATTTTCTTAGTAGCATATTGATATTAAGTTTATCAATATCATTATCTAGTATCATCATGAGGTTGATCTTGTGAGGATAAGATAAACTTTAGACTGTTCATCCCATTAGAGTTTTCTTAGATTACTAACTATTATATTTGTTACATTTCCATTTAGATCATCAATATCAAATAGATCTTTTATATATGAATCACTTAATATTCAATTAAGTATTACCTTTTTCTCTTCATAACCAATGTGCTTTGTCACACTATTGAAATACTCCACAATTCTTCTCTCTATAATTTTAGTTGCCTTCCGTTTTCACTAATGTTGTTCGCATCTACATCACAACCAATACTTTAGTATCTTTATTTGATGTATCTAGCCATTAACATTTCTTGGTATTTCCTTTTTATTCTACCAATTTTTTCTTACAACTTGTTGTTTACTAGTAGCCATGTGCTTTTCTTTAGGATTTATGAGGGTCATTCTCGTCATAATTTTATATTAATAAATCCTAACTAGATGTCTAGAAAGAACAAGGAGACAAAAAGTGGGAAAATAACAACAGTTACCTGTGTGATTAAGAAATCACCACATGCACGAGCAAGGAGCAAGTATACACCAAATTTGGGGTAGCATAACCATTACATGAGTGAGTGAGTAAGCAAAGGTGGCAAGTACAAGGATAATGAGTGGGGATCTATTGAGCATGCATAATCTATGTATCATCTATATCCATTATCTATGTCAAGTTAAGTATTAGACACATGGGTGAAAACATGGGAATGGGGATAGTTAGCTATGGACGTACCTTATTAATTGTGCAAAATATGATATGTAATTTAGTTGTTTTGCTTTTATGATGTTTACCCAAATGTGATATAAAATAAGGGCATAATAAATGTATGCCATAAATAGTAATGTTGGTCTATTATTACTAATAGTCTAACGAATTCCTACTTGGATCCAAAGTCCTATTATGTATAATCAAAACATTAAGGTGATGTTTGTGGCATCCCATTGGAAAATATCCTCATCCAAATTGTTTGTGTGACCAATAAGGTTCCAATCAACTAGAAACAATATTTACTTAATTTTAGAAATCAAATTCAATAAGATAATAATATAAAATCATTGAGAGGAAAGAGTTGGTATATATGATCTTTGTTAACCTCCCATATTATTTAGTGATGAAATCTATTTTAGATTCTTCATACATTATAGTGTTTCATGTAAATGTCTTGCAACTTGGGTAATTTGGTTGGAAAGAAAGGTGTAGATTGTTGGACAAATACAACCAACACTAGGAGCTCGTCGGGAGGCTGCACGAACAGCAGCTCGCAGTGATGGCGGTGATGACAGCAGTGATGACAGTAGAGGGGGCATCAACCAGCGTCTTGAAGAACCTGTGGAGGCTCCATGAACTGCAACTCGAAATCCTCTTGCCACCAAGGGGACGCACGTATGTGAGGATCGAACCTCTAATGATTATGATGATGATCTAGAACAGGGGACAGAGGGGATGAATAGGCTAGGTGATAACTCAATGCAAGCTATGGGAGCCTTCATTCTCTCCCCGGAAGAAGAATGCATCATGGAGATTGAAATCGCAAGACTTAGACAGGAATCATTTGTGGTGAAAGTGGTGGGTAGTCGACCAAATCGCCCGTTGTTGCGTGATTGGTTGCAAAGTTGCCTGCAAGAAAACCTTGGAAGAATGAAGGACATCACATTTATGGGAAAGGGGTTCTACCATGTTACTGTGATGCCTGATACGAATATATGCAAAATTATCGAGAGCAGTCCGTTGACATGGCACAATGCAAGAGCATATGTATTCAAATGGGATGTAGATTTTGACATGTGTAAAGCAAATGCTTGTATAGGAAATCCAGCAGTAATAACAGCCTTTTTCCCTGGTTTACCTAAGCAATGGGAGTCTTTTCTCCCAGCCATTGGGAAGAGTATGGGAGGGCAATGTTTGGAAAAAACATTTGCATAGAGAGTAAGTGAAACGTAGAGGATGAAATTAATTGTCTCTGATGTAAAGGCCTTACCACAAACAATGGTGCTAAGCAGCAAACTAATGCCTGACCATGTACAGCCAGTGGAATATGTCGGACTTCCAAGGCAATGCTTTGTATGTAGACAGATGGGGCATATGGCCCGAGAATTCCCTAGAGGTAAGGAGATCATGCATCGTAGAAATGGGAAGCATGGATGGAAAAGCCCAACAAGTTTGACACAACAGAAAAATATGAGAACAAACCATGCAATGCGGATGAATGAAGATGGATGGAAGTATATGAATAATAAAGGAAAACAAAAAAGTATGCTCGGACAAGAATGGCCTCCACTTAGCAACAAATATGAACTCTTAACCGTAGAGGACAATGAAAATATAGCTAATGACAAGGAAGCAAGATCACAGGCACATTGTGAGAGCAACTTTGTGAATGTTATTAATGATATGCAGACATTGCGGCAAGAAGACAATGTGTTAGTGTTTGAAACTAATCAGATGCATCAAGAATGTATGGATGAGGCAGGAGAAATAAGAAATCAAAAGGATGTAAGCCCCTTGAAAGAGCAAGATAAGTCGCTAGTGACAACCCAACATATTAAGGGGATAGCAAAAATGAAAAGGCACATGCGTGCTAGAAAAGAGGAAGAGAATGGGATGGAGAAACATAAAGGTATGCGTAAATGGTCAAGAGTGAAATGGAATCCTCAATACAAAGTGACCCCCCTATCGACTACTGGGCAACAAATCAAATTGAAACTGACAGGCAAAAAGTGGTTCAAGGAAATGTGTGGGGTTGAGATGAAGGACAGCATGTATAGAATCAATATCTATAGTCATTGTGAGGACGAAGATCAAATCGTTGGACTGTCCTATATGTTGTTCGTGGGAAATAAGGAGCCCCACAACAGAGAAGAAGCACTCAGATGGTTGGAACAACAAATGGGTGCTCATGTAGATTCAACATATGGTACCGCAATAAGTGTGAAAATGAAAAAACAATGGAAAGATGCCATGCTATGGAGCTCGGGCAAGGCGAATGAGCAAGGCATATGCTATATAAATGTGAAATTTAGGAAGCTGCCTCGAATGATCACGGAATTCATGGTATACCACCTTGAAATGGTGACACTAGAAGAGGATAATCTCCAAGATATGATCTTTGCGAACCTAGTGGAAGCTGAAAATGCATTGGTTGGGCCACTAAAGAGGCACGGTATATGCTAAAATGAATCTTAGCTTGCTAACATGGAATATACAAGGAATTGGTGGTAGCCAATTCCACATGAAGAAGAATGTATTAGCTGCTGAAATTCAGCGATGCACTGAGGCAATAGTGCCTGATGTTATCATGGTGCAAGAGCATCACCTAGATGGGGATAAGATCGACAAAATTGGAAACATCTGCCCTGGGAGTTGGACCAATACATGGTCGGCAGCTACAGGGGACAGACAGATTCATGGGGGAGTACTCATAGCAATGAAAGTTAAGTATAATGCACCATTCACAGGCAGAGGATGTTTAGTAGAGGGTCGGGTTGTCTATATAAGGATAAAACATAGATATGGGCACTTGGGCATACTAAACATATATGCCCCAAATTCTACTACTGAAAGAAAGGAATTCTGGTTGCAACTACTGGACAAGAAACCAGATGCAGATCTGTGGATCATTGGAGGAGATTTTAATATGGTGGAGCAACAAGAAGATAGAAACGGAAATGCAAATGGCACGGTGCAAGGGGCAGAAAAAGATGCATGGGATAAGTTTTGTTTAGCATATAATGTGATAGATTGTTGGAATGCATCTAACTTTCAGATGCAAAAAGAAAAATCTCTTCTATACTCTAGAGTAGGAGGAAGCGTTCATGGGAGGACAATGTCCAGGTTGGACAGATGGTATTTGGACCCTCGGCTCATAGATATGAGAGGCAAATGCATAATTTGTCCTGGAACGATGTTCTCAGACCATGCACCTGTCCTATTACATATAAAAGAAAACAGTCGATGCAATCCACATAATGTGAAGGTGAGCAAGGAGTTGGTCATGGACAATAAATGGACTAATGATATAAGAAGACTATGGTCTAATGTCAAATGGATGTATCATGATCCCGCTCATAAGCTGGCTGGGAAAATTGAGGTATGTGCATGTTTCTTTCGGAAGAAAGCAATTGAAATTAGAAAGGAGATGAAGGAGAAACTACAAAGAATGCAATGGACACTCGTTTCTATGCAGCGACTAAGAGAACAATACCTGAATAATGTATGGATTGAGGCCCAACTAGAGGAGGCAAAATGCAAACTGGATATGTATCAGAAACTAAGGACTACTAATGCCTATCATAGTAAAGCAGTAAATTGGATGAGGGTAGGAGACCGTGTTACGAAAGGTTTTTTTGAAGCTGTAAAATGCAAAGGCTCTGGGACACAACCTTCATGTTTGAAAAAGACAGATGGCACAATGACCACGTGCGTGGAGGAAATGCTTGAAATGGCCACGAGCTATTATATGCAACTACTGAATGTATGCAATGAGGAACATATTGAGCAGGATGCCTTTAGAAATATAATAAACAGGATATCGAAGAGAGTTTCGGCTCAGATGATGGACCGTCTAAATACCCCTATTTGTATACAAGAATTGTGGGATGCAATTTCAGATATGAACAAACAAAGTTGTGCAGGCATAGATGGACTCCCTATATATTTTTACATCAAATATTGGGATCTAATTAAGGATGACATGTTGGAAGGGATGCAATACATTATGGCTGAAGGTTTAATGCCTCCGACAATGTGTCAAGGAATGATTTATTTAATTCCCAAGGATGGGAAAGATCTAACTATGCTTGATAATTGGCGACCTTTGATGATTCTCACTAATGCCTATAAGATCATGGCTAAAGTTGTAAGTAGTCGATTGAAAACGGTCCTAGGGGACATAATACATACAACGCAAACTGGCTTCCTCGAAAACCGGAGCATTGTTGACAATGTGATAACTTTTTGGGAGTATTCAGCATGGGCAGAGGAGCAAGAAGTGGACCTAGCAGTAATGTTACTCGATTTCGAAAAAGCATATGACAAGATCTCATGGGAATTCCTAGAAGCAGTGATGGTTGCCCTAGGCTTCGAGCAGCAATGGATCCTTGGATTGGCTGCCTTTTATAGGGATGCTTCCAGCCAGGTTTTAATGGCTGGAAGCTTGGGGAAGAGCTTTAGGTTGACACGATCGGTACGCCAAGGATGCCCATTGGCCCCGTACCTATTCATTATTGCAGAGGAAGCATTGCATTATCAGATTAGTGATAGATATTGGCAAATACAAGGCCTTCCCCTACCCGAGGATGCAGGAATGATGCTTGATACAGAATATGCTGATGATACAACAATTTATGTTAAGGGGGATGCAAACAACTTGGACAGACTACAAAGTGCCATAAATGAGTTTTGTAGGGGGTCGGGTGCGAATATAAACTAGAATAAATCAGTGGGCATTTGGATTAGCAATAAGCCTGTGGTAAATTGGGCTCCAGACCCTAATTTCAGATGGTTGAGGAGAGGAGAAGCTACTAGATACTTGGGTTTCAAAATCGGGATGGACATTGATCGCTCATAACACTACACTCTACTTGTGGACAAAATAAAAGCGAAGTTAATATGGTGGAATGCAAGAAAATTATCCTTTGCAGCCAAGATTGTGATTGCAAATCAGGTGCTAATGACCACAATATGGCATACTGCGGCATGTTGGATAATCGCAGCCAAGTCAATGAAATTGATAAAAAGGTTGATCAGAAATTTCTTATGGGGGGGCACCGAGGAAAAACATGCTTGTGCAAAGGTTGCATGGACTACGCTCATAAAAGATAAAAGTGAAGGTGGGGTGGGACTAATAGATCCTATGGTGCAAACGAAGGCTTTGCTAGGCAAATTGGTGGTCAAGAGCTTGCAACCACCTGAGGCACCTTGGAAAATTCTCTAGCGACACAGATGGAAGATGTGGTTGCCAAGACATGGTGGAAGTTGGCCAAGTAGCCCTTTTTGGGGGTTTGTGCCTAAAATGCGACCCAAATACCGAGGATGTACACAGAGTATATGTGTTGTTGGAATTATGAAGGCATGGAATGGAATAAGAAAGGGAATCGTTTGTAGGTGGAGAAATGATGCATATGCTCGAATGTACATGCCTATTGTTTGGAACCCATTAATTAGAGATGTGGATGGGCTGATGATAGGACAAAAAACAGGTTTCAAATGGGCCAATTTAATCAATGCCCAAGGGAATACATTGGCAAATTGGAAGAGATTACAGATGCCTTTGCACGCAGCGAGCAAATCTTGGAAGATGCAGCCATAAACCCCTCTGAAATGGAATGGACAGGACTTATCGATGCTGAAAATTATATAATCGGTATTAAGGGAACGAAAGCCGGCTCTAATGAGGCATGCTACTACAAAATAGAGCATAGAAGGATAATATGTGAGCAACCCGCCTATCAAACTGAAAGGCCGATTAGGTTGCTTGCAAAAAATGGAAAGGTTATGATAGTTGACCCCGAACCGAGTGAGCTCAAACCAACGACAGTGTGTTGGCTGATAGAAGGGCATTCAAATCAGCTATCATGGGACCCTGCGATGTATTTCTGGAAAACTCAAGGTCCAAGTGACGGTGCCAAGTTGGTGCAATTTTTCAGGTACAACACGAAAATCGGGAGGCAAATTATCCTTAAACAAGAACACCAAGATATTGCAGCTCGTAAATTTTGGATACAAGAGGGCATTAGTGAAAGGGGATTAGCTAAATTCTGGAAAATGATATGGCATGACAGCGGTAACCGCAAGATAATGATGTGCTTATGGCTTATTGTGCATAGAGCCTTGCCAGTAGGGGCGTGGGCTAAAGGCCCCAATGTAAACCCAAGATGTAGTGCATGTGGACAACTAGAAAGCATTGGGAATGTCATGAGGCTACGGTAGTATGGAGAAGGGCATTACGATTGCTTTGCCATGCCTCTAGCTCATTTACCCTCAATTGGGGACATGCTTGTTGGAATTGTCTTGATGACGACGTAGAGAAATTTGATAACACATGTACAACTATGTACAGAGAGGAGAATGGAACTATTCGAGTGATCGTTGGTAACAGTGCACCTAGAAGTAATGCCCAGAAGCAGAAAATTGTAGATCTATGGATGTTGCTAGCACCCATTATCATATGGAACATTTGGACCGCAAGATGTACCAGGGTATTTTCAGCAAACAAACGGCCTCCAACAGAATCTATTAAGCTAATATGGCACATGCTAATAACTACATTGAGGGCCCAATATGAGTGGATTGATGGAATAGATGATGCTTCAAATTTAATGAGGCTGAAATTCAGAAAACGATGGTGTACTACACCGATGGCTACAGAAATTGGAGTGGATGTACGATGGTAGTACGCCCCTCCCATTAGATGATAGAGGGGCGTGAATGACACGACAAACATGGAGAACAAACATGTGGGCTATTTAGTGTAAGATAAATTAGTGATGTAGTCCATATGGAAGTAGGTAATGTCTAAAGTTGTGTATTGTATGTCATTTTAACTAATGGAGTATATTCTTCTTTTGGAAAAAAAAAAAAAACTATTTTAGATTGATTATTAATTATTACTCACATTATTCCTTCTTTCTCTCAAAAAGAAAGGAGATGTTTTTTCAACTTTTTGCAAATGGAAGGTAATGGTTGAATTGAAAAAGAAAAATTTGTGTGTTCACTATGACAAAGGTGATCGATTCAACAATCATGTGTTTTGATTTATATTTCATTAATGCCATCCTTTTGAGAGAATTCACATTTCCCCATATGTTGCAAGATAATGGCATCGTGGAGCGTAAATGAAACCAAAATTGTTTTAAATAGAATTTTATTTGAAGTCTTTTATTTCATTCTTGATTGAATATCCAAATTTGGGGATGATGCAAGGAGTAATACATGGTAATATTCAATTTGTTTTTCTTTCTCATTCATAATGATCTTATTGCTTTTTGGGATCTAGAATTCCTAGAACCCATCTATAACAAATTTCCACCCATGGCTCAACGAGAGTTTTCACCCTATTTCTATCATACTTACGTGTCGTCCATTACTAACCTGGTTACAATTCATAGCGATGTAGTTTGCATAAGCATTAATATTGAAATGAATAAGCAAATGTACATTGGATTTATTTGTTCTTCCTTCATGAATCATATTGTAAGCCAATCAAAAGTGGGTGGATTTTTCTTCTATAAACTAAAGTGCGTACTTGGTAGTTAAAAGTATTCCTCAATTTGTTGGAGTTGATTATCATGAGACATTCTCGCTTTGTGTATATCTTGCAACCATTTGAGTTTCATTAGCATTTATCTAGGATCATAATATATATATATATATATATATATATATATATATATATAGGAATGTGCTATTTGCCCCCCCATTTTGGCTATTGGCAAATAAGGAAAATTGTTTTGGGGGGGAAGGGGGGCAAATAGTGCATTCCTATATATATATATATATTCGTACAAGTGGACAACTAACTTATGTGTTTTTCTTATTCGTTAGTTTATTAAATGAACAAGCTAGCTAGGAAATTTAAATTACATTTGGATCTTAAGGCAAGCAACTCTCTTTTATAAGAAAAAAAGAAAGATGTATATATATAAAGGTTTTCTAAGACCAAATTTGGCCCATGAGACAATTGGTTACAACAAAATAGGATGTGTACCCGATCATAAAAAGTAACGATAAGATAACTTATAAGAGAGACAGAGTGTGTGTGTGTGTGTGTGTGTGTGTGTGTGTGTGAGTAGACCTTGATTCTTCTTAAGTTTAGGTTGGCATTAATTCGAAAGAATACAACGAGTAGCAATGTAAGGTTTGTGTATCTTTATCATCATCCATCCATGCTCGAATACATATTTATGATATGCATACATATTTATGATGTAGAAGTTCGAAGGAAACTTAAGAGCAGTGTTGCCTTTTGACGGCTAACATTGTCTGTCATGAGAACGGTATTCCCAAAAATTTGCCTATCAAATGACGATTTGTCAAAAAAATTGCCCTTCAAAAAGTAAATACATTGAATATTTCTACTAAACAATATATTATACCCTTCTATCCTGTATATCTTTCCAAATTTCATATGCACAATCCCATTGTATTTCTTCAATGTGTGGCCCATTCAATGAGACACGCATTAAATCATGTAAATGTTCTATATTCAATTGATTTCTTTTTATCTCTTTGATGAGATTTTGCTTAAAGAACTCTCTCACACACAAAACCGTGCTAGATGGAATAACCAGAGTAGCATGCGATAATTTCATCAAATGAGGGAAACTATCTTGCCAATCTTTCATTTTGCAAAACATATGCCTAGCTTCATGCATAGTATAGCCTTCACAATTTAAACTTAAAGTGTTAACAAACCTATAGAGTTCCATTTTCACAAGCCTTTGCATCATGTAAATTTTGAAGACATGCATTGACATCGACATTTGGTTGTAAGTGAGAAATCAAAATTCCTAACCATGTCTTGACTCTTTGCTTTACTATCCCTAATCACATCATCATCTGCATAATGGCCTGGGTTGAATAAATTTGTTGCATTAAAGAGGCTTAAGTCAAGGAACCTTGCATTTAGTCCATCAATAATCTTTTGGACATAATTTTGAGGTAGTTTAATACAACTTTCAAGTAATCCATCATAAATGGCCTTATTCCCTTAGATTTTGCAATATTGGGATCGTATCATTGTGACTCGCTTTATTAATATTAGAGAGAGAGAGAAAGAAAGAAAAAAAAGAAGAAGAAATATTAACGTCTTTTAAGAGGCCAAAATGGCCTATAAGACCAAATAAGAGATTACATCTTGAGAGAGAAACAAATAAACAAAAGAGAGGAATGGCCCATGGTTTGAAAATAAAAGAAGCCCTAAGTTTATTTTCACACTATGCATATATCCAAGCACTTCTTCTCTCTTATCATGTGACATAACATATGTTTACACATTTATCTTTCTCAAATAAAACTATATGTTATAGCCTATAAATTGTAATTTGTAACTACTAATACATGTATTATTATTTTGGCCTTAGCAAAATTTGACGGTATTAACAAATTTTAAACCTTCATTTTTACATTTTTATAAAATATATGCTCATCAAGATTGACAGTTTCATTTTCAAATTAACCTTCATATATAGTTAAATTTGCCAAAAACGATCAAAACGGCCGTCAAAAGGCAACATTGCTTAAGAGGGGGGGGGGGGGTGCAAATTGGCAATACATTCATGGAATGGTGTGTGGTAAGAATTTAGAAACCCCTCACTCCAAACTCCAGAGTCGTGGGAAGGAGGCAAGCTACTGCTTGGTTTCTGTGCTTGGGTGGTTATTATTAAACTTAATGCCACTGGTTTTGAAATTTTGGAGGGTTTTTTTGCTTGTTAATTAAAAACAACCGTCCAGGATAAAGGAGAGAGGAGAAGCAATACGTCTTTCTAGGTCCCAAACTCTAATCATGTTGTCCGTGTATGTATATATCGTATTTATTTTATATAGTTTACATACATATTTAGTTTTCTAGGTAGCTAGATAGGTAGCTACCCCCGCCGCTTACTTTCTGCCATATTTACAACAGAGAGAGAAAGAGAGAGAGTCGTGGCATTCATTCATTCATTCATTCGTTGGGGGGATTGTGTGCGTGTGCGCGAGTCGCTAAAAAGGAAGGGAAGGGAAGGGAAGGAATTAAAGGTCGTTATAAAGACATAATAATGGTGTTATTATTATTAGGAATAAATATTATATCTGATATATGAATGTCGTCCGTCCAAATGAGGCGGCAGCCTTGAAGAAGAGCAAAATCATGATTTGAATTGATCTAGATAGATCTCAAATCCCAAGAACGTATAATGAATATGAAAGCTACTATGTAAGTAAAAATGGGTATGTTATTTAACTTAGCCTTAGTCTGGTTGGGTTTCTGAATGGAATGGATCTCATCCATCCATGAATCCTTCATACGTACGAACCAATACTATTATTATTATCTTCCAATATCTTCTTCTCATAGTTTCCAAACTTTTCGCATTTCCACAGAGACAGACGTATTTGCATTTTAGTTGTCTTCTTCTCTCTATTGTTTCTTTTCCCTACGAGAAGTAAAACGACTTCCATTTTCATTCATCTTTTTCTTATCCCCCCACCTTCTTCTCTTTCCATTTGTTATTCAAGTCTAATTGTTGTTGGTTCCTGGCTTTGGGATTGATCGCATTTCAAATTCCATCCGTTATTTAATTCTCACAGAGAGAGCGCGCGCGCACACACGTACTGCAATATGTACATATGTAGTTGCTATTGTGTGTGTGTGTGTGTGTGTGTGTGTGTGTGTGTGTGTGTGTGTGTGTGTGTGTGTGTGTGTGTGTGAGAGAGAGAGAGAGAGAGATCTCGATCATATCATACGATGATGATTCATTCACCCAAGAGATCAGATCATCATCATCATCATTATTATTATTATTAGTAGTAGTAGTAGTAGTAGCAGTAGTTAAAGATAATAATGGTTTCGGTCCGGGATATGCTCAGTCTTTCCACCTGTATTTAATTGATATTCATGACTTGTGAGAACCCCAAGAGAAGAGAGGTTTATTGTTTATTCGTCCACGACTCACCAAGTTCCAAGGAGAACAATCACACTCCCTCCACCTCAGCATTTTTTATTTATATCCATACAACTTATTGTTTGTAGCTCTTTGAGAAGTGACCATTAGTTAGGATGTATGCCCGTGTGTGTGTCTGATTCTTTCAGTTGTAACCTGTACATAAAATGTTTTGGTTGCTTGAGAACTAGTATTCCTTGGATATTGCTCCCAAATAATTGCACAACCAAACTCTCGATCAATCATACTTCATGATTTATATGGTAGAGATTTATATACTAGTCTCTTTACCATGAATATGAGTAAAACATTCTAACAATGCATGAGAGGCTCTGGATAATGTTTTGTCGCCCATGAGGTTTGTGACCATACACGCATATATGGTGTAAGGGTTACTTAGATTGGGGTCACACTCATTTGTTGGTCATTTGTTGGTAGAGCGCAACACCAAAATCATAGCCCTCATTGAAGATAAAAGAGCTTCATCATCAACACACCATGTTGACAAACGAGCTTTTTTGGTGATATTTGCCACGCATCAAGTGGTAAATCCACAACAATGAGTAACCATGTACTTGAATCCATGAACTTACAAATTAAGGTTTTTTTTAATCAATATAGTTTCACATGTACCTATTTGAACATAAACAAAAAGCCTATGCCTACCCTTCAAAGCTTTCCTAGTGGTGGACTTAACCATGTTATGCATAATCACGATTATGTCTTCATTGAATACAATTACGGCCACAAACCAATCAGTCAAATAATTTATGTTCATAGCATCTATTTATCACATACTTCTTTTTTTTGTAAATAAATGTGCATGAAAAACACTAATTTGGTATCATAATTGAGTGATGTCATTGCTACATGAAAAGTGGGGAAAGCTAAATCACTAATTGGCAAGATGAACACTCTATTAAAAAGAATTTTAGAAATTGCTCCAATGAATAAAACTTCCACATCAATACCCCAAAACTTTCTTATATATGCTCTAACTCCATGCTTACCATCAAATACAAAAGCATTGTGCATACACCAATCTATGATCCAATCCCCAATATCTCTATAAGAGGAAAACGATATTTGCCTCTTACCTCTAGTGTCATTTTATGAATTGTGTATACACCCATTGTCCTATCGTCAATTAGTAATGTGACAAAACTTGTTAAACCTGAGAAATGTAGTCCTACACCTAACAAGCAATACCTAACAAGCAATAGGATATTGTGTAAAACGATAAGTATAATCTCCTTCCTACTCAAACGATGGAAAAGAAATAATTACCTCTAATTGATCTTGGTCTATTTAACATTAATCCCAAAGGTAAACCCTCAATCAATATTGTCCACAAGAAAAGACCTTTGCTAAAAGTGGCAATGAATATGCTAACCGTGTTACAAAAATTTGCAACCATCCATAATCAAAGTTATGCACCTTTTGTTCTTGTTTAGCCATAGATTGTAGTCATCAAAGATCTTAACTTTGATTGCGAACACCAATCAACCTATGGTTATTGTTTGGTTTGTGTAGGTAAAAAGGATCCTCCATCAATGTTATAATTGATACTCTCCCTCTCTACCAAATCCAATTCTTACACAATTTTCTTTCATGATCCTAGTATGCACTATTAATTGTAATCTTCATTATAAAGTTTTTGAAAATTGAGAGCCATTATTCACTTTCACATGTTTTACATGACGTTACTATATTGTTGCCCTCATACATCATATTTGATCTCCGAAGACGATAATATAATCTATCTATCTATCTCTCTCTCTCTCTCTCTCTTCTTTTATTTCTTTCGTAAATGTATGTTTGTTATTAAAACAAGATGATAATACAACCCTTGCTATCTCCACTACTTCATTAGTAGCGATATGGCAAGGAAAACCCTCTCCAGTGTTGTAACACTAGATGACAAAACTCTACCTCATCTTGGGACAACATCCCCATACAACATATTTGTAGAATTGCCAAATCAACTTCCCTATAATCTTACTGAGTTGTTGTGTTACCCAAGAAGTTCATCAAACAAGAACCCATTTATAATGGTCCAATTAAGCCACATCACCCCAATACCTAAGGTAGTCAAAGACAACCTAATATGATGGCGTGGGTATAGCTTTATCATTGTCAATGAAAACCCACTTAAAAGGTGACAAAATACTTCTTGTTATTGATGCCCAATTTTGTGACATAACCACCCAAATGGCTTTAGCAACCGGAGCATCTCTCTCTCTCTCTCTCTCACACACACACACACACAAAAACAAACAAACAAATTTTCGTGTCTTGTGCATTTACAAGTTCCGATTTAGATCATAGAACATGTATCCCCTTTCCAAACATTAGCCTCTTTCTTAGGGAGATAATAGATCTTAGAACGTACACATTGAAGCGTTAGTATAATCTCATATACTTTGGCTTGCCATGTACAACTCACGTTAGATATGTACACTACAATATCTTGTAAAGGCTTTTTGATAGTATGCAATTATCATCCTGTGTGTTCAAGACTCAATATTGATTTTCAATGTGACTAGTGGTAAGCATTATTGAGTTGATGTAGAAATACTATATTTTGTATGCATGATTTGTCAAAACAAACTCAATTTTCAACTATAATGAAACCCTCATTGAACTATTCATTTCAAAGTTCAATTTCAATTCAATTTGCGTGAGTATACATGAATGCAGTTAATGGCCAAAACATTTACAACTCAAGCAACATGTCTATTTTTATGTGGAGGTCCTATTTATGGAGTGGTTTGTTTATTCATGTGAACCCATTAATTTCCTCCAAAACATGTAGACTTGAAAGTATTATGGTTTACAATCCCCGTATAGTATGTAGTCAGAGAAAGGTTGGTACACCCCATCTCATGTCTATAATATGATATGTGAAATTTTGGCAATGTGCAACATTTTTACTTTTACCCATTTTATCTTGGCACACTCTATCCCGTGTCATTGATATGACGTGAATTTTCATCAATATGCATTATTTACCTTTGCCCGTTTTATCTAGAGAAGGGACTATTATTTCTTTTTAAATTATCTTCACACTTTAATATGTATAGACAACTCTATACATTGGGTAATAATGTTCTCTCTCTCTCTCTCACTATGTGTTACACCTTGCAAATATACGTTGATTTTCAAGATAGTGAGTTTCCAACAAGTTTATTTCTTCCTAACTTCCGTAAATGTTCTGAGCCTTGAGATATTCGTGTATATATATATATGTATGTATGGAGGACACTGGAACCAAAGAAGTGTTTTACTTCTTAATATGTAACAGAATTTATGTTTGTACTGAGCCTTAACTTTATTGTAAATACATAGAGCATCCTTTAGTACAAATTCATAAAGTGCTTTAAATTCAAAAGCTGCAAATTGTTGCCATTCAGCAATGGTCAGTGAGATATTTGACAACACAATAAAATGATTCTAATCTCAGATATCGAATAAAGATAACATAAGGACATAATTAGGAAGCATCATCAACTTGCAAGTATGTAGATTCATATCCTGTCAACACTCAAATAGTCACAAGACGTACTAGTAGTGCTCACAAGAATCCACACATTTATCAAAATGATGAAGACGACTACTACAAGTACATGAATGTGCTAGCCACAAGGGATGATCCACATGTGGTGTCATTCAAGTATTTGTTGGGGCTCCATTTCAGAGATCAGTTATAATCAAATAATGGGAACACAACTTACGCAACTTCCAAAGAGTAGATACTGTCCTCGAACAAACAAAGCATGTTTTATCTTGAAGATCTCCTCTCATACAGGAAGGAATTGGTGGAGGGTACCATCAAAACTGCCTACCCCATTGTGAATGAATAATAGGAGGTAGGGCGGGGGGGACTTCAAAAGAAATAATAGGCTGCCTCACCCTACTTTGAGCACAGCCATTGATGGGGCCAACCAAAAATATAATCTTCCAAAATATTCTCTTTCCATAAACTCACCACATCGTATTGGGGTGGGGAGTCTGGACTTGGGGAGCAGTAAAACAAGCAAAAAAGCAAACGGTGGCAAATGGGATTGGGACTTGGGGGTTCGAACTTCCCCCCAAGGAACTCGTACTAATAATATGTAACTGGTTAAATTCGCATTCATTATTAGAAACGAACATATATATAGATATATATTGTATTCCTTTACGAAATCCTACAGCTCCAGCATTAAGAAAAATGAGACAACTTCCAATCCGACAGCTCCAGCATTAAGAAAAATGAGATAACTTCCAATAACAACATTACAAACATCTACTTTAGCTCGCCAGCTAGCAGTGTAGAGGGGAGAGGAGGAGGACATGAATGGATTGCTACTATACAAATACATACACACACACAACCCTCTAGAATGAATGAATGAATGAATGGACGAACGAATCAACACATATTTTGATTCTTTGTTTTGGGGAGCTCTTTCTTTCTTATCTATGTAGTCAGTCATATCAGAATAATAGCTCTCCTTTTGTTAGTTATTAAGGGGACAAGGACTCAGGATTGAAGGAGAATCTCACAACAAAGCTCACGGAAGACCTCAATGATCGTGTTACGATATTTGTGGGGGTTCAAGGAGAGGTAACATTGAAGAAGCTCTTGCAGTTGATCATGGCCTCTCAAACCCTTTGCTATAACCATCTCCACCATGGACTTCTTGAAGTCCTTCCTGGGATCAAAGGAGCTCTTCACCATTGCCACTGCACCCTCTCTACACGACATGGGTTCAGTATCCAGCCCGTGATCATCATCAGTTCTTTCTGATGAATCATTATCTCTACCATAGCCCCGTGGTATTTGAATGTCACATGACTGCTTCTCCACATCCACGTCTAACATTCGCTCGTTTCGTCTCCTGCCTCTCCTTTTATCTATAACCACCTGTACTTCAGGCTCGGTCACACGCGGTTCCTGCAATTTCTTATCATCATGCTCCTCTTCTTCAGTTTGGTAAAACCGTCTCCTTGTCTCCATACTCTCATGATTAGCCCGTCTCTCTTCTTTACTGAACAAGTCTGAGACATTCGCCCTTCTTGTAGTTTTTATCAAGGATTTAGAAGAATTGGGACGCGTTCTTGTGTCCTCTCCAGCCAAAATCTCTGTGCGTCTTTCATCCGGAGTCCCACCTCTAAATGGCCAATCATGCTGATGATAATCTGATACAAATTCTTTAAAGGAAGCAAGTTCATAGGCTTCATGAGACAGGGTGCCCTCCTCACCGTGGTCAGTTTTAGACTTACTGGATACATACTCATGCACAAGGCCATGAAGAGATGGCAGCAAAAGATGATGATGATGAGGTGTTGAACCTGTCACCTCAGTCATAAGACGATTACTTCTATTACTGTTATTACCAAGCGTTTTCCTATCAGCGGAAGATCTATGGGGCATCATCATGTCAGCATTAACCTCATGTTCCATTTCACTGCTGACGGCTGTAGCATTGCTAACACTCATGGTATTGGTATTGGTATTGGTATTGGTATTGGAGTTAAAAAGATGACTAGTAGTACTACTACTACTCAAGCAGCTACTGCTGCTGCCTTCATAAACAGTACCCACTAATAGCAGCTCTTCTGCACGCTGCTGCTTCACATCAAAGTCCTCTTCAAATATCTTGCTACCAACGACTGACACGTCCTGTTTCCTCTTCGTTTTGGGCGACTCCGACCCTGCAATATTCCAGTCTAACTCAGCCGCTTTACTACTACTTTTAGTATTCAGGTGGCCACCACACATTATTTCATCAACCCCACCATCGATGACCTTCACATTATTAGCAAGTTGTGTGTGGATGACATTTTGGAGGGCCCTACCTTGTGAGGAGCGGCGAGCTGTCATCTTGGCGCCCCTGCTCATCACTACCTCCTCCTCCCCATCGCTCAGTAGAGCAGCTGCTGGCGATGATATTAGTGTGGTCTTTCTTTGCAGCTCACTCCCCTTTATCTTCTGCTGCTTCTGACGCGACGAATTAGATGTAGATGGAGCTGTGGATGATGACATGGTAGCTCTGCAAGCACACCCTGCATCCACAACAGTACAAACCTGCAGACGCCGCTGCTTTCCCTGCTCCTGCTCCTGCTCCTTGCATTTCTCCTGCGCCGTCGCTTTCATTCCCTCTTTGCCTCTGTTATAAGCTACCGTTGCGCCCTTCTTTCTATTCCTTCCTCCATTAGACTCATCTTCTGTAACTACAGACTTCACCAATTTTAGTGAGGTCGGTCGATGTTGTTGGTTACCTATTATACTCCTCCTCCTCCTACTACTACTACTACTGCTACTACAGCGCTTCGTCACCATCTCATTCTCCATTTCATCAGAGATAGCTCTTCCCAGACTGGTGGTGGTCTCACTATTCATGCCTATACCCTCTCCCTCTCTCTGCTCCTCAACTTCCTGGTGCTCGTGCTTGTAGAACCAGATGCGAGGCATCAGATGAAGCAATCTGAACCTCATTTCATCACCTCTCTATAATTATTATACACATCAGATGCCTCCCCCGATCTGATCCGATCAGATCATCATCACTTCTTGTCTACCCTAACCACCCCACCCATACACAGACAAACATGTATGTATGTAGATAGATAGATTAGATAGCCTCCAGCAAACCCCCCCCCCCCCTTTCCCCTCCTACTTACTCCTTCACTGTGTTTGCGCTGTTCTCAGCTATCAAATCCATAATAAATTTTCCTTTCTGTATGAGTACATTACTGCTACTCTCCTCATGATGCATTCATGAGCTCCCAGAACATCATCATAACGCACGCAGTATTTGGGAACTGACCCGCCCCTTGCAAGAATGATCAGAAATTAATATTACATACTCCCTCCCGCCTGTCCCATTAATGCCCTCTTTCATCACCACTTCTTCTTCTTCTTCTTCTTCTAGAATCGGTGCCGATGAGAAATGAGTAGTAATAGTATGGAAGTATGTATGTAGTTAGTACCAAAAGGTGTAATGTACTACTGCAAATGGGGCACGCTCTTTGAGCCTTTTGCTTATATGAAAGAAAACAATTAAAGTGTGTGTGTGCGTGTGTGTACATATATATGTACATATGTATGCGAGTGAAGGGGCGAGGAAGATATGTATTTATATTATTAGAATTGAAAGGGTGGGAGTAGGTATTAAGTGGTTTGGTTTTGTTCAGTGTGTTAGTGGGAGAGAGACCCTCCTCTGTCTCTTGTCTCTTTTGAGTGTGTGTGTGTGTGTATCCAGGCGAGCACAGACACAGAGAGAGAGAGAGAGAGAGAGAGTCGGGTAGCGTGCCGTCCAATTATGTATGTATGTAAGTAGTGCAAAACCCACTAATGAATGAATGATAGAGATAGATATGTATGTATGTATAATACCAGCCCAGTCTTTCTTTCTTTGTATGAGAGAGAGAAGTGGAGGAGCCCGGGCATTAGATAGAGAGAGACAGATAGAGATGATGGAAGATGTCCGCGGTCAATGAGGTAAAAGACAGTAACCGTAGGTAGCAAGCAAAATGTGGGGGGTTTAGAAAGAAAGGAGTGAAATGTGAGAGTGTCATGCCATACCATGTCATGCATGCGTGCATCAAATGCACTTCTTCTATGTCTATCAGGTTGGGTTCACACGCACGCCCAACAATGGTCGACAAACATTCTTTCCACTTCCTTTCCAAGGGAATGGCACACCACGCCCTCCCCCTTGACACATGTCATGAGGACACATGATTTCTACAACAAGGCTTGAGATTAGTTCACATTTGACATTGATATGCCTTGAGTTTTAAGTGTAGGTGAGCTTGATTTTACATATGCATTTTTAGTGTCGTGATTCAAATCCCCTTCGTGTAATCGAAAAATCAAAATCTTTTCACATTTTCCAAGTGGAGAGTCTAATCATATCACATTTTCAACGAGGTATGTACACGAAGTGACAAGAATCGATACTTGACATGTTGTTGTACTACATCATGTCGAGTTATGGAATACCAAAGTTTCAAGTTTTAGATGATGTTTACTATTTTAATTTGAGATTTGTCATTCACATTCCATTGAACGTAAACACATTTTTGCCACCCACCAAGCTGTTGAATCCATGTTTTGTGGGTTAAACCTCATATTATTATGTCAAGTTTAAGTGTATACGGTTTAATTATATTTCAACCACTAGATAGTACATTTTTCAAACAAGAAGTCTACCTATGTGATACTAAGAGTACATGGAAACACAACATAACAAAAATAAACTCTTGGCAGTGTGGCACATTATATTTTAAGTGAAGCCACATCATTGAGGTGAAGTTTTAATATTGCAAAACTTTGTTTTTCAACCTCGAAAATTTGAAGAATTTGCAGAGTTAAATGGTGATGTAGAGCTTTTGGGTCCTCTGAAAGATGACTTTGGGATTACCTGTTTTAATTAACTATTATTCTCTGGACAATAACATGTTTAACATTTTAGTTGTGAATAGTTGACCTTGTGCAAACTTTAAATGCCCATAAATGCCATCGCCCACGACTCGATGTTTTCAATGTTGCCTTTTCTAAGGAAATGTTATCCTTTTGACTGAAATTGTAAATCAAGCTTCTAGGGAACAAATATTCTTTTCAAGGCTTACCTTGTCTTTGGACTATAGAAATAAAATTCTTTAGACAATTTTTGTTTTTAGTAATACCGTTTGTAAGGCAAGGAAATTGTTTTCCCATATAACACATAATGTGCTAAAAATTTGAAATCTTGTTTTACCACTAAGTCAACGTAAACGGAAACATGAACACATTTGTTATCATGAATGTAAAATATATGAGACCCAATGCTTGAGACTTAATCAGACAACCCTAACCTTGAAAGGCTCAAACATTACCATTACAAGTGTAAATAAACCATGAAGTTTGTATGTTTAGATGTACAATACCTAAATGGCTTAAGGTCACTGATTATATCAAGATAACTTCGTACTAGAATTTTGTTATGTGATGTGTCGACGCAATGCCCTCACCTTGTGCTTTAAGAATTAATGTTTTGCTCCAATACTCACGTTCATGAAATGTATGTAATGCATCTAAAAGGACAATTGTGCTTTAAGAATTAATGTTTTGCCCCAATACTTACGTTCATGAAATGTATGTAATGCATCTAAAAGGACATTTTTGAGGGGTCAATTAAGAGGTGGGAGATGTCAAAAGATATCAGAGATGGTAGGACGTGGTTTAGGGTTGCAAAGACTGATCCGAACGCAGACGATCGAGACAAAGCTCCTCTCCTCCTTAAGCGCCATGTATGTCTCGTCCATTAAGGTGTAGGGTAGGAGTAGGCTACACAAGAAGGCAGAAACATGTGGGCAAAATGTGCGCAAAGGATCCAACTGTGGGAGTTAATGCATTGGCGGCTGCAATTAAGGTAATAGCGGCAAGGGTGCCCCTTGTGAGGTCGATGGAATCGAGGTACACATTGCAAGGTGGGAACAAGGATAGGGAGAAGCATCAGGTGGAAAATGGGGGACGTAGGAAAGTAGATGAGATGTTAAAAGAAACAGGGCAACACATTATTGGCGAAGATAGGGGGATATGTAAGGAATCACTCTATCTATCAGACAAGGTGGGCCGGATGGAAGAGGATGATAGGGCTCCTCTCAGCAACAAGGCGGCAACGGTCTTCACCGTTGAATGCTCAGAGGATTTGTGTGGGGAGTGTCGGAGGTTTGGAATAAAGAGGTTGGGAAGCAAGCAATTGGGGGGGATAATTCCAGCCATTCATTATGGCAAATGATGAGTGAGGGGAGGCCGCAGGGGCAGGTAGGCGGATCGTCACAGGGGTTGGATGGTGTTGTGGAGTTGGATGCCACAGAGGACATGTTGCAAGTAGAAAATCTTCTGCAGGAATGTGGTCATGCGCATAATGCATGCCCGAGAGGGGGTCATGATAAGGATATGGACAGAAAGGAGAGCTCTAAGTTACTAGAGGTTTTTTTGTTCGAGGATGAAAGTAAAATTTTGAATGCGGAGATTGAAAGATTAAGGAAATGCTCATTCATTTATAAGCTACTTGGTGGTAGATCTAATAGAGGTATGGTTCATGACATGCTACAAGTAGCTCTTATGGATTGGGTTCCGCAAATACTAAATGTGCACAATATGGGTCAAAATTTCTTCCATGTTGAAGTGGTCGAGGGGGGTGATGTATCGCGGATTGTGGATATGAAATTTGTAGAGCTCAAATATGGAAGATCTCTTTTGTTGGAGTGGCATGCTAACTTCAATGCTATGGAGGAAGACAAGAAAATTGGTAACCCTCGGGTGATTTCTATGATATTCCTAAATTTGCCTCGACAGTTATACCCCTTGATCCCAAAGATTGGGGATAAGATTGGCATAGTCTGTCCCTCAAAGGCAACGATGGTAGATAGAATCTGGGACTACCCTAAGATTAGATTGCTTGTGCAAAGTTCGTCCAAACTCCCCCCTATAATCAGGGTTCATGATGTAGAAGCAGGACTGATAGATGTGGCGGTGGAATACGATCGCTTACCTGGCCAATGTTTTTATTGTAAAAAGAAGGGCCACATTGCTAAGGAATGCCCTCGGAATATCAACGATAATGGGAGGGTGGAAAAGGACAAAGGGCAGGTTCCTATGCAAGAGAATGTAGGGGTGAAATATCAAAACACCCTCAATGGGGTAGTGAAGGAGAAGGCTAATACAGACTCTTGGACTCTGGTTTTGGGACGAAAAAATCGCTTGTAGCAAGAAGGAAACACAACTATGCCTCGTGTAAGGTTGAGGAATAGCTTTGAGGCATTGTTGGAAGAGGAGGATCTATTACAGGATCAAAGTTCAAATAATATTGAACAGGTGGTAGTGTGCAGACCTGATGGCTTGCTTGGTAAGAGTGGAAGTATCAGACTAAGAGTGGTGAAAGAGTGGTTACGCACTGGGAGGGGTCAAGAAAGCTCACCAATCAGTTCCGAAACTCAGAAGTTGCATGAGACAAGACAAGTAACTTTAGGTGTAGATGCTCGAGTTTCGGTCAAATTTGTTCAGTCCAAAAGATTAGTAAGGGATAGGTTCGACAAGGGGTGTAGGTTTAGCCAACAGACTCTCAAGAGATTAATTGACTTGTGTCAAGAGGAAGGCTCGGGGCTGAGGGTTTATGTGGTTGTCAATGAACGCAACAAGTTGCCAAATGCTTGTTTATCTTTTGACCTGACAAACCTAGAGATTTCAGCCAATAACATGGAATGGATCTCGAGTTTCATAACTAGTAGGGCGAACAAGTACTTTAAAATTTCCTCATCACTTTGAATGGAGATGGTATATAGATAGGTATATAGAGTTACAACCACAGAGATGGTATATGAAAACAAAACTTCTATTACATATGAGAGTAGCTCACAATGGTAGTTCACCATGTGCTCACACCTTAGAGCTTAGATGGGATCATCGGTCCCCACTCATTTTGTAGTGAGCTGGTCCACTATATACCTATCTAATCGATTCTCAATATTTCTAACATGGTATCATATTAGAGAGGTTGATCTAGATTAGGTATATGCGGGTAGTTGATGTCTAGCAACACAAAGAAATAGAGAGAGAGAGAGAGAGAGAGAGAGAGAGAGAGAGAGAGAGAGAGAGAGACAGAGAGAGACAGAGCATCAATGGCCTTATCCACGATTGTTGCAACTACTCCTCTGCGCATTCGCCCACCTCCATTGTTTGATAGAAAGCTAGATGCTAGATGGAACCAACTACACTCTATGGATGTTCAAAATGTCTGCCATTTTGGACTCCTATGAGTTGTTGGAGACAATCATGGGACCCACAGGAGGAGACCCTGAGCCCATGGTGACCTTTGACCCGACACACCCTACCACATAAATCCCTCCAAATGTTGATCTACTTCGAGCCTAGAAGAGGAGGAATGTTGATGCGTTGTGTACCATAGTCACTGGTGTATGTAACTTTGTACTAACATTAGTGCAACATACAACCAGGGCACATGAAGTTTGGAGCATATTGGCTAGCCAGTATGAAACCAGAAACTATAAAAGGATACGAAACCTTGAAAATCAGCTTGCTGATGGAGAGAAAGTAGAATCCTTTGTAAAAAGGATTAAGGATCTTCAAGATCAGCTGGCAACTGTTGGAGTAGTTGTCTCTCTAGAGGATGTGGCTCGTCGGTGCATTCGAGTACTTCCTTCCAAGTATGATGGCAATGTGACAACATTGAACACTCAGGTTTGACCTACTCCTTTAAAATTTGATGAACTAAGTGCAATGCTACTTGAAGAAGAGCTTCGGCTAAAGACAAGAGAAGGAAGGGAAGATTTTGTTACCGTACGAGATGTACGGGTGATTGATAATTGTGATAAGTGAGTGTGAAAGATGTAGTGTGATGATATGTATGTGTAATGTTATGTGATTGATAAGTGTGAATGTAAGTGTGAGTGTGGTTGATACAAAGAGATGTGAGTGAGTGACTAGGTGTGAATGCCAAAGGGGCTTGCACCCTTGTATATCTACCCCTGTGTACCTATTTAACCCCTTATGGCAAATGAATGAAAGAAGGATCATTTCTCTCTCTCTCTCTCCCCCTTAACGTTGAACCCCCTTGGGAGGGGGGTGGAGCCATTCTAGGCACCACCCCCCACCTTGTAATGCTTCTCAATCGCTTGTCAACATCTTCATGATCTCTCTCACCATTATACTCTCCATCATTTTCCCTATTACACCATTACCATTCATCCTCATCCTTTACCCTAACCCTAAAAAACCTAACAATTTTTGGCGACCACTAAGGTGACCCCCCTTTGGAGACGAAGTCGAAGACTAACACGCGGCAAAGACTAATACAAATTGTGCGAGAATGGTGGCGATGATGTGCGAGAAATCAAATGGACGATGTGCAGGAAATGGTGATGGTGATTGGAAGCCATCAAGGTCGAGGAATGCAACACGGTGATGTTGTGCAAGAGGACGTCACAAAAGGATACGCAACAGACGTATGTGCAAGCATGCGGTTAGCGACAATGTGTGTGTTTTCAAAAGCGTGGTGCAAGATGCACCGCTGGACAAACAACGACGCAGAGGGAACCGGTGCCAGCACGACCAGAAAGAGAAGCCCACCAAGAGATTGGAGAGGAAGAAGTAGTGTGTGGAGTGAATGTCTGCAGGATGTGTTGAGAATGCACAAGATATGGTTCCAGAAGAATGAAACACAGAGAGAGTCGGAATAGGAATTGGAACCAGAACTAGAGTCGGTTAACACCAAAGGGCCGAAGAAGACGGAGGAGATATAGATGCAGACCAGACATTGACGACCAAAGAAACTGTTGGGAGACAGGTCCCTCCGGATGGGAAGGGAGAAGAACAGTGCCGATGAACAAACTCGGCCGAGGCCGAAACCGGATGAGGAGTACCCGGCTACGGAGAGCCGGATGGTGCAGACCCGGTATGAACCGGATGAGGCGTACTCGGCTACAGAGAGCCGGATGGTGCAGACCCGGTATGAACTGGATGAGGCATACCTGGCTACGGAGAGCCGGATGATACAGACCCGGTGAAGACCGGATGAGGAGTACCCGGCTACGGAGAGCCGGATGGTGCAGACCCGGTATGAACCGGATGAGGCGTACTTGGCTACGGAGAGCCGGATGGTGCAGACCCGGTATGAACCGGATGAGGCATACCCGGCTACTGAGAGCCGGATGATACAGACCCGGTGAAGACCAGATGAGGAGTACCCGGCTACGGAGAGCCGGATGGTGCAGACCCGGTATGAACCGGATGAGGCGTATTCGGCTACGGAGAGCCGGATGGTGCAGACCCGGTATGAACCGGATGAGGCATACCCGGCTACGGAGAGCCGGATGATACAGACCCGGTGAAGACCGGATGAGGAGTACCCGGCTACGGAGAGCCGGATGATACAGACCCGGTGAAGACCGGATGAGGAGTACCCGGCTACGGAGAGCCGGATGGTGCAGACCCAGTATGAACCGGATGAGGCGTACTCGGCTACGGAGAGCCGGATGGTGCAAACCCAGTATAAACCGGATGAGGCGTACCCGGCTACGGAGAGCCGGATGATACAGACCCGGCGAAGACCGGATGAGGAGTACCCGGCTACGGAGAGCCGGATGGTGCAGACCCGATATGAACCGGATGAAGAGACATATTCGTAAATATGTTTCTGAGAGGCCATCGAGGCTATATTTGTAAATAGCCGAAAAGTCATATTAGTATAAATATGACTTAGGGCAACCTTTTAGTTACTGTTGTCGTAGTTGTCATTTTCTTGTTGGTGCAAGAAGAAGAGAGAGCGCGTAACTGTACAAAGAGAGAGAGAGAGAACGAGGTCGTTGCCTCTGTTGTAACTGCCGCCTGTGGCGAAGATCGTGAGCACGAGGTCGTTGCCTCCGTGAACTCACTGTTTGTACATTCTTACATAGTGACAGTTTGCAGCCTGTGGGCTGCCGTGGTTTGTTTTCCCCTAGTTTGGGGTTTTTCCACGTAAACCTCCTGTGTATTTTCTCTCCTTTGTGTCGTGCACTTGTTTCCCGTTTTCTGCGTATGAAAAGAAGCTCGGTTGTGGCCGAGCGTTGGACATAAGGAGCGTTGAGTTCCCGTCAGAAACCAACAACGCCGGAAAGACACAACGGATGGCCATTGTACGGAGAAGTGGCTAAAGCTCGGTGGATGAAGTACTGGCCGAAGAGCGACCGGTATGGTGGCCAAATAGCGGCTGGAGAGCGGCAAAATGCGAGACAAATGGCTGGACGACGACGACGCTATACAACGGAGTCCAGACAGTGGCGACGGATGGCAACTTGAAACCCTACACAACAGGCAAAGAATGGCCGAAGAGTAGCGGCCAAAGAGTGTGCAGAGCGGCCAAGCGACGGACGAGGTTGGACTACAATGAACCGACAGAGATGAAAACACAAACGGAAACAGGGCTGGATGGAAAGGCGCCGAACAAGACCAGACAATTCGAGTGAAGGACGAGAGGCCGGAAAAGCACTGGCCGGAGAACGACCAAAGTGGTCGAACAAAGATGGAACGGGCCGAATAAAGAAAGGGACAATGAATGCCGGATTAGACAAGCAACGACGGTAAGAAGGCCGGAAAGACGTGACGGTCGGGTCGGAAAAACAACCGAAGTGATGTACGGATAATAGCAACGGGAGGAGACAGAAACGAACAGAGAAGAAGACCACTGGACAAACAGAGACATGGATGACAACTACGATAGAGATGCCACACAAAGACCATGGGCAATGCAAAACGGCGGAACCGGAGACAAACATCGAATGACAGCCAGACCAGACGGGCCTAGACAAGGGACAGACAACGGCAGAAGCGTAACTGGTGCAGCGGCTGGATAGGCGGCCGAACAACAATGGCCGAAGACGGAGCCGAAGACAGAGATAGAGATGCAGACGGGGACAGGACGACAACGACGACATCCAGATGGCGGCGACACAGGACACTGACAACCGGATGATGGTCGACCTAGGCAACAAACAACGATGGCGACGGCTGGACGGCTGGACGGGTCGATAGAGACAACGACAACGACGGAGATGGTCGAACATGCGGCGGAACAGTGGACGGGCCAGATCGGACGAACATAGCCAGATCAGACAACGAAGAACAACTGAAGTGGTTGGATAGTGGCCGAAGTGGCCGAAGTGGCTAGAGTGACCAGAGTAGCGGCGATCAGATAGCCAACGAAGGAATGGCGGGAATAGCCAGACAGTGGTTAGAGCGGCCTGACAACCGGATAAACGACCAAAAACGGCCGGAAAGACGAAGGGACGAGCGAACATGCCAAACGGACACACGGCCAAACAGAGACGGAAACCACGACAATGATGGATAGTGATGGAGACATGGATGAAGCGGCCGAACAACGGCAGTTGGAGCAGTGTCCCGATAGCGGCCGAACAGTGGTGGCCAAAAACGAACATACAATCGACAATGATGAAAGAGAAGAAGAGAATAAGGAATATGAAGGGAAGGAAAAGAAGAAGTATCAAAGGCAACAGAATAACCAAGAAAGAAGAAAAAACGGTAGACCAAAGCAACACGAAAGAAGGAAATAGAGAGGAGGAGCAAAGCAAGATTCAGGCACTAGAGATAGAGGCATGGACAAACAGAAAATCAAGCGGGAGAATTAGAGGGAGAGAAGAAGCAGAAGGAGACACAGACGGACCGACAGGCAGGAAGAAGAGAAGAAATGAAGAAGGAGAGAAAGAAGATACAGACAGAAAGAAGGAAAAGAAAAAGACCTAATGCAAATTTAATAAATAAATAATAAAACAGGAAAAAGAGAGGGAAAAGGAATACGATAAGGAGCATCTAAGGAATTTTAAAAACTCAAGGGTAGTGAATTTTTTTTAAAACTGATCAACCTAAAAGAAATGGACGAGATATACTCACAACTCACAACTCACAACTTACAACAACTCAAGGAGGAACACACATACACACAACGTCTTTTTGACGACCCGAATGATGTTACCAAAGTTTGTGTGCCAACAGAACGAGAATGTTCGTGTCGATGAAGTCGTTGACTGAAGGAGATGTTCGAGTCAAGCGCTCTGATCAAGGAAGTCGATCGTTGAGACGACCGATGGAAGTTCTGGTCGAAGAAAGATTATGATCAAGGCATGTGGGATCGACGTGCAAGGCACTCTCCCACGGGCGTGCCATATTGTGTTGCCGTACGAGATGTACGGGTGATTGATAACTGTGATAAGTGAGGGTGAAAGATGTAATGTGTTGATATGTATGTGTAATGTTATGTGATTGATAAGTGTGAATGTAAGTGTGAGTGTGGTTGATACAAAGAGGTGTGAGTGAGTGATTAGGTGTGAATGCCAAAGGGGCTTGCACCCTTGTGTATCTACCCCTTTGTGCCTATTTAACCCCTTATGGGGAATGAATGAAAGAAGGACCATTTCTCTCTCTCTCTCTCTCTCCCCCCCCTTAACGTTGAACCCCCTTGGGAGGGGGATGGGGCCATTCTAGGCACCACCCCCCACCCTGTAATGCTTCTCAATCGCTTGTCAACATCTTCATGATCTCTCTCACCATTATACTCTCCATCAGTTTCACTATTACACCAAAGAAGAAGAAGTTCAATGGATCTTCTTTCTACTATGACAAGAAGGGTCACACAATCAAGGATTGTCGGAAGAAGATGGCGGATGAGAAGAATGGTTCTAGTAAGACTTCTTGGAGAGAGCCCGAGTCCGCCAACAATGTCGCAGATGAGCTTGAGTTATGGGTTGCAACTGAAGAAGTTGTCGATGACTCTTGGATTCTCAATAGTGGAGCATCCTGACATATGACCTCTAATCGTGACTAGTACAACTCTTGGACACCTCTACAAGAGCCCATCAATGTTGTGGTCGGGAACAATGCTCGATGTCCAGCCAAAGGAACCAGAATTGTCTCCCTCAAAGCAACGACCGGCGGGACAAAGCATCTCTCTCAAGTGTTGTACGTGCCAGATCTCAAGAAGAATCTATTGTCCATTTCTGCGCTGACCGACAAGGGTCTTGATGTTCGATTCAAGAAGTCGGGTGTAGAAATAACAGATTTTGCTGGCAAGGTTGTAGGAATAGGGGTAAGGCGCAACAATCTCTATGAGCTAAGCATGTTTACAATTTCTACTGACCACAACACAAGTACTAACAAAAAGCAATTGCATGAGAGATTTGGGCATCTCAATGTTGCTATGTTGAAGGAGATGAAGAAGTCAAATATGGTAGTTGGGTTGCCAACCCTATCTTACTTAAGTCATGTTTGTGATGCTTGTATGATGGGCAAGCATCAAAGATCAGCCATTCCAAAAGAGAGTTAAAATCGGACAAAGACTCCTCTACAACTAATACACATCGACCTCTCTGGAAAAATGGTGACTCCTGCAATGGGTGCTGAAGCTTTTAAAATCTTCAAAAGATGGCATAAGTTTGTCGAGCGGGAGTCCGGAAAGTTAGTGAAGGAGTTACACTCTGATCGAGGTGGAGAATTCTTATCAATAGAATTATGTGATATTGCAAAGAGCATGGAATTAAGCGCCAACTTACAACTGCCTACACTCCACAACAAAATGGCGTTGTCAAACGTCGAAACCAAACAGTTGTGGAGATGGCTAGGTGTATGTTGAAGGCACAAGCGCTGCCCGACCCATTCTGGGCTGAAGTAGTGAATACAATAGTTTACATCCTCAATCGGAGCTACACGAAGGCACTTCAAGGCAAAGACCCCAAGAGGCTTATTCAGTGCTGCACTTCAAAACCTTTGGGTGTACGTGCTACACACATGTTCTAGGTGTGAGTAGAAAGAAGTTGGATGCTAAAAGCAAGAAGTGTATCTTTCTCGGATATAGTGAAGAGTCAAAGGCCTATTGACTCTACGATCTAGAGGCAAGAAAGATATTGACAAGCCGCGATGTGGTGTTCGATGAGGAATGACCACAACTAGTTGAGAACAACGATTCTCAAGTTATCTCATCAACCAAAGAAGTATTCCCCCCAATCCCGACCCATTGTCCATAAAAGGAAGCTGAACCATTTGATGGTAATGGCTCGCTAGTTCAACCTATGCCACTGCCACATGTAAAGAAAATACCTAAGTGGGATCAACAACTCTTCAATGACCGTACTCCTAAAGTTGAGTTTCTTGAAACTTCAACTGATGGATACAAAGATCAAGAAGAATACAGGAGCAAGGGAGAACCTCTAACCACATTGTCAACATGGCTCTGATGGTGGACATCATAGGCTCAGTGAGTGAGCCAACCTCGGTGAAGGAAGCCATGGCCGACCCGAAGTGGAAAGAGGCGATGATATCAGAATACAATAGCATCATGAAAAATGACACGTGAGAGTTGGTAGAGAGGCCAATAAAGAGGAAGGTGATAGGCACCAAGTGGGTGTGGAAAGTAAAGTATATAACTGATGGTTCTTTGGAGAAATTTAAGGCCAGGCTAGTAGCGCAAGGATGCTCCCAAATTGAAGGGTTCGATGTACAAGAAACATTTGCCCCAATAGCTCGCATGACAACAATTCGAATGGTCATAGCGTTGGCTGCTTCAAGAGGATGGCCGATTTATCAAATGGATGTCAAATCGGCATTTTTGAATGGGCATCTCAAGGAGGAGGTATAAATGACACAACCACCAAGGTTTGAGATGCCGAATTCAGAAAACAAAGTCTGCAAGTTGAAGAAGGCGTTGTATGGTCTAAAGCAAGCACCAAGAGCTTGGAACAAGAGGATAGACAGCTTCTTACAATGAATCGACTTTAAGCAATGTGCTTCGGATGCAAGTATGTATGTCAAAATGAAGGTCGGGAAACAAGTCATCATCATCATTTATGTGGATGATCTAGTACTTACTGGTGATCATGAAGAGTGTATTGGCCAAACACAAGAGTGTTTGAAAACTGAGTTTGAAATGATAGACTTGGGGATTTTACACTACTTCCTTGGAATTAAGGTTTGGCAAACCTCGGTTGGCATCTTCATGTCACAAAGAATGTACACAACAGAGATCTTGAAGACCTTTGGGATGATGGACATCAAGTCGAAGTCAACTCCAATGGAGTCAAACTACAAGCTATCCCAAGAAGACCCGTCACCAATGGTTGACATAAGGAAGTATAGACAACTAGTAGGAAGTCTAATTTTCCTATGCAACACTAGGCCGGATATTTGTTTGGCAGTCGGTGTGGTGAGTCGATTCAGCAACAAGCCGAAGGAGACTCATTGGAAAGTTGCACTACGTGTATTAAAGTACATTGTGGGTACTTTAAATTACGGAATCTTCTACAAGCCAACAATTGACGAACTTTGTGGTTATAACTCTATATACCTATCTAATCGATTCTCAATATTTCTAACAGAGATAACTGGAGAGTGATGTGGCTGAATGTGAAAATGATCTGTGGGAGGGTCAATGATTCATGCATTAAAAAACTGTTGCTACTAAGCATAGAAGAGAGGGTAGACTCCCTTGATGAGGTGTTGCACTTCCATGAGGAGGAAATGGAGGATGCAATGAGGCAGGATATTGTGTTGGGATGGGAGAGGCTTAATAAGGGTGGTTGGGCGTGGACTCAAGGGGAGGGGCTATGTCCGTCATGGGAGACTTCACTCATGTTTTCATGAAATTACTCACGTGGAACATACAAGGTCTAGGAGGTAGCAAATGTATGTTGGAGATGAAGAACTTCCGACAGGAGTTCAAATCCCCATGTTTCAAGGGGGCCCCGTATATATTGTTGCTGCAAGAGCACCATCTAAGTGCGAACAAGATCTTGAATATTAGCAATCCTCTTGAGGGGGATTGGCAGATGTTCTGGTCCCCAGCTTAAGGTGAGCACGGTAGGAAAGGGGTGTTTGTACATCTATAAGGAAGTCTTTAGATGTCGTTGTGCTGGGACAGGACACCATAGCGGAGGGACGTGCCATC